>NC_068982.1:77403756-77426026 GCF_001194135.2 Octopus bimaculoides | reverse complement strand
ATATATATATATATATAAGTAACAAACTAAGGAAAGAAATTCCTTCAAAGGGGTGTGTAAAACATCCAGTTCACTGGTACGTCAGTTAAATGCCACAGAAATAGGGGTATAATACAAATTACAAACAATAAATTAACTGAGAGATTCAGCTGACAATCTAACAACTTATTTAACAATTTATTTAATTTATTGTTTATATATGTATAATTATATATATGTGTGTGTGTGTGTGAGTGTGCATGACAGTATACCCACAAAATATTTTTGCTTTTTTATATTTGGGATTTTACACATTACTCAAATAAATACATTACTTCTCAAGAGTTAAATGTAAGTCTTCCCAGGTCACAAAATTACAACAAAAATTTTCAATGATCTAGGATAGATATCCTAACGATATTTAATATCAGAATGAGTCAACATTTGAAATATTGGTGTTATCTCTGAACATGTGTGTGGGTGTGCATGCATGACAACATGATGCTCTTAATTGCTATTCAATTACATTTTGACAGGTCTGTAGGTTTTATTTCATTTGACAAAACTTGATATGATGTTGATGATTATTATTTAACATTCACTTTTCCATGTTTGTATGCATCAGATGTAATTTTTTACAGCTGGTCACCCTTCCTGTCACCAACACTCTCCTGTTTTCAAGTATGGTAATATTTCCCTTTGGTCAGACATGTTTTTCACAGAAGACAAGAAACAAACATCCTCACTTGTATGATGATGTTCATTTAGAACCATCATATGATGGCTAGACAAGGATACACACAAAACACACACACACACAATATTATCATTAGCTATGTGCCAACCAACTGATCAAAGTATGGCTGAACTTGTTCTTTGGGAGAGAATGCAACTCTTTGATTTATATGCTTCAAAATATCATGATATCTAGAACAATAAAAATCTGCAAGACTTTCTTAAGATTTAAAGGATGAAGAACAAAATAAGATGTCTTTCTTTACAACCTTGCTACTAAGCAGGTGGCCAGTCAAGATTAACTCTAAATTAAAAAGAGAAAAAGAATACATGATGATGGCCATCCACTTGTGACCGAGGAAGACCATTGCTGACCTTCAGGGACATTGTGTGCTCTAGGACTAACTTATATTTTGCATTTGCAGTTCTGTTGGTGGCTAATGAGCCCTGCTCTTGACAAGCATACATGACTGCAAACATTGCAGACCAAGCTTTCCCCATTCACTACACCAGCAGTGTGCTTTTGAGCAGCACACTTAAGTTCTCCATGCTGAATACGTGCTCTCTCAAAAGTGTCAACCCCCTCCTTAAACTGCTTCCTCCATCTGTGGCAATGACATACATTGTTCGCCCAGGCCTTTAATGAGGACTTGACACAGTCCTTAAATCAGAGCCTTGGTTTCTGCCGGGGTCTCTTTCCATTCACAAGATCCCCATATAGCATCTGTTTGGGGATCTTGCTATCTTTCATTCTAATAAGGTATCCACTCCAATGTAACCGGTGCTTATGCACATCACCTCAGTACTCAAGATATCAGCTGTCCTCAGGACCTGTGTGTCTGGAGTTTTTAAGGTCCAGCCAACATTCAGAATGTGTCTGAGACATCTTTGATGAAAGCGTTCAAGGACCCTTACCTGACATTTGTACAGAGTCCATGTTTCACACGAGTAGAGGAGCGATGTTAGTACACAAGCACGGTACACAGCAATTTTTGTTTGCCTTGTGATGCCATGCTGGGACCAAACACGAGACTGAAGAGACCGGAAGGAATCAGTTGCTCTCTGCAGCCTGAAAGATATTTCACCATCCAGGGAGCAAGAACGGCTGAGTGTGCTGCCCAGATAGACAAAGGTATCTACCACTTTCAGAATTGTTCCTTCAACCAAGATAGCTGGTTCCACATATGGATTTCCTTGTTCAGGCTGGAACATTACAACAGTCTTGTCCAGATACATACATACATCATCATCATCCTTATTATTTTAACATCCAGGTAAGACAGTTAGATACACCTGAAAATAAAACATGAATGAAAAAGAAATTTTGATGGAATGTTTTAATTAAGGTCATTTTATAATAGGAAATTTGTATCACAGAACCAGGAGTGCCTCAGAAGGGTTAGTACCAAAAGTGATAATGGAATAAATAAGCAGGCACATTTTCTAGTTCCTTTTTTTAAAACAACAAATAATTGAAGAGAAGGGACATTAATTAAAAGTTGCGTTGTTAATAAATAAAAGAGCTTTCTCAGAGGATCCTCCTTTTTTTCATAGTGTTTGCTTTAAAACAGGCCCTCAAGATTGTGGAGGTAACTCCTTAAATGGTTGCAGTGATCATAACTTGGTTAAATTTGCCTATGATAAACTCCATATACCAGAATCTTAATAGTTGGCACTGATACAATAGGTTTTCAATCATTAAATGTCAGGTTTTTCTTTATATGAATCATAGAACTTCACCCACATTACACTTCATTTTGATTACTTGACTGTAATAACAAAGGATCAGAAGTTTCTAGTCATGTCCTTATGTCTCATCATAGCATATATCAATGGAACAACCTCCAACATTCCCTCTATCAATTTGAGTGTACATTATGGGTTAATTATCTATATTACATTTAATTGCCCTCATCACATCCACCCAATATGTTAATTATCTCTCTGATATTTAATTGCCCTAGTGACATTCATCTCTAACTTCATACACTTTGTTAACAAAACCATAGAATACTCCCTCTCTTTCTCAGCCCTTATCCATACAAAAATTCAACACTTTTCAGTAGGTGTGTATACTGTGTGAACAGAGACTCAAAAATTGGCCAACAATGGAGATATGGTAACCTAGTTATGTTCACTGGCACCAAAACAGACAATATATAGTAACAAGAAAACACTTAGTTCTTATTACACCTAAAGCCAATTGGATTGTCTACAGATGTTAAAGACTTACAATCTCTAAAGGCTTTCATGGCAACCACTGGTGAAACAAATATTGGAGATGTTTTGCCCCGTGCAGAAACTACTGGGTTACTCAGATGTAATGGCAAGCTCTTCTCCTAAATCAATCACAATGTCAGAAACTCTTCCATATCATCAGCAGGTATTTCAGAATCATGAGCATTTCACTCCTTAACCTGTACACTTTACCTGAGTGGGGCAGTGAGGACATTATTTTTTGCCCGCAGAAGGGTTCCATTAGCAATCAGACAACCACAGCCACCTTGAGCAGGTTTCAGCTGCCATGCCAATTTCCTTAGGCTTTCTTCAGCTGTTTGGGTTCCAGGCCAGTCATCTACGGAAAATAGCACAACAAACTTGTGGCAAATCCACAGCAATTGACTTCAATAAGGAATGAGGCTGCATGATATCCCTTGACAAAGGTCTTATTAACCAAGTCCTGATATTTGTTGTTTTCTTTAGCTGATGAGGAATATCAAGTCTGTCCTCCCAACAGCACATACCATGTTTCTCCAAAAATAAGATCTGGTCTTATAATAATTTTGCATCCAAAAAATGCACTAGGGCTTATTTTTGCGGGGATGTCTTATATTTTTGCGGAAAAAATCCAAGAAAGACAAAAAAGTTTCATGTCCTCGTGTAAAAGGAAAAAATTGTAAAAAGGATACCCATGTTTTTAGTTATCAAAAGTTTATTTATTTGCTTATTGTTTTTAGTCAAATAGAAACATTTTGTCCTCTTCTGGAACATAGTCATAAATCATCAAACCCTGAACTTCAGACTGAATTTCTTGCAAATCCACTTCTTGTAAAATCATGGACCCCAATCTCTCATGTTTGGTAATATAACTTTCCTTAAATGAACACTTTTTGTCCAAGTACCTTGCTTGTAGTGCATTGGCAATGCGACTATCTGGGGGTATATCCAACTGTGGTACCATTGCAAGAGCAAATTCTTGAATATCAACCCTATGTACAACCAAAGCCTTTGTTCTTCTGTCAGTAATCCATCCCAGGGTGATATCTACCAGCTCCAAAAATAATGGTTGTCGACCTGATCCACACTTCTTAGCACTTCCATCATCTACCTGTCGGTTGAGATTATTGTACTCTGCTCACCATTTTCGAACTATTCAGAGATCCAACATCATCTCTTTACACAAAGCCGTAAGATTCTTGTTATGTGATTCTACCACAATTCTTTTCTTGTACTCCATGGAATAACTCTTTCTTTTTGCACTCATCTTGTCGGGGGGGGGGGACAAGGGAGTCAACTCCGTGCATGCATGCTTAGTACAGACTTTAGCCAAGCTGCACTAGTTCGCTTACTTTGCAAACATCACATGGCCTTGCTGATGCATTTTTGACTGTATCTTATTTTTGGGGTAGGGCTTATATTAAAAACATCCTGAAAAATCATGGTAGGGCTTATTTTCAGGGAAACACGGTAGCTAGGTCTGCATCACAGAAAATACTCCAGCCAATGCAGCTGTGAGCCTTTGTAAGCTATGATAATTTATACATATTTATAACGGCATTGTCACCATATTCTAGTGGTGACAAATATCAAAGAAAACATGAAAGTTTAAGAATATTTTGATTCTTCCTCAGATTAAATTGCACAAAAAAGTCTATACACAGAATGTAGTTCTTGTTTGCTGATTTCTACTTTTGCAATAAGGATTTAAGAGATGCATGCAGCCCAAAGATAGCTTGGCCTTTATAGTTTCCTGTTTAGTTAGTAAAATGCATTCATATTTGGTAAAAGCAGATAGCACTATCACTTTCAACAAATTGTCCAAACAAAATCAAACTGAAATCTGAGGCATGTAAATCATGAACTGTAATAATTTCTCTGTTGTCTGTAGTGATATATCTCTGGCAATCACCATCAATGGAGACACGATATATAATACCATACCAGTCAAAGTAGTAAGCATACTGTCCAAAGGCTGTGATTCGTTTTGGATTTCCAATTACAGGTACTACTATTATCTTGATGATATCATGGTTGAACCAACAAACTGAATCTTTACCTTCAAATTCTCCACTCACCACAACGTCACCATCTAACATCACAGCTATATCATATATAATACCATCAGTTATATCATTCTGACTCTTGTAAACATAAGTGCTATCTTCAATGAGCAATATATCTATACAGGCACCACTATATATCTCACTTCTCCCTAACCTTTTTACTCCACCCCCTCTACAACATACCAAGCAATTATTGCTGGTTTTGCCAATATACTCATAGCTTTTGTCTGTACATATTCTTTTCTGTAAAGAGAAATCAGAATTATAAAATACAAATTGTTTTTCTGAAGGGAGACAAAAAACAAGACTCTCCTGCTTCCATTGACAAAGGTTACTAACTTCAGCATCAGTTTTGAATTTGTGTAAATTTTCAGATGTTGCCATTGCTGTTTCTTTAGTTCTTACTACTATTACATTGTCATTATAACTTACAACCATTTTATTGTTGTCCAGAAGAAGAAAATGTGCTCCATAGTGAGAGGTTTCTAAAGTTTTATCTACTAAATGAGGAATACAAACAATTTCCTTTCTCCATGGCAATTTCCTTACTGCTACAATATTTGATCCCTCTCTACAACTTGCAATATAATCACCAGCTTGTTTTAGCAATCTCTTGTTACAATTTCTGGATCTTTTTATAGCTTGAATGTACAAACCTTGACTATTTCGCAATTTCCCTTCTTGGTTAAATCTATTTGTTTCTTCTTCAGAATTGAACCAAAACTGATATCCAGGATGTTGGATAAGCAGAATTTTCTCAATAATTACAATAGTGTTATTATTTTCTATTTTAACAAGATGACATTCAGTTGATTCTAAATCCAGACACCAATAAAGATTGTGGATTTTTCGGTGTATTTTACAATACGGTATTTCAGTATTAAATACCCTCTTAACACTTAAAGTTTTTTTACTCAACTCCTGTATTTCTCTTATCTGGGGCACAGTGATTAGAATATTCCCTGTCTCAATGAAACATAAACCTCCCACTATGAAATTAATTTGCTTGTGACACAAAAACAATCCACCACTTCTAAAACATTTAACAATGTCATTCTTTCTGTCATAGATAACAATCTGACCTCTCTCAGATACATCAAAATCTTTCACTTGTACTGGGAAGTTATCACATTGGAGATGAGATAATGAAAGTATTTCTCTATCAAGAGTCAACAGTCCTTCTGTATAGAGATTATTGCAACTGTTGACCATAACAAATCGTGGTCCCCGACAGTTCATAGCAGTTAACACTGATTCATCAATTAACTCATGCGGATGAAGAAACATGCTGTGATATTTGCCATCCATCGACAAACGTGTGACCCTGTAATAGTAGTCAATTGGTTGACTTGTTATTATGTAAATATAAAGTTTATCACTAGTGATACTAACAGGCAGGGACATATTAAGAGGAGTTACTTGCTTTGTGATTTGACCATGGATATTTAAAAATATTACTTCACTAAAAGTATCATCTTCATCATAACAGTGAACCACTATTTCATCACTGGGAGTAACTGTCATATCATGAATAGTTTTCCTCCTTATTTCATTCCAACCATTTATGTGCTTTTCCTTACAAACAGATGATTTTAAATCAACTATACTTAGACCATCGCTTCCATCGTCTGTCCAGCTACATACTAAACGTCCATCCGAGAATGAAGCGATGCATCTGTAGTTCTTACATGTCTTAAAGCTGACATAAGTTAAAGGAAACTGAACTTGAACTGTTAACAGTTTGTCTGTGTTGGTAGAAATAGCAAAACTATTGGATAAACAATGACAAATCCCTGTAGGTGATGAGTTCAAATCCAGCGTATCAATTAGTTCACCCTTAAAAGTTAATATCTTTACGCTGCAGTTGTTTTTATCACAGATTGCTATTAAATTGTTATCTGTAATTAACAGAGCTGAAATAATGATCCTCTTTGTGTCTTTATAAGTATGTGGTACTTGATAGACATGTTTACTTAATCTCATTGATAAATCTTGACGATGTACTACAGATGATAATGTATCAGTAACAACTGCTGTACAAGAGAAGATATCAAGTTGATCAATGAAAGATTTAAGCTGCTGGCAAGACACATAATCACAAACCATTAATGTCTCTTCGTTGAATGAAAACATTTGTGAGTCATCAATTAAATATATGGCTGTTTTGTCAGAACATACACCATACAGACAGCTTCCAGAACCAAATTTGGGATATAAAATAGTAGGAGAACCACAAAAAGAAGTGTTGTATTCCAACAATTGACTTTTGGTGAGTGCCAGAATATTGTTGTGCCACAAATGTAAAGATTTGATATAACTGGGACATATAGCTAAATGTCTGGTTGGTTGTTGACTAGTGAGTTTTATTGTAACTATATCTAGACAGTTAGATTTGTCACAGTAGCAAATAGCCCTGTCATTATCTAACTTACGTATGAGAACATATGGCTGTTCAAGGGAACTTACTCTAATATGATTTGAAACATAATCAAAAATCCAGAGTTGCTTTTCAAGAGGTAATGTTAATCCTAAATTGTTGCAATCCCATCGACAGATATCAGTAATTGGAGATGGTACACTAAGCTGATGGTTAATATTTCCTTTCTTGCAACATAGTAACAATTTATTTTTTCCCCACTCAGCAATAGCTAACTGACCATTGGGCACAAGACATACAGAACCAATAATAGCTTTGGTTTGATTTTGGTCATCATAAATTATATCAGTGCTTGTGGTGTCTTTAAGAGTCTTCACTGGAACTTGATACCCATCACCACAAAGAAATTTATAGCAATGAAGTATACTGTTTATTGGGTCCACAATGGTAACTGTCCCTTTCTGAACACCAATTACTGGCAGAAAATGACGTGGAATTTTCCACTCTCTCTTTAGCTGTCCATATATATTGTATGTCCTAATTGAGTTGTTGTTAGAAATTACATAAAAATAAAGGATATCTGAATACACTTTCCTTGGCTGTTCAATCACAGGAAGCTGTATTTGAAATAATTGTTCTCCGTGAGTAGAAAAAATCATAAGTTTTTTATCCATTTTGTCAACTACCATTAAATTGAGTGGGGAGGCTGCAATGGAGACATTTCCATGTTCCAAATTTATAAACTCGATAGGTTCAATTTTACTTTCTGTCACACATATGATATGTAGTTGAGCTTTATGTCCATCTACTAAACATACAAATTTGTCTGATATAATATGACTAATTTGGATGTAAATTTCACTTGCAGTCTCTTGTATATTTGTTGCAACAAGATTATAATTGTCCCAGGAGATCTTTTGGAATTTCCTGCCAAATGAAACAATGATCTTGTCCTCAGCCCATCGAGAGACATCAATCAATGGTGATTCCAGGGTTAAAGAATGTTCAATAATTTTGTTTTCATCACGAAAAATGAGTAACTTTATGAAATCTTTTAAATAAATAATTATAAAACAATGTCTTGATATTGGTATTACAGCCCTTATATCACATGCATTTTCAATATCTAGACTGATGAGATACCTTGGACTTTGATTATGAGAAAAATAGGTTTGTTGTGGCCAGAAATTAGGGCTGATAATTTGATATTTAAAATTACTGAATAAAACAAGATTGTTTTGTTGAAGATAAATCTTTTGAGGAGTTCTTTCAACTATTCTCTTAGAAATGCCACCAAATTCTGAAACCTTGAAAATATTATTGTTTTCAAAGAAATAGAAATATTTTTGGTTGGCTACAATTTCTGTCAGTTTATCATTGAATGGAAAATCAAACTGGAATAATTTTCTGCCCTGGAGATTATAACAGGTAACACAAGGAATGCCACTGAAAGCCACCAGAATAAATTTTCGAGGTCCAACAGCAATTGATGAAATGAAGTGATTAATGTTAAATAAAGCATGTATATCTCTTTGAATCCAGTCCACAAGGTAAATTGTTTTAGAAAACAACTTCACACCAACAAATTTTGTTCCTTCTACATAGGAAAGTTTATAAAAACCATGGTCAAGATTTATCAATTGCATACTGAAAGGATGAATTAAGATGATTTTATTCCTGAAAGGAAGACTTCCCATAACAGTATGCTCTCCCACTTGTGTCATATCTGTGATGGGAGAGTTAAAATTGTAAGTTTCACAAAGTCCATCTTGATTAATGTAATTTATAGACAAGCTGTAGGAGTCATAAATGACAGCAACATCATAAAGCATTAAAATCTTTGATATATTAATAAATGATAACTGTTCAGAAAGAAGGCTGAAATTCACAAACTGAGTAGTAATTTCTTGAACTGGTCGAAATTTTACTTTGTGATGTAACATTTGAAATGGTGGGTTTGAACCATGATGTATTTTGCTCAATTTCTTCAAGTACCAAATGGTTTTTGGCAAACTTGTATAATTCCATGAGGCAATTTCCCTTATAACTGTGCTTATCTTCACCAGAGCTTCCTTGTGAAACTCTGGATCACTTACATTATCTCTCATAGCAAATAACTCACAAAGGAAATTTGTTAAATATATTTTACGCAGATCAATTTTATTATTAATCCATAGATTATAACCTTGTTTTTCTGAAACAATTTTAGTAATTGTTTTAATTGAAGTTTTTTTTCTTACTTTATGGGGAATTATATCTTCCAAACTTGGTTTAGAAATGATTTTAAATGAAGCCTTTTTTGGTACTTTTCTGGGAATCTTACAATCCAAATGAGAATGTTTTCGCTTTTCTGACATTTTTAACAATTTTCCAGATTCTCCTTCCTTAAAATTCAGTTCATATTCCAATGCTTAAACCAATTTCAATTGTTGTTTACTAAAGATGATATATAAAAATTATGTCCATCTCAAAAGGTTGGTTTCATTTCTTCTAATGAGCACATGGTCAACTTCCAACAAGAAGATACTACAATAAATAGAAAGAACGAAAGAATTACAATGGAAATTAAAAAGACAGAGAATAGAATACGTTACTTAGTTTGGCATTAAGTTTAACAATATATGGACAAGATAATGATTATCTAGACTAGGGAGCTAAATATTTAATGGTTATTTATTTTTTATCTATTACCTTCAGCAATTTAAATAACAGAAATACTTGAGTCCTTATTGACTTACTTATAGATTAAAATATTGAAACAACAATAATTCTTATATAGAATTATCTAAACAGGAACATTAAATATGTACTTATATATGTATACATAACTCGGTCTACAAAAAGAGAAAGAAGATAAGATAATAAAGATGTAAGAAAAAGGAAAATACAGGGAATAACATAAATATCAGACTCTGAATCAACAGACACACAGGGAGATAAAGAGTAACTAGATTGCACTTATTACTCTTTGGTCATTGACCCTACATACTCTTGCTGGGTGGGCTGTATGTAAACCCATAGAATTTTTTCAGAGAAAGACAAAGATATGTAAACTTGTAATAGGATTAATTCATATACTCTATGATGTCACATGCAGAAGAACAGTTATCAAAATTCTATATCTATCATCATATCGTACTTATTATAGCCCCTTATGTATCTCTATGCCTCCTTTTCCACTGCTCCTACAATTTGCACATAATCCCACTTCTTTCTGATCTATTCTATTATTTGTACATAATTCAACTTCTTTCTGATCTGATCTATTCCCCTTCTTAAGTCACTCCTATATTTCCCATCTCACCCCTCTCCATATTGGTATTTCCCTCTCAACTGCACCCCCACTCTAGTTCATCACTCATATTAAACTCTACCTACACCTGTTTATTTCCCCCTCACACTCTTATGAAAGTATCCACTCTCTCATCCCCTTTAACCCTTTGGCATTTAAACCAGCCATATCCGGCCCCAAATATTCTACCTGTTTTACATTCAAACTGACAGGATCCAGCCTCTTACATTAATCCTACAATGCCATGCTAAAAATAAATAACATCATCAAAATCTCAAAGCTACAAGATAATGCATGAGTTATTTAAATCAACATAAATAAATAAGCATTACACTTGACAAAATAATCTGAATACTAAAGGGTTAAAACTACTAAGTGCAAATAGGAAGAAAAGCCCTGCAGTGATGGAGAAGTGCCAAAAATGACAGGTACTGGATAGTACTGGCAGTTGCGGTTCCAACCCTACATGTAAGCAGCTGCTCTTCCTCATGATTTTCAGACAGAAAGAACTGCCATCTCTCTCTTTCTCTCTCTCTCTCTCTCTCTCACACACACACACACACACACACACATACACACACACGAGACATTGAGGGAAAGAGAAATGTGGTGAGAGTCATGTGAGGAACTTTAGGTTTGTCAGGATATTTACATAATGACAGTCAAGAAACATATGAGTGTGCATATATGTGTGCAGTATATTAAAAGGTGATAGTCTACTCCAGAGTTTTGCTCAAGGATAAGCTGTTCATGACTGTGGAGTTAATAAAGTGTTTGTAATTTTTTATAAGGACAGGTAGACTTTAGATGTATCTGGATGGGTAGGATAATGAAAGTTTTTGAATACTAATTCTAAAGATGTAAGGATTGCATTACAAAGTTATTAAGGTGTGTGTTTGTATGTATGGGTAGGGATGCTCTTACTCTCTTCTAATTGTAAAGCAGCATCTTGAGACTTAATTGGAAATTTTGTAGGTTAAATATTTGGGGTTGACCTTTGTTCTGGTTCAGAGAACAAGGCTTAATTGGAATTTTTGAAGTGCATACTTGGATATATATGGATTATTGTATGTGTACATGTATTGGTGTAATTGTGCATCTGCATACATTTTCACACAATTGCTTTTTACAGGGCTGTCTCTGGTTCTCTACTGTTACACTGCTCATTTCCATATCTCCACAATACTTTAACTTGTCTTCATAACTAATTCTTTTTGTGGTTGTTTGATGCATTGTATTTACATACCTTTCTTTCTTTCTCCTCAGTGTTCTAAATTTTCTCTTAACTATCTTTTTTAGTGGTTGTTAGAAGAATACATCTATCTATTTTCCTGTTAGATATTATAGCTATGTGGGGTAGTGAAAATGGAGAGAAGTAGAAAGAGAAAGAGGGTGGGGAGAGAATATACCTTGAATATACAGAGAGAATGTTACCCTGACATCAATGACTATTTTAGAAAGATGTGAGAGATGGAGTTAAGTAGCTAGCAATAAATGAGGAGAGAAAACAAGGAAAAGGACATGACAGATAGTGAGAAAGCATGAATACAAGATAGAGAAAGAGATGGGAAGAGGGGGACAAAGGGTATACATGCCCTCTGAGAATGAGAGTGTTATAAAGCTATCTCTACTTCTTCTGGCTCTTTGTGTTCAAACTCCATCAAGATCAACTTTGCTTCCCATTTCTTTGGGGATCAATGAAATAAAATATTGGGGTTTTACATAATCGACTTGCCCCCCCACCAAATTACTGGCTTTGAACCCTGCAACAGATGTGTTCAGGGGAATGTTGTGATCTCAGTCACTTCTATACCATAGAAATCAGGTAACCAACCTTATGAATATTAGGGCAAGAAAAAAACTTTTTTGAAAATCATAGTTTGACGGCCGAGAGAGAGAACCCAGAAGCAAGTCTTGTGGAAACTGGGTGGAGGAGAATGAATACGACATCGCTGGAGTTTGTATGTTTTTTGATGCAAACTATGATTTTATAAAGTACATATCTGACTGTTTCTGATTCTTGTCTTGAAACATTTTTTAAGAAATAAAATCAATAAATACACAAAAAATATATAGACCTAAAAGATATCAGTCTTATGTTACATATCCGAACACGTACATATACACACAGAGTCAACACCAAAGGTGTGTGCATATGTGCACACACACATACACACACAAATACACATGCACACATACACACACACAATTCACACTCACACATACACACACAGGGTGTAGACGGTATTCATTTGCAATTTTCAACTGCTAATTTTTACACATACTTTTTTCACTCTCATTGGGTCTCACAGAGGCAATGACAAATGACTGAGGCCTTTGTCAACATGCCATGCTTGAGTAGAAGACCCATCAAACCAACTTGTGGCAGATACTGGTATCATGTAACTGGCACCCATGCCAGTGACATGTAAAAGCACCCATTACACTTACAGAATGGTTGGCGATAGGAAGGGTATCCAGCCGTGGAAACCATGCCAAATCAAACAGTCCAACCCATTCCAGCATGGATAACAGACGTTAAATGATGATGATGATGATGATGATGAGTGTCAGTCTTTTTCTTCTTAAACACAATAACCATTTTTGCTTTATTCTTTGGCAGAATAATGATAATGGAAAATTCTGACACCTCACTCCTACCCAATTTATGGAAGAGGCATGGAGTTCTCCTTAGAATCTGTACTGGAAGGACAAACAAGGAGATTTCAGACTTCCTCAACATCAGCAGAAGGATGGTGGAAAAGGTCAGAAAGGATCTGGAAGATTTCTAGATTTGACTACAAGGTAACAGCAGAGAAGAAAACCCATGATTTAATGCCATCAGAATACCAGAATTTGTCACTAAAATCCAAATCAACAATGATCCCAGCAAGTCGATGCATGCCATTGTATGGGAGAAAGCTGTGGATAAAAAGCTCATCAAGTTGGTGGTGCATGAAGGTATTCATTACTTTTCATACAAAATGTGGAAGGGACAATTTCTGTCCAAGGCAATGCAGGAAAAGCAACTCAAGCATACCAAAAAGCTGATTAACAAGTTGAAACACATTTTGGAGCCAGACATGCTACAGTTCTCCTCGACAAGATGAATTTCTGTCAAGACCAGAAGATCAACTCCCAGAACAACAGATGGCTCACTGTCTCACCCAAGGATGTTCCCAGAGTCATGCAGACAAAATTTCCAGTGACAATCATGGTCTTCAGTGTCGTCAGCAGTGAAGGTTATATCATGCCACCCCACTTCTTCCCTGAGAGTCTTATGCTAAACACTGACAATTACATCCTTATTCTGAGCAAGGAGGTGAAGCCCTAGATCAACCGGGTAGCTGCAGGAAGGCCATACATGTGGCATCAAGACTCTGCACCTGTCTCACCAGCAGGAAAAACCCAGACCTGTCAGAGAATTTCTTCGATCACACAGCACCTGACATTTGGCCTTGAACTTGCTTGACTGCAGCCTTCTTAACTTCTTTGTGTGAGGTACGGTGGAATGAGAGATCAACAAATCCAGCTGCAACACAAAGGATGAGCTGAGGCTCAGGACTACCAGGGCCTTCAGAGATCTTAAACAGGAGATAGTGATGAAGGCCTGTAGATGGTTCTGAGGTTGCCTGGAGGCTGTCATTAAGGCCAAAGGTGGGTTCATCAAGTGAAATCAACAGAACATATCATGACAAACTGACCCAATTATTTACATTATTTGCAATTGACGGCTATTTGTCCTCATTTTGTTTGTTGTTAACACTTATGTTACAATTGACGGACAAATATCCGTCAAATGTAAATAATGTAAATAATGTATATAATTCCTCATCTCTTAAATATAGAACTGAAACTGATCCGAATTTGACAAACATATCTCAAAAAATAAAAACAGTTTTATTTTTTCCTGAGACAGTCATCATGCAAACAAGTACAGTCTACACCTTCTATATAGGTAACTGATGATGAAATGTAGGAGCTATATCGTGTGTGTGTGTGTGTGTGTGTTATTTCTTTACTACCCGCAAGGGGCTACACACAGAGGGGACAAACAAGGACAGACAAACGGATTAAGTCGATTATATCGACCCCAGTGCGTAACTGGTACTTATTTAATCGACCCCGAAAGGATGAAAGGCAAAGTCGACCTCGGCGGAATTTAAACTCAGAACGTAACGGGCAGACGAAATACCGCTAAGCATTTCACCAGGTGTGCTAACAGTTCTGCCAGCTCACCGCCGTGTGTGTGTGTGTGTGTGTGGTGAAGAGTATTGTATTACTGAAGTTAGTAATACAAACCAAGGACTACAAACCAAGTAATATAAAACAAGGTGAAAGGAATGAAAAAGAAAACAAGGTCAGTTGAATTCCTGCCTTGCACAAGTAAGGAGGTAGGAGTTGAGGCAGGTGGTTTTTAGTAAGGTTGTTGAGAACAAAGGAAAGCAATGTGGGACAGAGAATAAACAATACAGATGAGTGTTAACAAATAAGACTTGCAGTAGAAAAAAAAAACGCCCAATAACGGAAAAGTACAGGGAATTGAGATAGAAAACTGAAAGGAGTAGTCAAACATTAAAATGTTACACCAAATCTGTACTTTTAAGACACACACACACACACACTAGGACAATCATGACTGTGTCATTAAGAGGCTTGCCTGCCAACCACATGGTCCCAAGTTCAGTTGCACTGACTAACATCTTGGGCAAGAGTCTTCTACTGAAGCCCCATGCTGATCGTTGTCTTGTGAGTGAATTTGGTAGATGGAAACTGTGTGGAAGCTCGTCACACACACATATATATCCAAACTGAAGGGGTGGAACAGTAAAATCCAGGCTACACATGTTTCTTAGCTAGTTAGCTAGAATACCTATGTAGCCTGGATTTTACGTGTTCCACTTCTTCAATCTAGATTTCTATTTGCCTTCAAAGCAAATCAAGTTGCTGTGAGCTATAAAAAAATCTATTTCAGCTTATTGAACTTCAATATGGGAAAAGCTTTAAGGTCAATCAATAATATTAATATGCTAATTTGTTCTTTTTGTACATACCAGTCATATGTGTCACAATTACTTTAAAGAAGTGAGTGGCAAAGCGAGAGCGAGGAGGACTGAGAGGAAGTAAGAGAGGAAGAGAGTGAGAGAGGAAGAGAGAGAAAGAGAGAGAGAGAGTGAAAGAGAAAGAGAGAGAGTGAAAGAGACAGTGAGCGGTGACAGCATTCGTTTTGTGTTTTTAAATGTTTTAGAGATGAAGTACGAGAGAAATAGAGAGAGTGAGAGAGATCGTGGGCCAAATACCCCTAACCACTGGGTCACACACCTTCACTTTTTTAACTGTAGAGAAAAGGAGTGAAGCGGTGAAACATGGGCCATGACTGCTGAGGACATGCGTAAGCTTGCAAGAAACGAAGCCAGTATGCTCCGATGGATGTGTTATGTCAGTGTGCATACTCAACAGAGTGTAAGTACCTTGAGAGAAAAGTTAGACCTAAGAAGCATCAGTTGTGGTGTGCAAGAGAGACGATTGTGCTGGTATGGACATGTGGCAAGAATGGATGAGGATAGCTGTGTGAAAAAGTGCCACACCCTAGCAGTTGAGGGAACCTGTGGAAGAGGTAGACCCAGGAAGACCTGGGATGAGGTGGTGAAGCACAAACTTTGAACTTTAGGCCTCACCGAGGCAATGACCAGTGACTGGGACCTTTGGAAATATGCAGTACGTGAAAAGACCTGGCAAGGCAAGTGAGAGCATAATCTGTGACCTCTGCCAGAAGTGTAGCCAGCTCACTAATTCGTATCTTTAAAGCCCTAAAAACCCTGCTTGCGAAGACCTGTTGAGGCAAGGGAATTTGAAATTTGAAATCTGAAATCAAACCGAATCCGACAACTGGCCTGTAATGTATTAGAGCATTTGAAAAATATAATCCAAAAAGAAAATGTATATTGCTCAGTAGCTTTGGATGAATTGACAGAGTCCACAGATTCAGCACAAGTATTGTATCTTATTCGTGCTATAGCTGATAATTTTCAATTATATGAAGAATTATTTGCTTTAAGCACCCTTAAAGGAAGGACACGAGGGACAGTTATTTTTAACAACTTCAAAGAGCAATGTCATAAAGTAGGACTAAATTTTACTAATTTGGTAAGTGGTGCTCCAGATATAAAGGCTGAATATGAAGGATTTATTGCACCGTATTTTATATCAGCAAAATCTCTGTGAAAAATCTGTCATATTAAATGACACTCTGTGGAAGGTTATAAGTATTGTAAATTATATTCGAGCAAATACCCTGAAGCATTGTCAATTTTGAAACATGCTGATGATGGATGACAAAGTAATTAATGTGGATTTGCCTTATTACTCAAAAGTATGCTGGTTGTCGCAAGGGAAAGTATTGGTCAAAATTTTGTCTTTATGAAGGCAAATAATAGATTTTTCCAAAGAAAACAACAAACATTGTGATTTATCAGATCCAAATTTTTACAGAGATGTTACATTTTTATGTGATGTGATGTCAAAACAAAATGAGTTAAACATTTTGTTGCAAGGCAAAAATAAATGTATTTATGATGTGTGGTAAAAAAAATTTGGGATTTTAGAAAAAAATTGTTGTTTATCAAGTTCCTTTTGGCTCAATCAAAACTGTCATCAGAACACTTTCCTCAGCTTACAAAGGTAATGAGTGAAAATGAAGAAGATATCTATGAATCTTTTGAAGAATAGGAGTAAGTTTTAGATTCATTAATAGAAGAATATAATAAAAGATTCAATGATTTTGAAAAACCTAACATCACTCTGAAACTTGCTTTTCGGCCACACTTAGTTGATGTATCAGAGGTTCCTGAAAAGTTACAAATGAAGTTTATTGAAATGTCTGAAGATAATATACTGAAATCTCTGTTTGACAAATCTCGAAATTTGGGAAAATGCGGAAGAAAATCCTCTTTTCTTCAACATACTGTTGTGAATCCATATTCTCGTACTTGACGCAAATCAAAAATTCGCTGAGAACGCAATTGACAAGATGAGCACTCGGAGAACCAATTGAAACTAAGAACCACTATGTTAGAGCCTGATATCAAAATGCTTTCTCAAAAAAAAAAAAGCAAATTCAAAGAAGTCATTAATTTGTATAAAATGTACCTACTTGCCTAAATTAAATATTTGAATATGTTATATTCTTGATGTTCATAAGCTGTCTTTTTGATAAGATTGGTTAATGTTGACATTATTACCAGGAAACAAAATAAAAAAAATAGTGCAACAAGTGTAAAAAAAGTGTAGAAAACAAATATGAAAACAACAATGCGCGGAAAGCAATGGGTGAGTAGGACTTCGGAAAATTCACAAGATCAGAGTTTTTCCCTCATAACTTTTAGGAAAATGGGTTTTTTGGGGATGAAATTTTATATAAATACCTTTCAAATGGCATACATTTACGATTATAATGAAATTGGTGTGTAAAATCTTTTCCAAAGGGGTGGGGAGAGGACTTCGGAAAATTCACAACATTCGATTTTTTCCCTCATAGCTTTAAGGAAAATGGATATCTTTTAATGAATTTGTATATATATATACCTTTAAACGGCACAGAGAGAGAGAGAGAGATACATATTTGTTTTCTACAAAGTTGTTAATACCCAGCAGGCTGGGGTTTTTGTGTTTTTGTTAACTGGTGAAGATCTTTATATTAACTCAAAAAGGTTCCCCATTCCCGCACTAAACTTTAAAGGAAAAAATACGGCATACAAACGAAAGATCGCCAAAAATACCACGTTTAACTTTCAGTTTTCCAAAAGCTTTTTCTGAACCCAATCCTCACTCTAAATCAGTGGTGGGGGAACCCCCGCAGGCTAGTATATTCGTATGTATAAAATATAGTAAATTTTTCAATTATAAAATTTATACAATATTCGTATGTCTATTTGCGACATAGGTCACGTTTCTACTACGATTTAAAACGGTTAGACTCGAACAGAAAATCATCTGGTAATTACCAAGTGTATCGACATTTTGTTTTCACTATAAAACACATATTGCTAGGTTTGTACCACCCGCTTCAGACCCAACTACACTCTAGCTGAAAAATAAAGAATACCTCGTAATATAAGCATCCTAAATTCAGAGTCGGCGTTAATGATGTTGTGCGTTAACTTAATGTGTTAAACTTATCTTTCTTAATGTATTTCGAATTATACATAGATATATGCAAGATTTACACAGTTAGAACTTGTGATCCACCCAAGAACCTTTTTCTTTGGAAATTTTTACCCGCCGCACTAAAAAGTTTCCCCACTCCTGTTCTAAATAGATAATAAATAATAAGATAAATAAATTTTTCACTTACTTCCGATGTAAGAAATACAAAGGTTGTCGATTAAGTTCTGCGTGGGAGAAAAACTTTGTCGGATGTTTTTTGTTGTAAACAATAAAGAATCCAGTGAAGCAAAAGGTCGATATAGATCGATAAATAGGTCATTGAGTGAGATAAACTTATTTGCCGGAAGAAGGAAAGGATTTGAAGGATGAAATGTTTATCAGAAACACTAAATGGATTGGAAGTGACAAAAAGAAAAGAAAAGAAAGAAGAAATTAAGTCTCTAAGGGAAATAAGCAGGGAGGACGGTAGAGATGGACTATATGTAATCTGAACCTTTCCCCCCCCCCTTATTTATTAATTTTTTTACGGAATCCCACGTTTTAGGCTATGGAGATTCCGATTCTGAAAAAAAAATTTTTGAAAAATTTCAATTACACCGCCCACCACCACCACCACCAAGCAGGCTATTTACATGCTAGAAATAACAGCCAAATCTCACAAAACTAGTGTTAGGGTTAGGGTTAGGGTTACGGTCAGGGTTAGGGTTAGGGTTTGAGTTAGGGTTAGGTTTACCCTGTGGATCTATATAAAAACCGGGGGGGGGGGAGATCGAAATTTTGAAATTGAGGTTTTTGAAAAATTTTTTCCAGAATCGGATTCTCCATGGTCTGAAACATAGGATTCCGTAAAAAAACAAAATTTAAAAGTGGGGGTATACCCAGATTACATATACTCCATCTCCACCGGGAGGACTACGTATCATCTTTGTCTGCCGTCAGCCGTCACGACTATGACTGTTCATGGCTTTGGCATGATTTAAAGTTTCTCCAAATTCGTCTGTTTTTCACTTGGGTTTGCTATTTATTATGATCAATTCCTTTCCACCTCACATTCCTTTTTGTAGTATCTTTGAATCTCAGTCTAGGTTTTCTATAGTTTCTTTTCCTCTTGCATAGTTGGAAGTAAAGGATTTGTTGTTCATCATGTGTATATGATCCAACCAACGTAAATTTTTATCAATGAGGATTTCCATCATAGGAGGTAGACCAACACGCCGTAAGGTCTCTTTATTCTTGATCTTGTCAAAGAGAGCGATATTCATAATTCGTCGTATCTTTCTCATATATGCATGTATCTTGTCTACTTGAGCTTTACAGACCGTTCAGGTTTCAGCACATTGCAGCAGGGAAGAAATCATTATAGCCTGGTATACCTTACATTTGACACGTGTAGAAACATGCCTATTTTTCCACAGCCTCCCCTGCAGCCTGCTCATTTTGTGTGATTTTCTGGTCCAGTCGTGCATTATATGAGATGGTGTTGCTTGTTTCCGTCCCCCAGATCTGGAGCACAATGTTATACAGGCTTTTAATAAGCTTCACACCTCCATGCTTCCCGACTGCAGCGGGTATGTTACATTTGCCAGGTGCCTTTACCTTCTTTGCATCATTGCATCATTGAATTCCTTGTAAATAGTTTGTCATCTAAGGATTGGATGGTTAGCTGTTGTGTAACCTTCTCGAAGGCGGTAAAGTCCATAAAGCCTGAGATATTAAGTAACCTGTTAAAATGATTGGTAAATCTATCTAGGATCTCTGATTTTTCCCGGAGTACCGTTTTGCCCGTCAAGAGCTATCAGTTTTGTTGTGCCTCTTCTCGAAGTTCTGAGTAAAATGCTTTCATATCGTTTTTATCTGCATAGTACTGTACCTCTTCAGCTTTGGCCTCTCACCAATCTGATTTCAGTTTTGTTGCAGCTTCCTTCTTTCTTCTACCAGTTTTTCTTTGTTTGAATATTTATGTATTTAATTTTAGTCAAACGTGTGTACTTGTGGTTAAGATGTTGCACTCACGATCGGAAGACTGGGTGGGGTTGTGTTCTTGAGCAAAATATTTTATTTTACGTTGCTCCAGTTCACTCAGCTGCTAATTAATTGACCCTGGGGCAGACTAGCGTTGTGATCTCGGACACTTATACGCTTTGCAAAACAGGTAGCCGATCCTATGAGTCTTAGGACTCGAGACTTTAATGCCCAGGGGTTGTTGATGATGATTAGTTACGTCCCAGTGGAAAACTGACAGAATCGTTAGAGCTTTGTAGCTTTTGATCCGATGCTCCACCAATTGCGTTAAAATCCCACCAACTTTCTTTTTTTTTTTTGCTTTTTTTTTTTTGTCCTTTTTTTATCAATAAGAGAGTACCAATCCAGATACAGGAAATTTTAAGCGGTGTTTGTTCTGAGCTTTTGTACTCTAACAACAGTTTCAAACTTTGATACAAAACCAGCAACTTTAGAGGAGGAGGAAGACGATTACGGTTTTATTTAATATGGTCGAGTAGCATTCGGACATGCAAAAATGTAAAGATAATATGAACGCTGTACAAGGTGTCTCGAGAGAAAAAATTCTCCTTATAGGACAATAAATATCTGAATCGTTGGTGATATAATACGCATTAGATAATTTACTGGCATTGATTCTAACCTTTTCACAACAGCGATAATGTTTCTATGGTCACCATCTCTCTCTACCCTTTTTCTCCCTCTCTCACATTTCTCTCTCTCTCTCTCTCTTTCTCCCCACTCTCTCGTTTATTTGTTATAATAGATCAACCATAACGTTATCTTATTATTTGGCAGAGTTGCGGGGAGGGGCGCAATGGCCCAATGGTTTGGGCAGCGGTCTCGCGGTGATAGGATCGCAGTTTAAATTTCCATACCAAGCGTTGTGAGTGTTTATTGAGCGAAAACTCCTAAATCTTCACGAGGCTCCGGCAGGAGGTGGTGGCGAACCCTACTGTACTTTTTTCACAACAACTTTCTCTCGCTCTTTCTTCCTGTTTCTGCTGGACCTGTATTTCAAAGGGCCAGCTTTGTCAGACACTGTGTCACGCTGAATCTCCCCGACATGTCTGTGAAGTACTCAGCCACTTACACGTTACTTTCACGAGCAAGCTGTTCCATTGATCGGATCAACTGGAACCCTTGTCGTCGTAACCGACGGAGTGCCACGTATTTGGCAGAGTCTAAGGTGGCGAGCTGGCAGAATCATTAGCGCGCCGAGTGAAATGCGTAGCGGTATTTTGTCTGCCGTTACATTCTGAGTTCAAATTCCGCCGAGGTCGACTTTGCCTTTCATCCTTTCGGGGTGGATAAATTAAGTACCAGTTACACACTGGGGTCGATATAATCGACTTAATCCCTTTGTCTGTCCCCTCTATGTTTAGCCCCTTGTGGGCAATAAAGAAATAAAAATCCTTAGTGGTGAGAATTTACAAA
>NC_068982.1:77395826-77403593 GCF_001194135.2 Octopus bimaculoides | reverse complement strand
GTAGCGGTATTTTGTCTGCCGTTACATTCTGAGTTCAAATTCCGCCGAGGTCGACTTTGCCTTTCATCCTTTCGGGGTGGATAAATTAAGTACCAGTGGAACACTGGGGTCGATTTAATCGACTAGTCCCTTCCCCCAAAATTTCAGGCCTTGTGTCTTTAGTAGAAAGGATTATTTGGCAGAGTCAAGGCGGTGATTCGGCAGAATCGTTAGTGCGTCAGACAAAATGCTTAGCGGCATTTTTTCTGGCTCAACTTTGCTTTTGCATCCGTTTGAGGTCAATATAATAAAGTACCAATCAGGAACTAGGGCCAATGTAAATGACTATTACACTCCCACAAAAATTGCTGGCCTTGTGCCGACATATAAAATCATCATTTGGCAGAATAACCAGAGCATGGGACAAAATCATTTGCGGTATTTGTTCTGACACTTTATGCTCTGAGTTCAAATCCCGCTGCAATCAACTATGCACTATGTCGTTTCGGTACCGATAAAATCAAGTATCAGTCAAGTTCTGGGGTCGTAATAATCGACTTCTCCTCTCAAAAATTATTGGTTTTGTACCTAAATTAGAAATAAATATTTGGCAGAATCGTTAGAGCGTCGAGTAAAATGTCTTGCGATATTTGTTGTGGTATTCTGTTTTGAGTTCTAACCTCACCGTGGAATAGTTTGCTTTTATAGGAATGCGTTATACATCATTAGATGTACACCTGCTTTCCTATATTAAATTAGAATGAACAGAACGCAGAACTCCAAACTATCAACACAAATAATATTTATTTAAGGTAGAAAATAGACAGCTTTACTCTTGGTTGTTGAGTCGCCTTCTGTGTTGAGTCAGCCTTAGATTGTCCGCTTCTGTGTGTGAGCATGGTTGCTGAGACATTGGAATGTTGATGTGAGCTGTCTGACGTGAGTTCGAAAGATGGAGAGAAGGCTTGACACGTCCATGCTCAATCGCCGACCAGTCGAGAAAGAGAAAGAATAAAACGGGAACGCTTGGATGTTGAATTCCACGCATGCGTGAGACTACGCATGCGCACGGCGTTACTACACTTTTATTAGTGAATTTCTGAGGTTGAATACCTTCTTAATCTGTCATATTATGGTGTTAATATAATATATATTCTATATCATTTGCACAATATGAAGTATATGCCCTTAGCATTGCCCAAACAACCTTAACACAAAATTCAGAATCAATCAAAGGCTAGGACCCCGTACTATATGCCCCCCCACACACACACACACATACACAATTCACACTCACAACACATAAATACATTGCAACACAATTACTTTTCCTCAACAGTCCCAGCTCTGTTTAACATTACCGTAAAACAAATCAAAGAAAAAGATTCCACCACTTTCAAACGAAATCTGGACAAATTTCTTCAAGGGATACCAAACAAACAAATTTCTTTAAAGGATACCAAACAAACACCTTTACCTGGATACATCCCAGTCAACAACAACTCCCTATTTGAATGGGTCATGCTACCACAAAACTTGACTTTAAAATGACCTAATAGATTCTATCAGGTGGTGCTACTAAGTTAAACGTATCCGGGGCCAACTGTTGGTCGAAACATATCTAAGTTTATTTTATTCTATGTAACAATCAGAATAGATATATAACGCAACCAGAGATCTACCTTATGATAATACGTTACACCATTTAACACTTATTGATTTAGGAGCACGTACTGTAAAATTAGAAAAGATAAGATCTTAGCAAATTGAGATTATGATTCCTAATTCTAAGTGAATAATGCAACTAACATATATCATCGATACTATCATTCCCTGTTTGTGGGGTAGTGTAGTACCTACGCATTACAGTTCCTCATTTTGGAATGAGACACTTGGGAACAGCTGTGTGGACGGAAACGGTTTGGCACATTTGGATGAACATTCAGCTTGTTTTAGCGACAGTAGTTTTTGATGACAGAGGTAAATGCACATAAAAAGTCTCACGCGCGCACATATATATACATACATACAGCACGCACACGCGCGCACACGCACACACACACACACACACACACACACACACACACACACACACACGCACAAACACACACACACACACACACAAGCACAGAAATATACACATATAGAAAGAAAAGGAGAGAGAGAGAAAGATTATCAATTGAATACAATTGGCATTAACGCTTTCCCTCCCATTCACATAAAGAGATGTACACGCAGGCACATAAGCAGAGAGAAAGGTGGGTGAGGAGAGAAACACGAGAGAAACATTAAAACGTCTAATGCCAAATGAATCAGCGTCGAAACGGCATCTATTGATATCTCTACTAAAACCTACTACTATTGTACCAAGAAAAAAGCAATATTTATTTCGCTAGAAGTAGCTACTACCGTCAAATTCTCAAGACATCTCTCGGAAGTCGATAAATAAATACGACTTAAGACACTGAAATTGATAAAATAAAAAATGACGTTCCCTGAAAAATTATATTTTTATCCTGGTAAACGAAATAAGTGCTCTCCCCTGCTTATCTCTTTAAAAGTTATTTCCCTTGGTTGTATTGGTTAAAAATAGGTTCAGGGTCGGATTTATTTTGCAACGATAGCGAGCTAGCAGAATCATTAGAGAATCGACAAAAACAAAATGCTTTGTGGTATTTCGGCTTTATGATAATTCCTTTGAGGTCAGCTTTGCTGTTCATATTTTTGAGGTCGATAAAATGAAGTACCAGTCAAGTACTGGAGTGAGTGTGGTTGGCAAAACATTTCCTCAGAATTGCTGGCCTTATGCCTGAATAAGAAATAAATATTTAGAGGTCGATTTTGCCCTTCATTCTTTCAGGGTGAATAAAAATAGACGGCAGTCATAAATAGGGGACTGAATCGGCTGTTCCCTACATATAGAAATCAATACAGGGCAAGGGGAATATGCAAAGCAAAGAGAACTGACCCAAGGCAATTTGAAAAAAAAAAAAAACGAAAAGAAAAAAGATGGAAAAAAAGACCTTATATTTCGACAGTATAGGCTTGGAATTTGGTCAATATTTAACAAACAAAGAAGATGTTACAGCGCGTTCGCAACTCTGACGATGGGAACGGATTTTCTGCTTTATGATAATACGTTACAGCATTCAACATTTGTTGATTTAGGAGCTGGAACTTCAAAATTAGAGAAGATAAGATCTTGGCAAATTGAGATTATGACTCTTGATTCTAAGTAAATAATTCAACTGACACATATCATAATTCCCTGTTTGTCGGGTGGTGTAGTTCCCCATTATAGTTCCTCGTTTTGAAATGAGACGGTTGGATGCAGCTGATTGAACGGAAACGGTTTGGCACACCTGAATGGATATTCAGCCTGTGACTATAATACCACATACCCACACTCACACATAGACATATATATGTATGTATGTATGTATGTATGAGTATATATATATGAATGTGTGTGAAGGAACTAATAGCTTCTTCAATTATACAGATTGAATAAGCCGTAGGCAAAACGCATTTATACAACATACACACAGATACATACATACATACATACATACATACATACATACATACATACATACATACATACATAGAGGTAGATGCCATTATCACTCACAATATGAAAGAGTATTGGTGGAATGTCCCAATAACAACCTCAATAAAATGCAGATATAATAGACCGGATATAGTAATCTGGGACAGAGAAGAGAAACTGTGTACAGTAGTAGAAATCAGCTGTCCTGCGGATGTCAACATCACACTAAAGATTAGAGAAAAAAATAACAACTACACCGAGCTACTGAGAAATTTGCAGATACTCCACCCAGACTACAAGTTTAGATTCATACCCGTGATTGTTGGGGCATTGGGATATGTAACGAACTGCCTCAATAAAAACCTGGAAAAATTAGGGTTCTCAAAACCTGAAAGAAAAAGGCTGATTAGAAGACTACAGATTCAAGCCATCAATGGAACTGTAAAGATATGTAAAACTTTCCAAAAATTTAGCACATAAATACATATGCATGCATCTAGACATGAAAATATATACATAAAAACGCATCCATAAAACAAACATACAAATCTGCGCATACACTAACACCAAATACTGCACACACACACATATGCACAAATACCTAGATGATGTTGATAAAAGTTCCAATGAAGGAGCCTTGAATCCTATGTTAGAGTCCGGCTCTTTCTCTATTGACAAGAAATACAGAAATGAAACTGATTGATAACATACATACATACATATATACATACATACATACGACTCCTCCTCAACAAAGCTGTCCTTAAGGAAGTCAAGCAACATCACAGTAATCTCTTAACAATATGGCTAGATTATAAGAAGGCTTTCGACTCTGTTCCTCACTTATGGATGATAGAATTACTACACCTTGACAAAGTACCAGCTGCTATAGTGAATACCATTGAAAGACTGGCCATAACATGGTCCACCCAGTTATCACTGACAACAACAAAAGCAACAGAATTAAGCTATCAGCAGGCATATTCTTGGGTGATAGTTTATCTATGATATTGTTTGTATTGGCAGTGAACCCCGTATCAGCCCTGTTAACAAAATGCCAAGGTTACATGCTGAGATAGGCAGAAAAGAATAAAATTAATGTTACCCCCACATTTTTTTGTTGATGACCTAAAGTTATAATCTAGTAATATGACCGACATCAAAAGACAATTAGAACTAATCACAGTGTAGCGTACGCTTGAGAGGAAATACCCCCCCCCTCTCTCTCTCTCTCTCTCTCTCTCTCTCTCTCTCTCTCTCTCACTCTCACTCTCTCTCTGTTATATATACATAAATACGGACGTAGTAGATAACAGCTATCCTTCGGCCGCCCTTTTGGACCCTGTTGTGTCCACTACTCTGATTGGTTGGTATTGGCACAATTTGTCTCTTGCTCTATTGCGCGCCAATATGCAACCCAACTAATTTGCAGCCTTCAAATAAGGTCACGTGAGACAGTCTCTTCTAAACCTCCGGTGAGCCGACTGCACCATATAAAACTCTTGCTGCACACTGTCTCGATGTCTTTCGGTTCCAGACCTTTTGAGGTCTAGCCACTGACTACACAAGACAGCCAGTTCCAGCGACGATACAACAGCAACCACATGGAGACTCATCAACTTCGTCCAAGCAGCATTCAGTAATCTCCATCTCTGTCGCCAGCATTCGTCCTAACATCAACATCATCTCTCTACGTACACAGCAACCAGCAACACTCGCACAGGTTCCAACACTGTTTGTGAATTACTTCACCATGGTTAACAGCAAATACAACCTGCGAGACCTCCTGTAACAAGTGACCGGCAGCAGCATCGTAGCATCAACTTCACGTACGACAGGTACCTCAACCGGCTCTGCATTACAGCCACAACTTCTTGATACAGCATTTCAACTATCGTGTACATTGACTACGAACTGGTATTTATCATCCTTTTGTCTGAACATTCTTCTAACGTCATATTATAGACTCTTTCAATGCTCTGTACTTATCGCACACGCATACATCCATGTTTGACGCACAAACAGACACACATGTTAACCTATCAATAAAATCTTCTCTTAAACATTCTACCCGGTTGTGTCTCTCTTTTCCTTCTGGCACTTATACGCATTTATTCTTTTCATATGTATTGTATCGACCGGGTGATGTGCAAAGGAGCCATTCTCGTCGCCTTCATTTCGCACGGTCGTTTACAACGGCATTGTTACAAGACATACGAATGGAGTTTGGACAAGATAAATGCTCATACATGATAATCAACTGAGGAGAGATTCTCGATCAGAGAACATGTACATCACTGGCTTGTCTATCTCCCCTAAGTGTAATGATGAAAACTACGAGTATCTTGGAATCGATGAGAATGTTGCATACGTTGGTGTTGTGACTAAAGCCAGATTAACAAAAGAGGGATCTTTGTGGTTTTCGTCACTGTTTACAATTATCTTTAAAACAATTTTTTATGTATCATATAGATGTAATTTTTGACGTTGAATCCGAATTTGTTATTCATTTATTCCATAATATACACGAATGAACTTAACATTAAAATTTTCGCGAGCAAATTAAATATTTAAAAACTACAAACAAACCAACAGGAGTTGAATGCTCACCATCCTACTTCCATTGCGCGCGCGCGCACACACACACTCCTTCTTGTGCGTTTGCATAGTATGTTACAATGAAAACAGAGTCTTTTGCCACGGTGATGTGTAAAAGACTCGCTTCCGATTGATTAAAATACCCAAATTTTGCAAATTTGAAAGGCTAATAACTTTTTGATTATGGATTTATAGGGAAAATGAATTTCATTTTCATAACTAATATACAAAACTTAATCCATACACCAAATTTGAAAACAATTGGAGCAAAACTGTAAACAGTGACGAAAACCACAAATATTCCAAAAGAGTGCTTCGTTAACATCATCCAGGTTCTCTGGCAATTCACCCAAGTGACTGTGCGAGCAGGGCCGGCCTTAAGCCAATTGGACCGATTGCTCCCAATTGGGCCCAGCGCTCAAGGAAGCCACATCCTATACTGCAACATTTAATCAAGGTTGGTCTCCTTGAAGTTTAAAAAAATCTTCATAAAAATGATCCTTAAAAAAAAGATACTTTCTACATTTTAGCGACGCATGGCATCCAAAATTGCTTGGGTCAAAATTACCTTGCTTGTATTTTTAGTGTAAGTGTCAATATGCATGTGTGTATGTGAATGTTTGGGAGTGTTTATGGGCATGTTTGGGTAAAATATTTGTGTATGTGTGGGAGTATGTATGTGGTTGTTTAAGTGTATGATGAGTTGTATGTATATATGTGTCCGTATGTTTGTATGTGTGAGCCACTATAAATATACTTTGTATGTTTAATTTTGGGGAAACTTTTATTTCAGTTAAAGTGTATTTTGTGTGTGTGTGTGTGTGTGTGTGTGTGTGTGTGTGTGTGTGTGTGTGTGTGTGTGTGTGTGTGTTAAAGAAAGCAAAAAATAAAACAAAAATGATAAATGCAAAAGGCTAAATATGTGCTCAATATTTTGTCCACAGAAATTTCTGTCAAAACAAAAGTGAAAAGTTCAATTATTTTTCATAGTGATTTTGTTGAAGTCTTTGTATTTGTGTCAATGTATGCGTATGTATGTTTTTGCTTGTATGTGTATGATTGTACGTATATGTATTTTTTTAGTGTGGTGAACTGTATACATATACATACGCGTGTGTGTGTGTGTGTGTGTGTGTGCAGTGAGAAAGAGAGATAAATAGAGAGAAAGAAGGGGAGGTGAGATAAAATTTCTTGTCCCTTGATTCAAAGAGAATATCTCTTTGCAATGACTCACATTTAGGTTTTTGGACAAGCACAAACACATTCGCGCGCGCGTGCGCGCGAAACTATAGTAGGAGACATTTGCTGTCATACAGTGGTGCTAAACCCAGAACCATACAGCTATGAAACAGGCAGACAGGACTGTTTTCTACAACAGAAGTTATAGAAAAAAGTATAAGGCAAGTATATAACCAGCTTCCGAAAAATTCTAATTATTAATTTGCTTTTCATGCAACAGATACAAGTTTCTATGGGATCTTGTTAAATTTCTTTTCATTTTTTGCCAGAATATTTTTTAAAAATGTAATTTAAATGTAGTTTCGCTTATTGATGGTGAAAATTTTTGACAAATTTATATAAACACCCAACTCAATTTTGGTGGGAAATAATATTTTTCCTCGTTTTTTTTTTTTTTTTTT
>NC_068982.1:77394812-77395816 GCF_001194135.2 Octopus bimaculoides | reverse complement strand
TCTTGTGCTATCAAATAATCTAATCTCTTAATATACCGCAAATAATTTTTTTCCACGGAAATCGAAGGGGTGGGGTAGGGTGTACCCTCAAAAATTCCCCCCTCACCTCACCCAGTTGGGTCCCGCACCTCCCAAGGCGGGCCCTGTGTGTGAGTAGTGCAATTTAATGCTCATTTTACATCTAAGTGCTTGCGAAGTCAAGAGCAGCTCCTCCACAATCTCGCGATAGCTGTCAGCTTTCCCATTCCCGAGGAAATTCCGCACCACATCAGAGAAGGCAGTCCAATCTCTAACCTCTGCCGCACTTATTATTGCAACAAAATGTGGATCCCCGAGGAGTGTTCTTATTTGAGGTCCATCAAATATTCCTACCTTCTTCTCGTCCCTGAGACTTGAAAAGGTTGTGCATATATATCTGAAGGAGTTTCCACTGTGATAAAGAGCTTTGATGAATTGCTTCACCACACCAAGTTTCAACACAGGTTTTGCAAAGTTTGTGGGGAGCTCATGTTTTGTCCTGATTTCCAAGTGTTACTTTACTGTTAGTATGATGCACCTTCTTGGTAAAGTTATTAATGTTGTACCCTTGAGCCTGTGGAGTGAAGCTGCCACAGATGTAACAAGATATCGGGCTCTTAACAATACGTCCTTCTTTTTGATGTTGTATCCATAGCTAAATCACAGTGGTTCAGTTCACATGTGAGAAAAGAGGAAGGGTTTTAAAGCAAAACTCAGCTTGAACATATTCAAAATTAGCATGACAATCCAGCCAAAATTCTTGCAAATAGTAGTGTAATGTTAACTTTTGGTATGCTCCAGGTAAATAAAGGTATATACCTATGGCATAAAATTTTAATGTCATAGAACAAATTGGAGGTCAGTCAAAAATTAGTCTAAAGCAACTCTAAGATTTTATGCCAGAAAATAAATTTTTACTTTGTTGACCAATGTAATAAATTTAAAATCCTTTCTACTATAGGCACAAGGTCAGCAATTTCGGGGGG
>NC_068982.1:77392920-77394795 GCF_001194135.2 Octopus bimaculoides | reverse complement strand
AGCCGATTACATCAACCTCAGTGTTTCACTGGTATTTGATTTATCGACTCCGAAAGGATGAAAAGCAAGGTCGACCTCGGCAGAATTTGAACTCGGAACATAAAGACGGACGAAATGCTCTTCGCCTTAAATAATAATAATAATAATAATAATAATAATAATAATCTTTTCTTTATTAACCACTGAGAGTTCATATAAAAGATTGGGGGCGATACAGGACAGTACAAAAAACGAGTGGGATTCGAAGGTGTGAATAAGGAAAATCAATAATAATAAAATCCCCAAAAGAGGTAGACTTCCAAGGGCTGCTCGTGAAAACCCCACAAAAACTACGATCACTCTGACCTCTTGGGCAAGTGCCCTCTCCTCTTCTTCTGCCCTTGATCTTGAGCCGCATGCTTAGAGTAGGCCTGTTCACTCGGGCCATTCGAGTTACATTCACCCACCTTTTGACAAAATTGCATGGAGGCTGCACTTTTCTCTCTACTCTCATTTTCCTTTTCAAGTGGAACTTGAAAAAGTTGATAAAGGTTTAGCCAAAGAGCATTTTCAACCTGCTTCACCACACAACCTCTCTCGCTGAGGCCACCAGACAAAAAAACACCGTCTGCTCTTCCTGGCCAAAGAAAGGAGGCGGGGCGATCTTCAAGGTGGACTCAGTCGATAGCTGGATTCGTCCTACTTGCGACAGTAGGTGTTCGACATAAACCCAGAAGTCAACAATGCTCGGGCACTGGACGAGAGCGTGCAGAACACTTTCGTCGCTCTGGACGGATTTTGGACAGGCCCGGCTGACGACACTTCCATGCCTGTACATAAACAAAATGGCGACTGTTTTGGTACGTGACTTTTGACCCATCCTGTATGATATATTATATTATATTATATTAGTTTTTCCATACATCATCCTGTAATGCGCCTACACACAACATCACTGATGTTTCATGTGGGTTATTAGGTATTTCGGATCATTCAACATTCAGCCATCTTCACCCAGGTGACCCAACCAGGCTTGATAAGGCTCCAGCTTTGTGCACAGTTAGCACTACCTCTTGTAGCACTACTTCTTCCAAGGCTCACACCTCTTCATCCACAGTCACCTTGCGCCTCCTCTGCGTCCATCTGTGTGTGTGTGTGTGTGTGTGGGTGTGTGTGTGTGTGTACCTACGTTTGCAGTGATATCAAAAACAAGATACAAGTAATAATTCTGCACCGCGTTCTTCTGACGACGACATTAACGGTTAAACCAAATAAATTTTCTTCACTCCCTTCATCATTACCTCTTCTATCTATCTATCTATCTATCTATCTATCTATCTATCTATCTATCTATCTATCTATCTATGTGTCTGTATATCTGTTTATCTCTATATATTTGTCTGTCTGTCTATCTATCTACTTTAAGACAAAACGGGCTTAAAGTGGTCAACGATGTTTAATACAAGTATATGTAAGGTTATTAAAGTGTAACAGTAGATGTATAAGTAACGTTAGCAGTACGTAATAATATCCTGTGTGACCTTGCCTTGTACTAGTTATCGAGTTTAGTGTGTCAACTCTCCAGTTTTGGACAGCAAACTTATTTTATACATACTTAAAATCAGCAGATGTTACTTCCGTAGCTTTGCTAATCTCTATCCTGCAATTTAGCACGTAAACGTCATGTCAACGGTAGGGCTGATTTTAGTCGTGCATTTCTTTAAAATATTTTAATTCTTGGGTTAAATTAAAAACCATTGTGATCTTGGTCAATCTGTTGTCGTATTTTGATATTTTAATTCCTCTCTCTCTCCTTCTTTCTCTCTCTTTCCCTCTCTCCTTCTTTCTCTCTCTTTCCCTCTCTCCTTCTTTCTCTCTCTTTCCCTCTCTCCTTCT
>NC_068982.1:77391252-77392910 GCF_001194135.2 Octopus bimaculoides | reverse complement strand
TTTCTCTCTCTTTCCCTCTCTCCTTCTTTCTCTCTCTTTCCCTCTCTCCTTCTTTCTCTCTCTTTCCCTCTCTCCTTCTTTCTCTCTCTTGGAGTTTGCATTTTATAATCGTTTGATTCTATTTCATTTTCCCTCGTGTGTGTTTGTGTGTGCGTGTGTGTGTTTATAAGTGTATATGTTTATGAGTGTGTCTGGTTATGAGTGTGTGTCTGTTTGTGAGTTTGTGTGTGTGCGTGTACGTGTATATGTGAGTATATCTCTATTTATGCACACTATCTCTCTCTCTCTCTCTCTCTCTCTCTCTCTCTCTATATATATATATATATATATATATATATATATATATATATATATATATATATATATATAAATCCGCGCGCGCGCGTGTGTGAGTATTTACCTCTAGTGTCAAAAAGTACGGATCTTTTCAATCTCAGTCACAGATTTTTTAATTAATTTTTTAACTAAAAAGTTTGAAACTTCGGATACTGGTTGAATGTGTCACGTAGAACACAGTTTACTCTGAATGTTTTTGACAGAATTTTGTATTTTACAAGTTATTTCGTGTTAAAGTTATCATATTTTGGTAATTTTAACCAATCAATGACGTGTATTCAGCTGAAGAAAGTTACTGCTGTTTGCGAAAGTAATGGAAGAGCAACAACTTCAGGGTCATCGGGTCATGAAAGAGAGAGAGGGGCAGGGGGAGGGGAGGGAGAGAGAGAGGGGAGAGGAAGAGAGAGAGAGAGAGAGAGAGAGAGAGAGAGGTGGGAGAAAAGTATATAAGATAAGAAAATATATTCTCTGACGCATAAAAACCGCAGCCAACCCACAAACTAACAACCTTGTGTATGTATGTTCGATGTTGTTTATGTACCTCGAGCTGCCTCTAATTCATATTTGGATTTTTTTTTTTTCGTGACATAAAACGTTGGGGCATTTAGCATTTAGTCACAGTCGGCGATATGGCTTGCAACAGGCCTTGTTCGGTATGCGACAGCGATAATTCAAAACAAGGACGAAATATCGATGTCTGTCGCTTCGAGAACGGATCTATGTCAGTTGTCTCGCTTGACTATGACTTACTTTCAGGTGTCTTTTACACCAGGCACATAGAGAATATACTCTTGTAGTAACGCCGTGCGCATGCGTAGTCTTACGCATGCGTAGAATTAAACAACCAAGCGTTTCCCGCTCAATTCATTCTCTTTCTCACTGACCAGCGATTGAGCATGGACGTATTTAAGCTGTCTCTCTACATCTTTCGGACTTACACTCGACAGCTCGCTCACAACTACAGAACAACGTCCCAACAACTATGCTCATACACACAGAAGCTGTAACAACAAGAACTAAAGATATGTATGTTTACCACCTGAATAAATGTTCTTTAAGTTGATAGTCTGGAGTTCAGCGTTCCGTTTATATTCCTCAATATTATAGTAGGAAAGTCAGGTATACAATCTAAAGATGTATAACCCCCTTTCTACTATACTGGTGACCCCCGACGTGATTCGATCACGCAGCCCGCTGAGCTGCAATAACCCACTTTCGGACTATACTGGTGACCCCCGACGAAGAAAAACGCAGCATGGACTCTGGACTACCAACTTATAACTGGTGTACTCGACTAAAGAACAAATACGGCCATGGAGACT
>NC_068982.1:77390945-77391242 GCF_001194135.2 Octopus bimaculoides | reverse complement strand
GCCACACAATAACTCTTGTTATTCATTTCATAAGGTTGTTTTTTGTTCTATCGTCTCATTACTGGTATTTACGAATTCACTAATGTTCGTAGTATAACGTAATTACTTGTATATCATCTTTGATATATATTTTGGTTTCGACCGTGTGTCACGTTTAAAAAAAAAGGAGTCCTCTGTTTTTCCATTCGTCACCATTTTTCCTTTTTGAGTTCGCACGGTCGTTTTTTCATCTTGGGTTATGAAAATTTTTCTTCGAGGTTTTCGCTAATGGTCGTACAGAGATTTGTCTGTCGATTG
>NC_068982.1:77388780-77389651 GCF_001194135.2 Octopus bimaculoides | reverse complement strand
TATATATATATATATATATATATATATATATGCTACCAACCTACCTCTCCCTTTCTCCCTCTTAGTTCACCTCACTCTATTTACTCTCAAACTTTTCTATCTACTTCAGTACTCTCCTTCTGCCGCCAATCCACCTTCATTCTTCGAATTACCCCTTCGCCTCTCAGGCGGCATCTATAACTAGATCCTTTCCCTTCATTTTAATACTTGCCCCGCTCTTCTCTCATCGTACTTACTTCTCTTTCTCAGTTCCATAACCTCCACTATCCCTGATTAATTACGTCTGTTGTGAACACCCAATAACGACGCTACCCTTTACAGTACTACCCATCCCATTCCTTCCCACTCATCTATCGGTTCACCACTTCTACTACTTTTCTCAGTCATACCCCTTCCTCTCTCTGTTGTGCCTCTCCTATCTTTTCTTGTTCTTCCTGTGTTTCAGCACTCTCACCACACACATTGAACCGCCTACTTCCTCCTTCCACCTACTTCTATTTGAGTTCGTCACTCATTCTACCCTTAAATTCTCTGCATTATGATTTGAATTGTTAGATGCCAATCTCTCCAACTTGAAGACGGAGGCCAGCTTTACGCCACTGTTTATATGCATCCACTATTGGTTGCATTTCCTTGACTTTCTACATACTCCATCTGCCAACATTACAACTATTACGTAATTGTAAGCCCCCAGAAACAGCTGTCGGACCTGAAATACCATACCCTTTCCCCTTAGTTTTCTCCAATTTCTGTACTCCATGTAAATATATTCTGTAAATATGTAAATATCTATATCCTTATACATGAGTGTTCATCTTCTGAATATTTTCAGTTTTTATTTCTCTCTATATATACATATATCCCTATATAT
>NC_068982.1:77380097-77388421 GCF_001194135.2 Octopus bimaculoides | reverse complement strand
TGTATGTGTGTATATGTGTATGTGTGTGTGTGAATGTATGTATATGTATATATGTGTGTGTGTGTGTGTGTGTGTGTGTAATAAAAGAATAAACAAGCAAACAGCTGGAAACAGGTCAGATTATGACATTGATATATTTAAACAGACACAACATGAGTGTAGAATTGAATGACACAGGAGCTTAGATCTGAAGAGGTCAATAAAAAATCACTTCAGTAATATTCATAATGGTTATGGTATGTGCTACTATTCTCTCGATAAGTCCGAATTATTGGTATTAGGTAAAGCTGGTCATCATATAATCCAAAGATGGATAAGAAGAAGCGAAGAAGGAAGTAAAGTGTGCAGATAGTCTTTTACAGCTGTTTCAAGAATAGATGCACAGATGATGCATTTCCCTGCAAGTGATCGACAGCCAACATTATAGTTGTGAGCTATTCCATCATCAGAAATGTCTTCCTCTGATGATGAAATAGACAACAGGTGAACCCGTGCAGCTGTCGAGTGGTATAGAAGTCATCGGAAAGAGTCACACAGAAGACCTTGAAGATCATGTGAAGCTGACAAAGTCAAACAATTCCGGCCCAAATGGAAGAGAATGGAAGTATATTATGACAAAAGATTTATAAAGACGTGATGGTCGACAGAGAGAGAAAGAGATAAAGAAATGCTGGAAATAATATTTCAAAAGATATAGAGACGGAGTTTGGTTTTTTGCTGATTGAATAATGATATAAATCAGCTTGACAATATCTATCAATACAATGGTATCAATAAATACACCTTTCTATGGTAAGTATTGTCGAATAAAACAAATAAAGATTAATATGAAAAACATTTTACACAAAAGGTTTCACCTCGAGAACTTCGAATGTTATATTTCCTCATTCAAAAAGTTAATAAAAAAATACTTTCTTACGTCCCTGGGTGGGCTTGAACCACCAACCGTTCGGTTAACAGCCGAACGCGCTAACCGATTGCGCCACAGAGACGCTGATATCCAAACTCCATACTAAAGTTTATATCAGATTACTCGTACCTTTAACCTGTTAGACAAGTAATTATTTATATTTCTTTTTGCTTTCCCCTTTCTCCTTTTCTCTTTCCTCTCCCTCACTCTCTCTTCTTCTCACTCACTCACGCACTTTCGGACAGTTATTCTCATAGGCCACCACTTCCACCACCAATATTACAGTCTACTAAATATTCCGTATTCTTCTATATCACATTTTATTATAAATTATCGCTGACTGTATATTTATGAAATATAACTATGTATCTAATTATTTCCAATGTTTTCCAACATTTGAAACGAACATTGTTAATACTAAATGCAGAGAAAAAGGGAAAGTATTGGGGTTCAGCTGACTTTATTTTCTAGTCAAGCAACGAGGGGAGACAACTGAAAGTGTCTGATAATGAGTTTATTGTATACAGTGCTCAATGTGCACAACAACTGGCCGGAAGCACAGGCACAGTACACAGAATAAAACACAAAAAAGACAGAAGTGAACATGAAAAGAGACATGAAGAGGAAATGGTATGTAGGCGCGGCAGGAATAGTGTTGGTGAATTTCATAAAACTTAAAATTTTTGAAGGATGCGATATCCTGACAACAATTCTAGATTGATGTATTAACAATGAGCTTATTGTATAGTGTTCTGGTGCACTACGATTTATCAGAAAAGCAGCAATGATTGCTAGAAGTACATGCACAGTACACAGGATAAAACACAAAATGACAAAAAAGTGAACAGTAACAGAGTAACTAAGAATAAAGGTGATATGTTCGTCAAAGGTAATGTTGGTGTATTTAAGGAAGCATGGAATCTTTGAGGGATGCAATATCCTGACAGCCAACAACTGATGTGGATAGTTTATTTCATGCTTCGAGAATTCTGGGCGAGAAAAAATTATTTCCGAAAGCCATAGATCTCACGAGCTGGCAGAATCGTTAGCACACCGGGGAAAATCCTTAGCAGCATTTCATCTGTTTTTACGTTCTGAGTTCAAATTCCGCCGAGGTCGACTTCGGATCTTTTCCATTTGGCTGCCAGCATTTCAAAAAGTTTATCGAAAATTTTAAAATTTGGCACATTAATGTACTTTTCCAATCTGAATTGGTGGAGTTATTTCACTTTTTTCTAGAAAAATATTTTAAAAAAGTTATAGAGGTTTAAAGTTTGGTCCTTTTCACCCAATCAGGAAACAGGATTTGGAAGCTGTCATTTTGTGCGCACATTTTGTCATCAACATCCTGAAAATAGCACATGTCAATATTTGTATTCTACACGCGGAAAACGAGTAAACAACACGTCTTATATTTCGTTGATTGCGTGAATAACTGAAGCAAACCCCACAAAATTTAACTGAAGTATTTATTGCCGGACATAAAGGCTTTTGGAGGCACAATGGCCCAGTGGTTAGGGCAGTGGACTCGCGGTCGGAGGATTGCGGTTTCGATTCCCAGACCGGGCGTTGTGTGTGTTTATTGAGTGAAAACACCTAAAGCTCCAAGAGACTCCGGCAGGGGTGGTGGCGACCCCTGTTGGACTCTTTCGCCCCAATTTTCTCTCACCCTTTCTTCCTGTTTCTTGAGTAACGCTGCGATGGACTGGCGTCCCGTCCAGCTGGAGGGGGAATACACACGCCATAGAAACCGGGAAACCGGGCCCATGAGCCTGGCTAGGCTTGAAAAGGGCGCATAAATGATAAATAAGTAAAGGTTTTTGGTGTTGACTATTTATAATGAACAATATTAATAATTACGGACTGGAATAGAGAGAAAAACCGCATCACATCCGCAAAAGTTACTTATGGACATTGTGTGAATGTTCAGAATGAGTCGGTCCAAAAACATATGCCCAGCAAGAGTGAAAGCGCAAGTCAGTCTGCTACCTTCAGCACTCTGTGATTGGAAAAGCACCAAAACGGGTTTTTATAGAAGACAAGAAGTTAAATTCCAGAACACTCAAGAAAACTACATCACGACATAACTTCATTGATTGATTTATTAACCGAACGCGTGAAACTATGGTGGAGTCTGACTGACTATCTAAGTTTCGAATCACTGAGTATCAAGGTTTCGGATCATCGCTACAAACTCTTGGCTTTTTATATTTTTCTGTTTAATTTTTTTGATACTTACTTTTGCATAACTATTTCATAACTACTTTGATGCCAGTAACAACTACCTGTTCATCTTTTATTTTATTGTACTTTCATTAGCTCGTCTTGTACGATGCCTACAGCCAAATCTTGGTATCCTGGATTCCGTCTCTCTTTGTTCGGCGTTAGATGTTAGATGCGGTCCGGTCTTAGCACTTAATGTCTGTATCTGTTATACGCCATTTTGAAGAATTTTTACCTAGATATATACAGCTATTTTCTCAGCTTCCACCTACCAAATTCACTTACAAGTCTTTGATCAGACCGAAGTTATACTAAAAGACACTTGCTCAAGGTGTTGAGCTGTAGGACTAAACTCGAAGTCCCCTGGTTGGGAAACTAACTCCTTAACCACACAACCTGTACAGAATTGAATATTTAACAGGATATTTTTTAAACGAATTGATTTATTCCTAAAAATAAGAAGAACATTGTTCTACAACCGTACGAACATATGCTATTCCTTACAGCGGGATTTAAGTCCATCTTCAGATTGTCCACAACGTTTAGTGTTACAATCACCTAGATCACAGGTTATCGACCTTTTGTAACTCAGCGTCTCCTTTCATTTTACAAACACCCACTTCCTTTTGAAAAACAAGACCAGAAATTAACCTTGTTTATTGCTTTACCATCCAGTATGTTCCTCTTTTTGGATAGTAGCGTGTACTCGCGCCCCCAAGGCGAAGATTTTTACAATAAATTTATAGTGGACTTTGGTGCATCATCACCCATTTTTCTGTTCATTTATAACACAACGTTCTACTTTTATTCTAATACCAACAAAGATTTCTTTGAAAATATGTTCAAAATGTAAATAGGTTATCTGGTTTAAATAATTTCTAAGAAACATCACGACGTCTCTAAACATCCTAGTGCACCAATAGCGCCTCTTTGATATTTAACGCCCTTTTTGAGCTCAGAATGCCCGGCCCGTATAGGGTTGTTACCTCCAAGGTTAGGGACCACTGAGCTGAATAATTCAAGATATGGATTTATATTCTTTTATTCTAAGCTCTTTCGTTGCCGAGAATATGTATATTAAATCTTGCATAGTTCCAGTAACTGAATTCAAACCGGTTTTGCATCCCAATTCGATTAATGTTATCGGAAATGGGCTTTCGGTGAACCAATACAGGATATCCTTCTAAGAATAGCCAGAAACGACTTTTAGGGTGGTTTGTACTAAGACAAAAAAGAATGACACGTTTGTTCACAGACATTATCATTTGCCTCATTCACTTAACCTTCTATTTCCTTCCTGCATAAGTGTCCAAGTATCATGAACTTTAGCCTAATCTCCTATTTAATTTTATATCGTACACGATAAGCTGATATCATATCAATCTGACACCACGCAACAATTAACGTCGTACCCAACACACGTGAAGTATGCCGTTCTGAAATCTTCACGGTCAACAGAGAACAGAAGGTCTTACGTTGAAATTACTGATAAACCGCAAAGATAACACATACAATATTTCTTTTATTTATTTATTATTTGATTTCTTTAAAAAAAAAATTTACCACGTACAATCTTTGCTAACAGTTGTGAATACTGAAATTGTTAACGACCCAAAGCCTTTGCAGCTGTGTGAACACCATTTGTAAATCTCATTTTCATGTACAGTGTTTAGAGCAAGTTGACACAATAAACTCCCTCTTTCTCCCTCTTTTCTCTTACTTACTCTCTTTCCCTCTGTTCTCTTACTCACTCTCTCTCCCTCTCTCAGTTAACATCCAGAAGGAGATTCGAATCCAGAACAAGGTAACGAAGCACGCGTAAACTAGTGTTTATATTGGAAAGTGTCGAAATTGTGATGATTTTTGGTTGATAACTCATGATAGATTGAGCATGTCCACGTCCATTGTATGGTTATTTTTTCCTGTTTTCCGTCCGTTCTTTCGTCGTCCTCCTCCGAACACATTTAATCACACACACGCACACACACACACACACACACACACACACACACACACACACACACACACACACACACACACACACACACACACACACATATATATATATATATTATATGGAAAAATGTGAGCAATAGAAATAATATTCTTAAGATCATAAATCTGGAAAAGTACAGGACAAGTTATTACACTTGAAAAGGTTCAGGACAAGTTATTACATCAGGTAAAGTACAGAACAAGACAATTTTTACTTAAAATATTGCAGCTAAGGATAAAATTTCAAATAAAATATTTAGATTTTAAAAATATTAGCTTTTATTAAAACTAAAAATTTTATTACAATTTATTACAAGTTATTACTTCTATTTGTTATTACTTTTTACGTCTATTAAAAATAAAAAATAACTCAAAATATTTTTTGCACTTTAAAAAAATTCAGTTTTTAAAATTTTAATTAATAATTAGAAATTTGAAAATAGGTTATAAAAATGATAGTAGTACATAATTAGTACAATGAATAGAATAATACAAAAAATAGATATCTATTACAGTAAAATTTACTTATAACAACAAAGTCACAGTAAAATTTGCTTGAGTATTGCCTAAGTTATTGCCAAGTCTTCACATTTTTAGTTTTGAACAATACCTATTTTTTACATAATGAATTTGCCTACCATTTATACTATTCTACTTGGCATAAAACTTTAGCTATATTGGTACTTCTGGCTCTCATTTCTTAAGTATTCTAGTGTGTCAATATTTTAGCAAAATGATGGTACCTTTTTTAATTATGTTACTTAGTAAATTAAAACCAAATAATTTTTAATATTCAAATTTTATCCTTAGCTGCCTTATTTTACGTAAATTTTCTTGTTTTGTACTTTACCAGATGTAATAAATTGTCCTGAACTTTTCCAAGTGTAATAGTTTGTCCTGTACTTTCGCAGGTTTAATTTTTCCATGTAATCCATGTTTTTTCTAGGCTATGCTAATTAATAATGTATCAAATGTGTCAATTAGCAGTGTCACTGATAATTTTATCCTTACCTCAATGAAGCCGGTAACATATATTAAAAGTCCCCTAAAACTATATTCATGAAAAAGTATAGAACTATATTATCACCCTCAAATATGGGAAATAAACACTCATAACTCTTTTCTTTTAAAATTTCATTGCATGGGTTTGATACTATGGAATTCCTCGAATTGAGCTCTATCATTTAAGCTAAGATAAATATATTTTGCTTTTAAAATAAAAAAAAGTTATTTAGATCTAAACTTGATTGGGTAAACCTTTTTTTTCTACTGGACCAAATATCAAATTTTTTTCTGCCAAAATGTAGCTAGGGACCATTCCTCTTCAAAAATCTTAACGGCTTTCCATTTGATTAAGAACTGAATTAGTGACAAGCTTTAAAAGATGCTGCGTGTGAGTAAATTGCGGCCGTAAGAATATTATTCAACTACTACCGTAGTTGAATGATACAGTTAGTCTAAGATGGCCATGTACACAGTATTACGCTAGTTTTCACTGTCAAAACACGATCACGAACTAATTTTCTTGTTAATTGTTGGCATCCCATCTTCTTTCATCTTATGGTGTTAGACAAATTGAAATGTTTCTCCATATCATAAGTTTTTAAAGTCTGGTACTTAGTAGTTCGACAAACGAAACTGATAGACTAAGTTACGCAAACATAAAGGAGCCAACACTCGTTGTCAAGCGTTGGCATGATGGAAAGCACAGACACAAAGATGCGCGCACACACGCACACACACACACACACACACACACACACACACACACACACACACACACACGCACACACACACACACACACACACACACACTTGAAAGAAGATGGAATGCCAGCAATTAGCAAGAAAATTGATTCGTGGTTCGTGCACTATCCATGTCATATTCTCTCGCGGAAAACTGGCATAATGCTGTGTACATGACTATGTTCAACTGTGGAATGACCTGGACTAACCGACTACCGATTGATATGCTTCCATATGTCAGACGAAATCGAGGCAAAGCTTTCTAAACAGAACTAATAGATACATTTAATTGAGTTGATAACTTCCCGAACTTTATTCTACCATGACGTAAAGCAATCATTTGTGCCCTCTGTCAGATGTCGATTCTATAAACATATGTGAATACAATCCTATTTAACACGCTCGTGTACACGCGAATGTGGGAAGAACATTGACTGCGAAATAGCATCGGGAGAAAATTTTCTTCATAGACAATGTGTGAAAACATAACATTGAATTACTAACCACGTCATCGGATCGTATGAAGCATAGGTTTCTGCATCGTTACGTTCATCAGATACGAATACTAAATCAGTCCTTCACGGCCTTGTAAGAACAGCTGTTCTTATACATAAGACCAGCAAATAGTACATTTGTTGATGTGCACAAAGATTAGTCAAGCTGGAATAAATTAGAGGTGTATGAAGCAGCGTTGAGAGAAACATATGCATTCACAAAAATATTTCGTGAGTTCGTGTACACTCAACGTGGGAAGACTTTTCGATGGATAATTAAGCTCGGTAGAAAATTGTCTTAGACAAATTAACTGGAGGTGCACATGGATTTCTTTCAAAGCTGCTTCGTCTGCATCCTGTTAAGTAATTCCATTTATTTCTATAAATTATTGATGTTCTTTGTGATGTGTGAAATGTCACAATATAAAGGGAAATGATGAAATAGTATTTCATCATTATATCAGAATAATTACTATAAACTAATTAACTTTGTTACCTGGAGATATCTTGTAGATAATTGGTTTTTTATGTTTGCCACAAAATATTTAGAAAAAATACAAACTTTTACTTTTTACTAGAATTGTACATACATACAAACATATACACATACACATACATACATATACACACTCACAAGTATATATTGATATATACATGCATAATACACATACTTACACACATGCATACACACACATATACACACATACATATATATTTGTAAATTTACTCTTTTACTTGTTTCAGTCAATTGACTGTGGCCATGCCGGAGCACTGCCTTTAGTCGAGCAAATCGACCCAGGATTTATTCTTTGCAAGCCTAGTACTTATTTTGTCGGTCTCTTTTGCCGAACCGCTAAGTTACAGGGACGTAAACACACAAGCATCGGTTGTCAAGAGGTGTTGGTAGGACAAACACAGACACAAACATATACACACATACATACATACATACATAT
>NC_068982.1:77379519-77380011 GCF_001194135.2 Octopus bimaculoides | reverse complement strand
TATATATATACGACGGGCTTCTTTCAGTTTCCGTCTACCAAATCCACTCACAAGGCTTTGGTTAGCCCGAGGCTATAGTAGACACTTGCCAAGGTGCCAAAAAGTAGGACTGAACCCAGAACCATGTGGTTCGTAAGCAAGCTACTTACCACTCAGCCACTCCTGCGCCTATATGCACACATATATAAATACATGCATATATGTAGTGAAACTACCTATCGCCATTAGATACAAAACTACTATCGCCATTACATACAATCTTCTCATTTAAATATAATAAATGCGAGCGTAGTAGAGAACCCATTCCTTGTCATCACGTGACTGATTATTATTCGAATCGGCAACTTCTTCGAACCGTTCCCGCCAGAACGCAAACTGACCAATCACAGCCCCTAATAAGGTCACGTGATAGAGTAAAATTCTATCACCGTCTTGGAGCCCTCTTAACGCTATAAATAGATCAACTCATACCCAACAAATTTTTCTCGGTCC
>NC_068982.1:77366428-77378915 GCF_001194135.2 Octopus bimaculoides | reverse complement strand
GACTCTTTTTTTCTCTGCTGTAATATTTCTCATACACACATGTATCACTCACATACACACTTTTCTTTGTATGACGGCCTGTCTTTGATTATGTTATTATATGTCGCATTCACACTCTCACACAGACATACATCTTTAACGCTACAATAAATATCTCTGTTATTCATCTAATACGGTTGTGGTCTTTCATTACTGGTCATCTATGTTATCGTCGCATAACATATCATCTATATATCATTATTGATATATATATTTTGTGTTCGACCGTGTGACGCGTTTAAATAAAAGGAGTCCTGTTTTTCCATTCGTCACCATTTCTCCTTTTTGAGTTCGCACGGTCGTCCCTTACATATATATACATGCATGCACGTACACACACACGCACACACATACACACACACACACACACACACAGATGAAATTTATATTCTCCGTCGGTTTCTACCAGGATTAATCCAGTTATTCGTTTTGCTGAACTACCTTACTCATTGTATTAACATTGGCTGAGTATTCCACAGACACGTGTATCCTTTAATGTAATCCCACGGTAGAAGTCGCATAACACACTGTAACAAGGATGCACCGCTGAAATTACAGGTACAGTCCATCTGACGTACTTCCACACAATTTAGTGACATATGTTGATATACTTACATTAGCATCATTGCAATAACAATTTCTCATTTTATCACTTTTCTAAAGTAACCGTGGTTCCCCATACCCACGAAAAGAATCGAAAAAATGTTTTGTGTGCACATATGTGTGCGTCTATGCGCGCGCGCGTGTGTACGTGATATGTGGTTTTTAGATCTTGTCATTTGGCAAAATTATTCAGGACCGACTTTGTTTTCGAATCTTTTCAGTTGCTGTCACAGATTTCATACTTTTTCAATCTTGTTCCAAGTGTTTTCAAATCTGGTTAGACCGATTAAGTTTTGCATGATGATTAGGGAAATGAAATTCATGTTTACCATAAATTGATAAATATAAAGTTAATAGCTTTTAATGTTTACAAATTTTGGGTAATTTTTAGCGGATCGTAAGTTTGGGTTTAAAATACTCGAATAATTCTATGGGGGATGTTGATGTTGTAAAGAATGGAAGAGTGATAGGGTGATCCAGTTTAGAATCTTGTTTGCAACTATTTCACTTTCAATTCTGATTTTGCTGTGTGTGAAAGAAAAGTTGGTAAGGAACCCCAACATCTAACACTTATAGCCCTACTCCATATAATTAGCATTATCGTCGTCGTCATCGTTGTCTTCGTCGTCGTCGTCGTCGTCGTCGTCGTAGTAGTAGTAGTAGTAGTAGTAGTAGTAGTAGTAGTAGTAGTCATTCTAGCTTGCCAAGTTCAAAGAATCACCCAAATAAATTCCTGGTGAAGACGTTAAAGAAACATAATAATATGGACTCTTCTTTCGGGACAATATGAAGATATTAATTTATTATTGCTAACAATACACTTATTAATTACACTATGTTCTCGTTGCATTGTCATGCCAACAAGGAAGATACTATGTGATCACTGATTCTTCTAGAAATAGCATCCAAACTGGATCTATTTTAAAACGGGGGCGCCAGTTTTCATTAATGTTTTATGTAGTGTTTTTGGTACCGAAAGACTTTCAAACTTCGTATACTTATCTATTTTGTGTTATAGAACAGAAAAAAAATTTTGTATTCGAATTTATTTCATGTAAAAAATTGTCTTATTTCGATAATTTCTACTAATCACTGACGTCTATTCAGTTGAAAACAGTTAGCGCTGTAACGGTGTATATCGTATTAATCCCCTAACCCTAACCCTAACTAGACTGTTAACCGTAACCGTAACCCTAACTCTAGAATCCGAACCCTAAAATTGTTACACACATAGATACGCACAGCGTAATTTATCATATAAACAATATATGCGTATAAATTACGATTAAACCGGATGAAATATGTCACAGGGAATAACATTTTTATGACCGCTCAGCAGTAACTCTATTCAGCTGAATAGACGTCAGTGATTGGTTGAAATTACAGAAATACGACAACTTTCACATGGAATAACTTGCGATGTACGTTTTTTTGTTAAGAAGACTAAGAGTAAAAGATGTTTTATATGACACATTCTACCAGTGTTCCAAGTTTCAAAGTGTTTCGTTAGTGTTTCGTTAAGAAAATACTGGTGCCCCCGTTTTGAAATAGATCCTCCAAACTTCCTTTAAATCACACTCAACTATCTAGGAAAAGAAAGAGTGCATTGGATAATGTAGTCCTTGATATACTTGTAAAACAACGAGATGATCATGGTTGGAATGTCTCCGATTTAGGTTTGCTCATTCAAAGCCGACTAAACATCTGCTACCCTTCTGGTATCTATTCTCAATTCGATGAACTGGTTCTCTGTGTGTGTGTGTGTGTGTGTGTGTGTGTGTGTGTGTGTGTGTGTGTGTGTGTTAGACTTTTGATCATGAACGCTATGCACTGAAACTGATTGGGATTGCGCAATCCATTCTCCTTTTGGCAGTTCGATACCCTTTCGATTTGATCGTCTGTTAGCTCACTTCATTGGTATTATTATTATTACATGCCACAGAGCAGACACTGTAAAACTGGCGAGTTTTTCGTTATCTTACCCTACTCAGCTCAGATTCCACCACAGATATTTTCGATTAGAAAAACGCTGTGACCTTGCCCTAGATATATTACACAAAGGATATTTCTTTTCCCACTGTTCTAATGATATTTATACTTTATGAATGTCCAAACCCAGCAAATGGTTTCCGAAAATAAATTTTTAAAATGTTAAAACGCAACAGAGATATTAACGAAAAAGCAACCAAGAAAGAATATTTAATCAGTTGGTCTTTTTTGTTCAATACAAAAATTTTCTGTTCTGTTAATTGTGGAGATTTGCTTGCCACTTCACGTGAGTTTAGGTACGATCATTGTTGCTCACTGTTTGTTTTATATATCTTATCGTGTTTTGTATATCTTATCTTGTATTATATAATTTATAAATAGTTTAGACTAAAGTTCATGGTACTAGAATAGCAATGTTGGTTTTAAAATACAGGAAGGAAATAAAAGGTTAATTCAATGTGGCTTTTGATAAATGCCTGTGTGTAACGAAGAGATTTCTTTAGTGCAAGTTTACAGTTAACAAATGTAGGACTATTCCATAACCAAATATGACAGTCTAGCTCCTATTTCAAATTTATATAGCAAGATACACGACTATATTACGATACATCTATTCTCGTTTATCACCCTCTTTTGACAGACTTATAAAAAGTAATCCAGTATTTTGTTAGTGATGATGTATTGTGAAATGCTTCTATTAGTATCCCTGTCACAAACGAAGTGCCGCAACATAGCATTACGACTGTGTCTCGTATGTATAATCCATGCAATTAGTTGACAAAAATTCCATCTGTGAGTGTTTGAAATCTGACAACAGACAATGTAGACAACTCCAATAAGATCAAATATTTGAACTTTTGGAAAAATATCTTTAAGAAATGCATTTCAGGATTGGAATAGTAGAGCTGGAACTAATAAGGGTATCTTATAGATTATATTATAGCAATATAAATCTACCCAATAGTTGACTTTAATTTTAATTTTAATTTTATCGACCACGAATGGTATTGTGGCAAGATTCGAAACCAACTCGACAAACTGCCAAGTTAAAATCACGGTTTCGCAACAGTTTTTTAATGTGATCGGCCGAGTTATGGACCACTTAGCATCGAGACATCACGTAATGCATCTTTCTAGGTGATGCTAGAACGTTTCTTTACAATGCTTATAAATAGCACGTTTTGAGCGCTAAACTTCAGTTTGTTGCAGCCCATAACTAAGCTGATCACATTCTCATTTTGTTGCTTTTAACAGTCGTTCTTATGACTTTTACTCAACCTAAACAGCAATTCTAGTTCGCCGACATGAACCCAGTGTGTATATTTTTCTCCTATCTTGGCAGCATAATGGTCGATTATTGTTGATTATTGTCGATTCGGTTTTGCATCTTGCCACAACATAACTACAAAGCCTTCTTAATCAACTGTTTGTAAGAGCTACAGAACTGTGCTTCCAATATGTAAACTTTGTAGTCGCATTTTTGATTCATGACTAACATGGCAAATATTTGTGCAGTGAAATAAGATTCTATTAATTGTTCCTGAGTGTTGTGCATTCATTATGCACAACTAGAACCCAACTCAACTACCGGCATCTCATATCCTTCCTGCTACAATTAACTACACCATATGAAAGAATAAAAGGTAAAAATGAATTCGGCGGGACTTTAACTCAGATCATAAACGGTCGTGATTTTATTAAATATTGCAAGGTATTTTGTTAGTTCTGTCAATCTACCGTCATTTATTACATCGGTTGAGCGTCGGATAAAATGTTCCAAGTTCAAATCCCGCCAAGGTTATGTTTGCCGTTCCGGATGGGTAGAACGATAAAATAATGAACCAGGCAAATACCGGAGGTAGATTATTATCGCCTTTCACTCCCTCACACCCATCAAGATGCGTGGCTTCGTACTAAAATTAGGGATCAATACAGAGAGCAATTTAAGCAGTACGAGTGTTGTTGTTGATGCAGATGTTGGTACAACTACTACTCCTCCCACCACCACGACTATCATTATTACTATACTACCCCCACCATTGCCATCACTACTGCTGCTGCTGCTACTACTACTGCTGCTACTACTACTACTACTACTACTACTACTACTACTAAAATCCTGAATTACTGATACAACTGTATACTTATTGCCTCTCCTTATCCTTATACGCATTTACTTTAGGAATCTAATGAAGGAAAAGACGAACACTTAAGTATATGCTAAATAAAATTAGCTAGTAATACGAAAAACTGGATTTGTAACTGACTGGTAACAAAGACGAAATTCTCCTTTATTTCAGTTTGGTGCATTCTGGGCCCTACGAGAAATATTTTCTTTTCTTTTTCTTTAACTAAAAGTTCATAAATTATATTTTGGAGAATGTAACGGATTTGTTCTTATGCAATTCATTCTAAATGAACATTGAAATGAAAAATATTACAGAAAATATCGTGATAGAACTGTATAAGGCTGCGAACTGTGACGTGGAAACATTTATGATTGCAATCATGATCTCAAAGTTTTAGGGGTGAATTTCATTTAAACAATACTAAAAATATATTTTATAATGAAAATAGATACCTAATTTAGATTTTTAAAAATAATAAGGCTAGGTACAGTGTGTGACTGTTGGAAGAAAAATACAAAAGAGGAATGACTCAAAGAGAACGGTAGAAGAAAGAGAGCAAAAGTAAAATCTAAAGAGAAGCAGACGTACGTGCAATCGCGTGGATTTAGTCAATGATGGTATGCTTCTCAACTTCGAAAACAGATGCTTTTCGAAGTGTCTGCATTTTAAAGTGTTCAAATAAAGCTCTTGGTTATGTAGGTTATTGGAGATTTTCCGTTTCTCTAGCGTACACAGATCACACATTTGGTTTCCATTTTTGGAGGGTTTGAATAATTTGAAGATTTCCATTTGATGCTGCACTTTGAAGATTTCCCCCTTTATTATAAAATGAAGCCGGCTAATTTACTTGCGTTCTTTTTCGATATGTCTATAAAAAAATGTACTATTACAACATCTTTACTTACGTTTTCTTTCTGTCATAATTACCATGCCTATGTAACCCTTCAAGGTTACGTGAACTCTACCTCATAAATCATGGCTTCTGTGTTGCATGAATTATCTAGTGAACATATGTTTGTGCCCTGCAATAAGACGGGGGTGAGCTGAAACGTTCATAGGCTGACTATGAAGGAGTGGCGCTAGAGATGCGAAATCTTGCATGCATTAATTTCAACTATTCTTATTAACAGCAGTATTGTTTCTTTCCAGGTAAATTAACATCTCGCTATTCAAAGAAGACTTCAAAAGTAACTTGTAGCGACTTCTCTTGAAAATCGACAAAATTTGGCATCGTGATGTTATCAAGCACCTTCAGAAAAAGGGTTTAGCCCCCAAGGACATTCATGTGTGTGTGTTTGTGTGTGAGTAAATGTAGACAGATACATATATGTATGTACATAAATATACGCATTAGACAGATAGATGTAATTTAAATATATATGCATGTATTTATTCGTGTTTGTATATATGTACCTCTTCATAAATGTGTATGATATATGTCTGTGTATAGATATGCATATGTATATATATGTATATATATATGTGATATTTGTCTATATGCATGCATGTACGTACGCATGTGTGTATAGTAGATATATTTTCATTTATTATATTAGCAACTTTTACAGAACTAGTTGTTTCCTTCGCTTTAAAATTCGTCTGAAAGACGAATTCTAAAGAGAAAGAAAAATAGCTGGAAGAGGACATCGGCGGCAGTGACGATGGCGACGTTCATGATGATGATCCGTTCCACTAGGTATGAGTTGAGCAAGAAGTGAGGAAAAGAGACAATAACGACTGGGACATTATAGGAAAAAATAAAAGAATAGGGAGGAGAGAGAGAGATAGAAAGAGAAAGAGACAGACAGACAGAGACGAAGAAAGAAAAAGAAACGGAGAGATTGAGGATACAGAAATGAGAGGCAATGGAAACAAACATTACATATATTTTATTTATACTTAATAGTCAGCGAGTGAGTGAGTGAGTGAGTGAGTGAAATAGTGAGAGAGGGAGTGAGTGAGTGGATGAGTGAGTGAGTGAGTGAGTGGCGAACATACAGGAGACAGACATACAGACAAAAAGAAAAAAACAGGAGAATGGTGGTGGAATAGGAAGAGAAAAGTAAGAGAGAGAGAAGGAGGGAAAAAGTGAGTGAGTGAGAGAGAGAACAGACAAATAGACAAACCAGAAAAGCGAACATTAAGGTAAAAAGACAGAAAGAAAGAATGATATAGACGACAGAGAGGAAGAAAGACAAAAAGATAGAATGAGTTGGTTGTGAATGAGACATTGCAATAATAATAACTCTGGAAACTAAAGACATCTTTTTGGTGAAGTAAGACTACCAATACCAAAACTAGATCAGCGAAAAATGGTTAATTCAAATTCCACCGCAATCGATCTGTCGACTTTGGTGTTCTGACGTCACACACCGGAATAAATCACTGTTTTATTTTATATATATAAATATATTTACTGTTTATGTTTTTGCATATATTTGTTTTACTTTGTGTGTGTGTGTGTGTGTGTGTGTCTTTTATCTTTTACTTGTCTCAGTCATTAGACTGCGGCCATGCTGGGGCACCGCCTTGAAGAATATTAGTCGATTGAATCAACCCAGTACTTATTTTTTAAAACCTGGTATTATGTATGTATGTATGTATGTATGTATTGCATGCATCATGTATGTATGTATTATGCATTGTTAGTTGTTTTGTTTGTTTTTCAATGCTTTTTTTTTCTTTATTGTTGCAAACAGTTTTATGGAGTCGGAATAAAATTAGATGAAATATTGAGCTCTGACAGTCATTAACACATTCTAATGATGAAGGAGCGCGGAGTACTATAACAATATCGTATATTGTAGTATAGTGATGTTAGGTATTGTTATATAGTGGTAGTATAATGTTATAGTGTATAGTTTAATAGTCTGCTGCATAGTATAGTGGTGTAGTGTATGTACATTGCAGTATAATGGCCTAATGTATTGTAGTAGTATAGAGGTCTACTGTACAATAGCATAGAAGTGCACTATGTTGTACAGTAGTCTGATGTGTAAAATAGAGGTGTACTATGTAGTATAGTGGTCTAATGTATTGTAGTGTAGAGGTGTACTATGTAGTGTAGTGGTCTAATGTATTATAGTATATGGTATACTATGTAGTATAGTAGTCTACTGTATTGTAGTATAGAGATATACTATGCAGTACAGTGTCTATTGTATTGTAGTATAGAGGTATACTGTGTAGTACAGTGGTCTATTGTATCGTAGTATAGAGGTATACTATGTAGTATAGTGATTTAATGTATTGTAGTATAGAGGTGTACTATGTAGTATATATAATGGTCTGCTGTATAATATAGTGATGTTGTGTCTTGTAGTATTGTGGTGTATGTAGTGTATAGTAAATGAGTATAATAGTGTGGTACTATGTACCACAGTGTAGTTTGATATAGTGCAGAGAGATATCATTGTTGTTTAGCCCCAGATTAATCCTGATCAAATAGATTTGTGATCAAAGACGTTCCAGTTGTGACTATCACATCATTCTTTTTTAATCCATAATGTATCACAACTGTACATTTGCAATATGTTCGTTTGTCTCTAAGACAGCAAGGTTTAATATAAAGCTGACAGAATTGTTAGAGCATCGGAAAACATGCCTTGCAGTATATGTGTCCGGCTCTCTATGTTCTAGTTTCAAATCCTGTTGGACTGCCTGGCAATGGCTTACCTGGCCGAAACCTCAAAGTCACTGTGAACAACATTCTTGTTTAAGAATAATAAATTTGTACTCTACAAAAGTACAGAGTAACCCATCAGATTAATGTAAAATTGTTTTTATTATAACTGATCATAAAAACAAACATTGATTCATGTATGTATGCCATTATTCAGTTTATTTCAAGATTTCTTGCCAATAGAGAAAGAACCAGTTTCTAACCTAGATCCAAGGTTCCTTCACTGGAATCTCAACATCAACAACAGGGTATTTTTGTTTTATGTATGTATGTATGTATGTATGTACAGATTTGTATGTCTTATGAATGTATTTTCATGCATATAGTTACATATCTAGACATGCTTATATATATTTAAATGATAAACTTCTGGAAAGTTTTATAGATTTTTACAGTTCCAGTGATGGATTGGATCTGTAGTTTTCAAATTAGCTTTCTCCTTTCTGGTTTTGAGAAGCCTAATTTCTCAAGATTGGTATTTAGGTAGTATGTTACATATCTCAGGGACCCAATAATTACAGGTATAAACCTGAACATGTAATCTGGATAGAGTAACTGCAGATTTCTTAATAGTTCAGCATGGGTGTTCTCTTTTTAACTGATCTTCAGCTTTATGTTAACATCTGTTGGGCAGCTATATGTATGTATGTATGTATGTATGTATGTATGTATGTATTTATGAATGTATGTAATGTATGCACATATATATGCATCCATCACCCACCCCCTTTAGTCACCCATTATCGCACCACTTTTCTCCAACGCCCCCTGGGTCTTTCCACCGCCCCAGGGGAAGTACCGCCCCCAGAGGAAGTACCGCCCACTTTGGGAACCACTGCAATAAACCAACATTTACATCAACTATTATTATAGAGAGGTTAAAGGCGGTGAGCTGACAGAATCGTTAGCACGCCGTTCTGAGTTCAAACGCCGCCAGGGTCGACTGGTCAGACCGTTAGAATAAGTACTAGGCTTTAAAAAAATAAGTACCGGAATCGATTCATTCGACTGAAAGTTCTATAAGGCGGTACCCCAGCATGGTCGCACTTTAATGACTGAAACAGATGAAAGTAAAAAGGTAAAAGATATATATTTTCGTCATTTGGATAAGGTTTGCAGAAAATATTCAGACATTTTTTTCTTTGTGAAATCAAAGCCGCCTGCGAGCAGATAATTGACAGTTATGAAAGTTAGAGATACAGATAACGTACGTAGGTAGAATCTGCAAGTAAGAGCGAACCCTAGTGACTAAAATAAAAGAAATGGCTTATTGTGTCTTTTGTGACTGCTGATGACAGCAAACCGAGAGCTAGATACTGGCAATATTTTTATTTCTACCTGAATAACCAAAAATGGCTCTCAGACCTCTAATCTCGGATATTTTAAAACAACACACATGGCAAGGTGAGACTGAAAAGTCATCTGCTCAAAGTCACTACATATCAACATAAAAGCCAGTGGTCACTAGAAAAATGTGATTTATACAATGTGTGTGTGTGTGCGCGAGCGCGCGTTTAGGAAACTAAAAATTGTATACACGTTTGAGAAGTTAAAAATTATATTTATGTATCAAAAGTGTTATTTATTTAACAAATATTTATCATGTCTTACTTGTGCCAAAATATTGTATAAATTTATTAGAATTTTTATTCGGTTTCAGTTTGTCATTGGGAAAAGCATATAGTATTTTGCGTGTGGAATGAGTTTTCATCACTAGCTCGTGATTATCACACACTGATGACGGGTTTCTGGATAGTAACCCGTCATCAAGACAATAAGGATTATATTAGGACACGTTTGGAATACTCAGACTATATAGACATGTTTATGTATGTATGTATGTATGTATGTATGTTATCAATTAGTTTCATTTCTGTATTTCTTGTCCATAGAGAAAGAGCCGGACTCTAACATAGATTCAAGGCTCCTTCATTGGAACTTTTATCAACATCATCTAGGTATTTGTGCATATGTGTGTGTGTGTGCAGTATTTGGTGTTAGTGTATGCGCAGATTTGTATGTTTGTTTTAAGGATACGTTTTTATGTCTAGATGTATGTATGTATGTATGTATGTATGTATGTAGGTATGTATGTGATACACGCACACATAATAAACGTATCTATACATTCGGAATATTCCAAACGTATCCTAATGTGAACCTTATTGTCCTTTGTACACCCTGACGATTTTCTATACAAGTTACACTTGGCTAAGATCTTCCAATGGATGTTGTTACTGACACCTTTATCTTTTAAGGACCATATGTGACTGGACAATTTGGTCGTTTCCCTTTTATCTCAGTGCCTGAAGTTCAAGGTGTGATTATTGAACCTGGCCTTGAAATTCCTCTCTGTAAGGCCCACATATTTCTTTGTCGAAACCGTACCATTAGTGGTTGTAGAGTCTACGGTGGCTTCATAAATGATTGTCTCGGACATGCAAGCTCCATTTAGATTTTTATCCCTGCATGAACAGCTGGTTTCATTTTGTGGTTTTTTCGTTTTGTGTGAGATTATATTTTTAAAATTAGTAGTTGAGCTGAAACTGATTTTTAAGTTATATCTATTGAAGAGCTTTCTGTAACTATGGTTGATTGGAAAAGGTCTATCTATCAGTGCTAAGAAATACTTGCCTATATTAAAGGTCACTTCGGGGGAGATAGAACTTGCTTTTTATATTGTGTCCACGTACAAGCTTTTTATTTCTCTATACTTTCTCTCTTACTCTTTTACTTGTTTCAGTCATTTGACTGCGGCTATGCTGGAGCACCGCCTTTAGTCGAGCAAATCGACCCCCAGGACTTATTCTTTGTAAGCCTAGTACTTATTCTATCGGTCTCCCTTGCCGAACCGCTAAGTTAAGGGGAATATATTTCTTATATATTTTTACATATTTTTTTTACATATCTCTTATAGAGATATATTTTTATATTTCTATTGCCTTATATATTTTTACACCTTTTTTCTTGTATTTTAACTTCCACCCTGCATTTTTCTTGTGCATGTGCGTATATAAACGTGTATATGAAATTTTTGTGCGCGCGCGCGTATGTGCGTGTGTGCGAGTACGCGAGTGTAAGCATGTGTTTTTTAGACGTGCATTTGAATATAACTGTGCGCGTATGATTACGTGCACGTGTGTATGTGTGTGTCTGTGTGTGCGTGTGTATATTTGAATATAACTGCGCGTATGTGCATGGGCACGTGTATGAGTGTGTGTGTGCGCGCGTGCGTGTGTGTGGATTTCTATACGTGTACATGCATGGTTGCATATATATGCGCATCTATTTGACGTATGTATGGACGTACTCCCGTATTTGTCTTAGAGTTAGGTCTTTTAGGTGCTTGGATAAGGTGCGGATGTCAAGTTGACCCAAGTTGCCTCCGTGCTGGTCTTTGGCATGTTGGTAGAGTATGGACGACTGTTTTTTGTCGTCATATTGTCTCATATGTCCGTTTAGCCGTTCCGCAATACTCCTAGATGTTTCACCTATATATGTCATATTCAGGTCTTTACAAGCACCTTCCATGCATTTTATGCTGTAAACTACATTTCTATTTCTGCAGTTAATGCCAGGGCTAATCCTACATACCATGCAGTTATCATTAGTACATATGGTATTCTCAAAGGGGTACGTCCTGCATAGTTGTGATCTGATGGAGTTCCCTGGCGTTTCAAGAATCTTAATGTTGAGTTTGGACTCCTTCAGAGCTTTTCTAAACCTACGCGCTAGTTCTCCATGGGCTGTGGCCTCTACAAACATCACTCCTTGATATCTGTTGGTTTTATACCACGTGTTCGCCTTGTTGGCTTTGTCACAAATTCTTTGTATCCTATTCCATTCTTTGTTTCTATATCTAGGGCAGGTACCACTGGTATCATTACTTATAATCTTATCTAACCTCTTTCTAGCTCCCCTGTATACTCGAACCCTATCTTTCTGATCATATCCAGAGAACTGCATGCGGTGCATGTAGTTCTGTATATGTTTTTTCGTTTCATAGGGTTCGCATAGTGGGGAGATGTTGTTCATTATCCTAACT
>NC_068982.1:77364233-77365152 GCF_001194135.2 Octopus bimaculoides | reverse complement strand
ATATATATATATATATATATATATATACACGCGCACACATATATTACATTCTTACATACATAACGTGTGTGCGTGCGTGTGTGTGTGTAATATGAAACTTATCCAACCTTCGAACCACTAATCTTCCCATTCGCTTATGATGAATCTCAGTTCGTTCTCCTATTGTTCCACTAACGATGTTCATGTTCTATACTGGAGACAAGAGATCTGTTTCTTCGTGACCTTTTTAACTTATGTCATTAAATCACCAGTTTAGCTGACACTATATAAGCTGACACGGTGTCAAGGTGAGTTCATTTGACAACACACGCATTCAAGTCGGATTTTTTACACACTAAAACTTATTTATTAACTCATTGGGTGCACTCAGAACAGTGACAATCTAAACAATAATGTATCTATTCATTTTTAATACATTCTCCTAGATTTGAACGTGAATATCTGGTCGCTATTGATGATCGTATCTGCCAGAACGTATTAAGAATGAATAAATATGCTATTATTGTGATTCTCGCTGTTTAACGCGCATCCCATGAATGTTTGGTAGACGTCAGCATGTATCCGTAAACAATTTGTTAGTTATTTTCTATAAGCAAGAACACATATTCTTGAGATTCACCGGTCTGGCAGGGTAGCTTTGATTGAGGAGACACATGACGAGGTCGAAACACCGAGATGTACCAAAGTCCCTTCGCACCGAAGAATCGCGTGTCATAGGGCAGGAGGTGTTCTCTTGCCCTTAGACAGGACATCGTCTAAGAGCAGGAGATGTTTGTAGTGAAACTACCTATCGCCATTAGATACAAAACTACTATCGCCATTACATACAATCTTCTCATTTAAATATAAATAAATGCGAGCGTAGTAGAGAACCCATTCCTTGTCATCACGTGACTGATTATTATTCGAATCGGCAACT
>NC_068982.1:77362876-77363548 GCF_001194135.2 Octopus bimaculoides | reverse complement strand
AAGAACTGGTATAATTGTTCACGTGTTATTGACTCTCTTTCTATCTGCTGTAATAACTCACACACATGTATCACTCACATACACACTTTTCTTTGTATGACGGCCTGTCTTTGATTATGTTCTTATATGTCGCATTCACACTCTTACACAGACATACATCTTTAACGCCACAATAAATATCTCTGTTATTCATCTTATACGGTTGTGGTCTTTCATTACTGGTCATCTATGTTATCGTCGCATAACATATCATGTATATCATCCATCGATATATAATTGTGTTTTCGACCGTGTGACACGTTTAAATAAAATGAGTCCTCTGTTTTTCCATTCGTCACCATATCTCCTTTTTGAGTTTGCACGGTCGTTCCTTACATGTTCTTCGATGATGAAAGACTACAGCAATCAGTATCCACGTTCGAATCTATCAAAATGTATTAAGAATGAAGAGATACGTTAATATTTCTATTAACATTTTAGCTGAATATTTAGACGCACTATAACCAAATGGCTAAGAAGATCGTTTCACTACCACGAGGTATCGGGTTCAATCGCACATTCTTAAGTGGAACGTTAATCAACAAATAAAGTATATATACGACCAAAGCCCTTTGAGTGGATTTGGTCAGAAACTGAAAGACGCCTGTCGTATATATATATATATATATATAT
>NC_068982.1:77360032-77361842 GCF_001194135.2 Octopus bimaculoides | reverse complement strand
TTTATGGGTACAGAACGTCATAAAACGTAAACAAAATGAGATACGATGACAAACTTTTGTATGCGAACGACGAAAGAAACAAATGGTAAACAAGACAAGTAACATAAAGAACGACCCTTTATCAGTTGTCGGCTGTTTATCTACTCCACATTTCGCGCAATTCACGACAGCATGTGTCTTCGAGAAAACAGTTGCCCCCGCAAACCAAAATAAAATTTGGGATTTGCGGAGGGTCAAAGTTGGTAACAAAAGGGTCGTTCTTTGTTACTTATCTTGTTTTCCATTTGTTTCTTTCGTTGTTCGGATACAAAAGTTTGTCTTCGTATTTCATGTTGTTTACGTTTTATGACGTCCTGTAACCATACAGCTCTTTCACAGCTGAATGAACTGGAGCAACGTGAAATGAAGTGTTTTGTACACGAATACAATGCACTGCCAGGTAGGGGGATCGAAACCATGATCTTAAGATCGTGATTCCAACACCTCAACCACTAGGTCACTGGCCTTCACATGTTAGTGGCAAACAGAGACGACAGTACGCCTGTGGATTAGGGATGAAGGTGTGTGAATGACTTTATGCCATTTAGTTGAGGCTTTATATTCGAAGAAATTTTCAGTAGCAAATACTTTTTATAAAGACAAAACCAGTTGTAAATATAAACTACAAACATAGAGAAATGTTACATTTATGAATTTGTTTTGCAACATTCCTACTGTGAAATTGTGCATTGAAACAGATATTGTTATTTTTCCGGACGGTCTTTTTTCTTTTCTTGTCAAATAAACACACGCACATCATAGAAAGACAGAATGAACTAAACAAAACAGGAGGGAACACGTGGATGGAAGAGTCACTGAAGAGATCACAGATGTGTAACGAAAGATTTCCCGTCGATGGACATAAGATGACATTAGAACAATAATAAAGGTGTGTTTATTTGGCAACAAAAAGGAAAATGACCATCCCGAAATATAACAATAGAGAAATGCATAAACTGATAGTTCTAAATATATATTGTATTAGTGTTGTAAGAGGATGACATCAGACCAGCTGCATTTAATGATCAGGCGATAAATGCGATTTAGACATAGCAAATAATCATCAGCTAGAGTGTGAATCACCCGGGGCAGCCGTAAAGGCTGCTCCAGCTAGGGTGGAGTTGGGCAACACAGTCTATACAGGCTTATAGAGAAGACCCAAAAGTGCTGTACCCACAAAAGTGTCACTCGATGCGGACCACACCCGACCCCATGCTCTACAAGTAATTACCAAGGTTTAAAATCCAAGATATGCAATACAGCTGAAATAGACAGAAAGCTTTTTCAGCTGGTTTAAAGGTGATTTAATCTCAAGTCTCGTTTAATCTCAAGTCTCGTTTAATTTTCAACTACATGGTGTCGGATTCAGTCTCACTGTGTGGCATCTTGGGCAAACATCTCCCACTATAGCCCCGGGTATCTACCAAAGACTTGTGAGTGAATATGGTCGACGGAAACTAAAGGAAGACGTCGTATACAGATATGTGTGTGTGTGCGAGCGCGCGTTTATGTTTGTCCTCCATACCACCGCTTGGTATTGGATTTGTCTTCCATACAACCGCGTGGGATTGGATTGTTTACGCCACGGTAATTTAACGGTTTGGTAAAAGAGAACAGTAGAATAAGTGCAAGACTTTTTTTTTAATAAGTACTAGGGGCGATTTGTTTAACTACGTGATCGTTAAATGAAGCTAGTGCCCCAGCATGGCTGCTGTCCCATGACTGATACTATACCTTAACGCACAATTATTCGTCTTTTTTTTTTTTTTTT
>NC_068982.1:77355655-77357726 GCF_001194135.2 Octopus bimaculoides | reverse complement strand
AGTTTACATTTTTAACATCGACGATTCCTATGGATCGCATAAATTGTAATTCTTCGAAACATATATCGGAATAAAGTATGCAGTTATAACATGCGTTTACTCCATTCCTTAAATTTTTATATATACTCAAATACCCAAAATATCAAGGAGTTTCTGCCTCACTAACAGGAATTACACCACAGTTATTTTGTGATCTTTGCTACCTTGGTTTCTATTAACCCATTTATTCTATCCGAATTATTATTTATTAGGATAAAATAAATACATATAATTAAATATATATATATATATATATATATACATTTATGTTATTCGATAAATAGACAGATAGCCAGACAGACAGATAGCCAGACAGACAGATAGCCAGACAGACAAAGAGACGGACAGACGAACAGATAGACAGACAGGCAGACAGGTAGACAGACAGGCAGACAGACAGGCAGTTAGATAGATAGATAGATAGATAGATAGATAGATAGATAGATAGATAGATAGATAGATAGATAGATAGATCTAGTACATTACAGTCTCAAGTCCAAGGACTCATAATGGTGGTTACCCATTTTGCATCATCATTTGGTCGACAGGACAACATTACCCTTGAACGTGACGCCAGTCAGTCGTTGCAGAGTTAACTGGAACAACACCAGACGAAGTGTTTCACTCAAGAAAATGACGCACTTCCCGAGTCTTGGAATCGAAACCAGGATGTTGCGATCATAAGTGCAACACTCTAACCACTTGACTGCAAGAACATACATACATACATACCCCCCACACACACATACGTACACACATATATACATACACACATACAAACATACATACATACATACACAACTATAAAATATATATCTATATTAAAGCTATAATACATCCGTGTGGGAGTGGTGGAATAAACAATAGTAGTGAGATAACATTAGTCAAGCGGATTACATTGATAGACAGGTTATGAGTTAGATAGACAGGTCATGTGTCATCAAAGCATGGTCGTAAAAATTATGAAATAATTCTGTATCTTCAAGTTTTGGGGTTGTTTTTTTTTTCTGTTTGTTTTGTCCCCCTCCTTTTTGTAATTGTTTCGTTTATGCCGCTTCTGATAGGAATTTCTTGTTTTCTTTCCTTTTTCTTTTCTTTCTTTTTTTTTTTTTTCACCTTTGCCACACCGTAGACAAAATGGCTCACAAAACTTCATCTGGAATACCTCCACGATCGCACAGATACCAATAATTCGCGAATGTTTCGTTAACTTGCCGTGCTAAATTCAAACTTGCTTTCTCGTTGGTTAACCACCCGCTCCAGTACTTATACCAATAGATGGGACCGAGTTCTACTCAAGAACTGCTTGTGATGGTTCGCATGAAACAATCTAACCAACTTTTAAACTTGTTGCAGGTTTCTAGCACACACACACACATTAAAACAGATGAGTGAGGTTGGAGGAAAGATGCTTATTCTATTAGTTTACAGCTGTCTCATAATCATGTTAGTTGTATAACAGATATTACATTATCCTTCGCACGTATATAAACTTTACACATACATACACACACACACACATATATATATATGTCCAGTAACACAATCTGTATCACGTCCTCACGTTTTTTTGTCTTTTTCCTTTTTTGAACTTTTATATATATATGTATTCACACACATACACGCACACACACCACACACACACATATACATACATAAATATATATGTAGGAGAATGTACGAAAAAACAACAACAGACGAGGACAGGTGGTGTAAATAACAAAAGGATGTATTAGTATGACGCTCAGGAATACGGAAAGTCTTTGACGTTTCGAGCTACGCTCTTCAACAGAAAGAATACGGAGACAAGGAGAAAAACACGGAGAAAAAAAATTGAATAGTGTTCAGTCAACGGTCAATCATAATGATGGCTGACCAGAAGTTAGAGATAGATAGAAAGACAGAGAGAGATATATACTACACGACAGGGTTCTTTCAGTTTCCTCACAAAGCTTTGGTCGGTCCGAGGCTATAGAAGACACTTGCCCAATGTATGTATGTATGTATATGTACATACACACACACACACACA
>NC_068982.1:77352578-77354823 GCF_001194135.2 Octopus bimaculoides | reverse complement strand
ATATATATATATATATATATATATATATACATATGTATGTGTGTATGTATACATGTATGTATGTATGTATATGTACATACACACACACACACACATACATACTTGTGTGTGTGTGTGTGTATGTGTGTGTAACCGACAGTGATGTTTTAACATAATGCGGCGGAAGAATTATCAGAAATGAATGAAGAACTATAGTTGCTTGGTTATTAATATACCCATCAGTTACTATATTGTAGCAATGTTGAAAATGATTATAATGCAAGTCGTTTCAAAATACAAGAAATATACAACCTCGTCGGTTTGTTTGTGTCTACACAGCTTGTTTGTAGATGCAGTAGAATATTTGTCACTGATTCCATTATGTATATTGTTTATTTTTTGTTTTTTTTTCTGTTTCTATAAATGCTGGGGAGAAAGACATAGTAAGGCTGATAAGTCTACGTTTGCACGCTTCTGGGGAAAAAAGTTACTCTTCGATCAAGCGGCGGCCGGCCGAAAAGAGATCGACTAATATTTGCTTGTGTATTTATAATTCTGCCAATTTAATTTGGTCAACTGAGAACTATAGGATTGTTCGTACTTAATTAGAATCGACCCGTGAATACTCTGAGAAGATATGAGAGGTGAACTTTTTCTCATTAATCTGTGAGATCAATAAGGCTAAAACAATAGACCAGGCTTTGCTTGACGATGTATAAAAATGTGGATTTGGCTTCGCATCCTAGCTTAGCTATACTGAAGCTCTTCACCACATACATACATACATACATACGTACATACGTATATACGTACTTACTTACATACGTGCGTGCATGCGTGTATACGAACGAGTGGACAAACGAAAAAAAGTGGCACTCAGCACATTTGATTGAAGTTATATACTTGTAGTGAAACCACCTCTCTCGGTTATTTATTTACAAATGCGAACGTAGCGGGTAACATCTATCTTTTTTCCCGCCTTGGACCCTGCTGTGTCCCGACTGACTCATATTTGCGCGGCATTTGTCTCCAGTTCTGTTTCGCGCCTGGGTGCATACCGACCAATCGTGGCCATCTAATAAGGTCACGTGAGAGAGTGTTTTCTGATGCTTCTGGAGCAGATTTTTTCCTATAAAATAGCCTGCTTTATCCCCGTCAGTTTGTCGCGGCTTCAAACCTTTTGAGGTCTGGTCGTTGACCACATAACACCAACCAGCCAGTTTCCAGCGACGACATCAACACCATCGTTCAACTGTTTACTACAAGCTTCGTCCCCAACGTCAGCACGACGTCTCTACGTACACAAGCTACCAACAGCAACCGCAGCTTCTCTCAACACTACTGTTTGTGTGAATTGTTTTACCACGAAATAACAGCCAGAATTCGACACCTGCTAGAAACCCCTGTATCAAGTAGCCCGGCTCGGCATAGAAGCCTCAACTGCACGACAAGTGACTTAGCACTGCCTCAACGCCTCAACCTCTTATATACAGACTGTCAAACAACTGTGTACCTTAACTGAGAACTGGTATTTCTTATCCTGGTGTCTGGACTTCTAACGTACTTATTATAGACTGTTTTCTATGCTCTGTATCTCTTGCATTCACATACATATATTTGTATACATACACTCTTTTGTTACATGATGGCCTGTCTTATATTGTGTTCTATTATGTCGCATTCACACTCACACAGACATTCTAGTTGACAACCAATAAACCTTACTGTTATACATCTTTACCGGTTGAGTCTCTATCTTTTCTTTGCTGGCATTTCCTAGTTCTCTATATTATAGTATTATAACATATATAATATATTTTTGTGTCGACCGTGCGACGCGTTAAAAGGAGCCTGTTCCATTCGTTACCATTCTCCTATGGTTCGCACGGTCGTTTTCTACATACTCTTTACTCTTTTACTTGTTTCAATCTTTTGACTGTGGCCATGCTGGAGCACCGCCTTTAGTCGAGCAAATCGACCCCAGGATTTATTCTTTGGAAGCCTAGTACTTCTTCTATCGGGTCTCTTTTGCCGAACCGCTAAGTTACGGGGACATAAACACACCAGCATCGGTTGTCAAGCGATGTTGGGGGGTCAAACAAAGATACACATACATATATATATATATACATATATACGACGGGCTTCTTTCAGTTTCCGTCTACCAAATCCACTCACAAGGCTTTGGTCGGCTCGAGGCTATAGTAGAAGACACTTGCCCAAGATGTCACGCGGTGGGACTGAACGCGGGACCATGTGGTTGGTA
>NC_068982.1:77346775-77352401 GCF_001194135.2 Octopus bimaculoides | reverse complement strand
TATATATATATTTAATAATAACTTGACTCGGCCCCACAAAACTTTAAATCAAATGGATCTGAGTCAAACTGTTATTAATATATACATAATCCACACACACTCACACACACACGAGGAAATTACGTCATCGTGTGATCAAGTTGATTCGTCTTCCGCTTGAATACTTTAGATATTTCGTGTCTCACAACAAAAGTTTATCCACAATAGGAAAACCAAGTGTAAATGCGACATACCGTTATGCCTAGGTCATTCCTTAATCAAACAGGTTTTCTCAATGGATAACGATTGTTACGATGCACCCTTTCTATCATTTGTTATTGTTTAACTGCACATCGTCTCGACCTACGATCAAAGCCTTTCGAGACATGACTGTGTTGGGTTTTTGTATATTAATTTATCTTATGTCGTTTTATTAAGATCATTTAAGACAGTAAAATGTGATTTGAGGGTGATTTGGCTGCTATTTCGAGCGATCACATATTGAGAAGCTCCCTGTTTGTCCCATTACAAATCTTGTCATTGCTAATGAGGTGTTGGTATATATCAGTGATGGTTAGAGTGGTAATGTGAAGGTGGTGATGGGTGTAATTGCAATAGTTGTGGTGAAGATGGTGGGTGGTAACAGTAGTGGTGAGTGTACAATAGTGGTGATGACGCGGTGGTGGTCGTGACGATTGTGGTGATAGCTGTGACAATGGGGGAGGGGCGGAAATGGTGGGATTGACAATAGTGGCTATGGAAATCAATGGTAGGGAGATGACGGTGACGAAGGCGACGATGATGTCGATGGTAGTGGTAGTGTGGCGGTGGTAATGATGGTGGTGGTAGTAGTAGTAGTAGTAGTAGTAGTAGTAGTAGTAGTAGTAGTAGTAGTAGTAGTAGTAGTAGTAGTAGGATGTGTAAACTTCGATGTGGTTTTAGAGGCGTTTCCTAATGATATATGTATCAGAGGTAAAACTTGTAATCCTTTCTCTTGACCCCCAGGATATTCTTTGTGGGCCAAACCTCTGATCACTAGTTACACACGTCTGTTCTTTCTGACTCTTCTACCGCTACTATCGCGGCTTTTTTGGAACTAGCAAATTACATAGCCCACCTCTCCTCTGTCTCCTGAATACAAGAAACTCTTTCCTGCACCAACCCTACTCCACAGTCCTTAAAAACTCAACCAAAATATTTCTGCCCCCATTCCCACACCCACCCAATCAGCAATCCCGTTTCCCTGACAGACTGAAATTGAACATCATCTGCATCGATTCCTCAATCTGGGGGAAGTAGACCTGCAAAAGTCAAGGATACTATGCCATTTTTACCGGTTATTTATTACTAATAGAGGGCACAAGGTCACGACGATTTAAGCACGGTTATGTAGTTTAAGAAGCTCGTTTTCCAGCCACGTGGTTCTGCCTTCAGTCTCACCGCATGGCACTTTGGGCAAATGTCTTCTACTATAGCCCCGGTCCGACCAATGATTTCTGACCGGATTTGGTAGAAGGTAGCTGTATGTGCGTGTGTCTGTCTGTCTGGCTTTCTTTGTATCCGCGATTGTCATCTCCTCCACCGCTTGGCAACCTGTGTATGTTTGTTTGCGTCCGTAACTTAGCTGTTCCGCAATAGAGGTTAATAGAATTAGACACTGGGGTCCATTTGTTCGACAAAAAATTTTTTTTCAATTTGGTACTCCACCACCAAGTAAAAAAAAAAATAGCCAATAGTGAAGACGCGTGGTTGAGTGGTTGGAATTTTCGATTCATAATCATGAAGTCGTTCGTTCAATCCCTAAACTGGTCGGTAACGTTGAATTCTTGAGCAAGATATTTCATTTCACGTTGCTCCAGTGGATTCAGCTGTAAATGGATACCAACAGAGGGACATTGCAGCCATTTTACTAGTAGAATATCCCGAATATTCTACTGGTGTGTTGATTCTGCCTTCTCAGAATTACATTAACTATACATGTTTCTGTGACATCTGCAGCCATTACACACCAATTAATCCCAAACATGAGCAGCGCTTATCGTCGAAAACGACAGAGATTATTTTGTGTGTGTGCGCGTGCGGGGTGTGAACGCGTGCGTGCCTCTGTGTGTGTGTGTGTGTGTGTGTGTGAGTGTGTGTGTATGTGTGTGTGTGTGTGTGTGTGCTGAAATCTGTGGAAATGCAAGATCTCAAGGCGGAATACACTAAACTGCTTACGGATGCGAACTGATATAGCTTGCTATTGCTACTCGTAAGAGTGCCAAATGAGAAGGGCTTCAGACAAGGAGATACTATCTCTCCAAAGTGCTTCACGATATGTCTAGAAATGGTCATTAAAAACAGTGACTGGACAAGTGGCGTGAACATCAACGGCAAGCTATTACCACACCTCCGATTCACAGATCAGATACCTTCATACATACATACATACATGCATGCAGACATACATACATTCATACATACTATTTTTGTATGTGTCTATGTCCCTTGGCTACAGGAGATAGAGTGGGACGACTGTTGTGCTGATGATGCATAATGGGACAGAAACACATGTCTACGACAGTCCTCTTATCATCTCCAGATGGTAAGTCAAACCTTTTCCTTAATGGCATGTCAACTTTGGAGAATTCTTGATTCCTGAATTTATCTCCTTGCTGGAAATAATAGTTAATTAACTTTAAGCAAAATGTAAACGGTCTTTGAAAAATAAAAGGAAAAAGAAAAGAAAAGAAACTTTGGATATATATAGGCGCAGGAGTGGCTGTGTGGTAAGTAGCTTGCTTACCAACCACATGGTCCCGGGTTCAGTCCCACTGCGTGGCACCTTGGGCAACTGTCTTCTACTATAGCCTCGGGCCGACCAAATCCTTGTGATTGGATTTGGTAGACGGAAACTGGAAGGGGCCCGTCGTATATATGTGTGTGTGTGTGTGTGTGTGTGTGTGTGTGTGTGTGTGTGTGTGTGTGTGTGTGTGTGTGTGTGTGTCTGTCCCTCCCCCCCAGCATCGCTTGACAACCGATGCTGGTGTGTTTACGCCCCCATAACTTAGCTGTTCGGCAAAAGATACTGATAGAATGAGTACTAGGCTTACAAAAAATAAGTTCTGGGGTCGATTTGCTCGACTATAAAGGCGGTGCTCCAGCATGGCCGCAGTCAAATGACTGAAACAAGTAAAAGAGTAAAAGAGTATATTGTATTCGGGGGGAACTGTCTGGAATAAAAGACATGCCTGGATATCTATATCTGGATAATGACAACAACAACAACAACAGTAACAACAACAGCAGAAGCAACAGTAACAACGACAATAACAACAGCAACCACAACTGCAGCAGCAACAACAACCATAACAACAAAACAACATCAGCAGCAAACATAACAGCAAAACATCAGTTTTACAGTATAAAATTGCTAGAATTGACGGTGAGTCTAACGCTCTAGCATTAATCAAAATTTAGGCAACGAAAAAATTAGGATACGAACCTCTGATGAGTATCACCTCACTGATCAAGTCACTTGCACTATATCATATGACTGGGGGGAAATTCGATTAATTTACGTTTTTTCTCCCGCTTAGATTTTATAGCAGTTTAGTAGTAAGTCCATTAGATATTACTGTCTCAAGTCTTACGACACTTAGGGCCAGTTATCTGTGTAGTGGGGCTTAGATTTGAAACTGCATCAACTCAATAACGAGAAATAGATCATAGCGTATCAAGTGACTCGCCTCGAATTCTGAGTAATAGTTTTTCAGCTGCAGTCGTTCGATATGTAAAACCATATCGCATTACTGATCCCAATCAGTTGTTTTGCACATTTTTGTGTTTAGCCCCCGGTGGGCAATAAAGAAATTGGTATTTCGTCTGCCGCTACGCTCTCAGTTCAATTTCCACCGAGGTAGATTTTGCCTTTCATCCTTTCGGGGTCAATTAAATAAGTACCAGTTATGCACTGAGGTCGATGTAATCGACTTAATTCCTTTGTCTGTCCTTGTTTGTCTCCTCTATGTGTAACCCCTTGTGGGCAATAAAGAAATAATTTGTAATAGAACGACCGTGCGAACCAAAGGAGAATGGTCGAACACAAAACAATATATATGACAAAGAAGGCTCGTCGTGAGAGATACGAGCCAAGTGCCAGTAAAAGAACAGAGTAGGACAGACAACCATTATATATAAAAGTAGAGTATGTATACAACAAATATGAAATGACAGACTGTCGTGTGAGCAAGATTGTGTGTACAATATGTGAGAGTACAAGTGTGTGTGAGAGTGAGAGGAACACAGAACATAGAAAGAGTGTCTGTAACATAGACTACAAAAAGTCTTAAACACTGAGATAGAGAAAAACCAGTTCGTATAAGAGTTACACAAGATATAGAATGTTCATACGCAGGAAGTTGTGGCCGAGAGAGAAGAGCTGTGATATCACAATATGTGTGTGTGTTGAGCGTCGATGCTGTGACCGGTTACCTGGTCGGAATATTCTCGCAGGTTAGTTCTGACTGTTGTTCGTGGTGGAAATAATCCACTCATACAGTGTAGTAGAGATAAAACGGCGTTTGCTGATGTTCGTGTGTACTCTGGTAGTGAGGTTGCTGGCGACGACATTGTGGTAGTCAGTAGATTGGTGGTGAAGACGTCGCTGGAAACTGGCTGTAGCTGTGTTCTGTATGTGTGGTCAGCGACCAGACCTGTGAGAGATTTGGAATCGAAGACGACTGGCGGGTTCAAACAGGCTTATTTATAGATGTACAGGGGACTCCAGGGAACAGGCAGAAATCACTCTCTCACGTGACCTTATTAGAAGGCCACTATTGGACGGTATGCACCCTGGCGCGAAGCAGAACTGGGGACAATTACCGCGCAAATGAGAACCAATCAGGGTGGTGGACACAAGGGGCCAAGGCAGCCGAAGGCTAGATGTTAGCAGCTTCGTTATCATTTATGAATGAATGCCCGAGAGAGAGGTTTCACTACAAATTATTCTCACTTTTCCAAGCACGTACACATTCATTTTAGAAATATATTTGTAGTAACGCCGTGCGCATGCGTAGTCTCACACATGCGTGGAATTCAACAACCAAGCTTTCCCGCTTCATTCTGTCTCTTTCTTGCTGGCCAGCGATTGAGCAAGGACGTGTTTAGCTGTCTCTCTCCATCTTTCGAACTTACGCTAGACAGCTCGCTTACATCTACATACCAACGTCCCAACAATCATGCTCACACACACAGAAGCTGTAACAACAAACAAGAGCTAAAGATGTATATATATTCCACCTTTAAATAAATGTTGTTATGTTGTTTGTGTTGATAGTCTGGAGTTCAGCGTTCCGTTAATTCTTAATTTTATATAGGAAAGTCAGGTGTACATCTAATGATGTATAACCCACTTTCCTATAAAGTGGTGACCTTCCGACGTGATTCAAACACGCAGCCCGCTGAGCTACAATAACCCACTTTCCACTAAAGTGGTGACCCCGACTAAGAAACAAACGCAGCATGGATTCTGGACTACCAACCTATAACTGGTGAACCCGACTAAAGAACAAATGCGGCCATGGAGACTGAACTACCAAGCAACGATGACCACCAACGCCACCGACATCTCCAACCATAGTCAACACGACTTACTATGTACACCATA
>NC_068982.1:77341501-77344841 GCF_001194135.2 Octopus bimaculoides | reverse complement strand
TATAAGCCTAAGAAAAGTATACTTTTAATTTAAAATCAAGAAATTTATGTTAATTGAAGATGAATATCTTCCTTAACTGCCCCCCCTTGAGGTCACAGATATTTTGATGTAGCTTTTCTTTCTACTGAACCAAATCTCAAACTATTTATGCCAAAGTGTAGCTGAGGAGGTGTCCTCTTTAAAACAATTAACAGTTTGCAATTTTGTTGAGAACTGAATTAGTGGTGAAGCTTGGAAGCTGCTGCGATTGACGAAATGGTGGACTTAGGAATATATTCAACCACTACCGTGGTTGAATGATACATATATACATGCTTACACACACACACACGAATTATCTCCCTTCGACACTGACGTCATGGTTTTCTTTCTTGTGCCCAAAAAGTTTATTCACCCAACAAACATTTATATCGTTAAGTCTTTGTTATTATTAGCGCTTTGCCAAAAGAACTGGTAATATAATAGTTATCCGATAAGTTATATCTGAAGAGAAAATTTACTTGTTATTTGATATCATCAGCAATAATGTCAATAGAGATTGGCTGTTCAAGTGACAAAACCGATTGTGATTTCATTGACGGCTTTGTGAAAATGCGTGGCCTAGCGGTTGGGGGCGTTGCACTTATGATCGCAAGATCGTTGTTTCGATTCCCAAACCGGATGAAGTGTCGTGTTTTTGAACAAAACACTTCATTTCCTATTGCTCTACTCACTCAACTGTAAACGAATAAACGCGCGACGGACTGACGTCTCATTCGGGAGAATGCTGTGATGTTGGTCACTTACACGGCATCAAAACTAGGTCTAAGATTGCTTAGCAAGGTATTTGTATATTTTGGTTAGGCTGATTTAGGCTGCGTATTGTTACCCATATTCAAAGCAAGTCCATTTAATATTTTCTATGGAACCATTTATTTACATAAAAATATAGAGATTTATTGCCGAGCGTAAGCTGTATCACTGATTACCAGTATTAAGTTATGTAAGTTGGCTAAAGAAATAAATATTCTCACTTCTCCAAGCGCGTACACAGAACATTCTTAATTCTCACCACTCGTTTCACATGTAGACATAGTTATCTAATTCTTTCGTCTGTTTAAACGTTTTGAGTTCAAATTTCGCCGAGGTCGACTTTGACGTACAGATTATTTAATTCATTTCTTTAAACTAAACGCTTTCAAACTTCCGGGCAAGACTCCCCACCCCCCACCCCAACCACCCTTAAATTCTTTTTTCCCACTCAAACCCCACTTTCCGCTATGGGGAATACGAATCTGCAAAAAAATTGGCAAAAATCGACATTTCTAAATTACTGTGACCTAAAATTGCAAAATAAGGTTACTAAAGGTGAGCCTGGTAACTGATTGTTTTGGGGTCTTGTTTGTAACTTTTGGTGAGCCATGGTGCAACCAGCAACATGGCAAAAATATCCCTGCCATTAATTTGGTGAGGATGGGTAATATCAAATAATTCAATCACAACACATATTCAAATTAAACCTGAAAAAAATTGAAATATTATCATCACTTACATGGAAAAATTGAGATATTATCTTTCAGTATTTTATAAGGTAAAATCTTAAATTATTGACACATTATTAATCATCTTATAACAGCAATGCCTGGAAAAATCATGGATTACATGGAAAAATGCAAGCATGAAAAGTCATATTCTTAAGATTATAAACCTGTAAAAGTACAGAACAAGTTATAACACCTGTAAAAGTTATTACTTCTAGTAAAGTAAAGAATAAGAAACTTTTTACTTAAAATATTGCAGCTAAAATTAAAATTTGAATATCAAAACATATTTTATTATAGTTTACAAAAAACACTATACTTATTTAAGTAGAATTTGGCTAATTTACTACTTTAGATACAGAAAAAAAGTGACTAATTAGACAAACTTACAAATTAGCTGAACAGTTTTGTACAATAAATTTAAAAGATGAGAACTGTAAAGAGTAATAAATTAGAAGAACTAGCATTCTTTGCTGCAATATTTTAAGTAAAAAGTTTCTTATTCTTTACTAGAAGTAATAGCTTGTCCTATACTTTTACAGGTATAATAACTTGTCCTGTACTTTTCCAGGTTTATAATCTTAAGAATATTACTTTTCATGCTCGCATTTTTCCATGTTATGTAGGTATGTACAGAGTGCGATGGGTAAATTGTCGCCATTTTATGTTTTTAATTTTGCATATGCGCATAGTTTGTTTTTGATTTTATCAGCTAAACACTACAGTAGAGTCAGTTGGGCACTGTCTGTGAGAAAAACAGCACCATGACACAATTCACTATGCCAGAAATTTGGAAATGACATTCTGTACTACTTGCCATTCACACTGGAAGCTCCAATACGAACATTTCAGAGTGTTTGGGGGTCAATCTGAGGACATGTGCTGAGAGTGATGAAAATCAAACATTCAGTCAATATCATGGTGTTTGGAGTGATCACTAGTGATGGCGATGTTATGCCTCCATTCATCTTCTCACATGGACTCACACTCAACATGGAGGCCTACATCTAGTACCTGGAGGAGGTAGTGCTGCCCTGGGTCAAGAGAGTGGCTGCTGAAAGACCCAATGTCTGGCAACTGGACTCTGCTCCATGCCACACAAACAAGAAAACCCAGTCATGGCTGTCAGCAGACAATTTCTGCGACCACATCATTCCTAGCATCTGGCCACATAACTCCCCAGACTGCAACACCCTTGATTATTATGTGTGGGGTGCAGTTGAGAACAACAAAACTCCTTATAACAAAGATGAACTGAAAGCAAAGATTATGACAGCATTCACCAAGGAAACCATCCAGAAGAGTTGCAATGGCGGTTTTATTGAATAAATTTACTTAATAAGTCTTTCAAGATATTTTTATGCAATTTTGGTAAATATATCTGTTAAAATGAGATGTCAGTGTTATTTTTATTTTTGCGTAATTTACATGATAGTTTATTCACCGCCCCCTGTGTACACACACACACACACATACACACACACACAAGTATACATAAATATATATACATATATATACACATACACACATATATAAATACGTACACATATATACAGAATACATGTATGTATAAGCACACATGCATATATATATGTATGTATATATGTATATATATATATATATATATATATACTTTTATTGTTTTATCTGTTTCAGTCATTTAATTGTGGCCATGCTGGAGCACCACCTTTTAGTTGAACAAATCAACCCCAGGACTTATTCTTTGTAAGTTTAGTACTTATTCTATCGATCTCTTTTGCCAAACTGCTAAGTTACAGGATGTAAACACACCAACATCGGTCGTTATGCAATAGTGGGGG
>NC_068982.1:77340164-77341491 GCF_001194135.2 Octopus bimaculoides | reverse complement strand
CGGTCATTATGCAATAGTGGGGTGACAAACACAGATACACAAATGTATACATACATATATATATATATATATATATAAATATATATATACATATGTGTGTGTGTATATATATATATATATATATATGTATGTATGTATATGTTTGTGTATCTGTGTTTATCCAGACCTAAGAAGCATCAGTTGTGGTGTGCAAGAGAGACGATTGCACTGGTATGGACATGTGGCAAGAATGGATGAGGATAGCTGTGTGAAAAAGTGCCACACCCTAGCAGTTGAGGGAACCTGTGGAAGAGGTAGACCCACAAAGACCTGGGATGAGGTGGTGAAGCACGACCTTCGAACTTTAGGCCTCACCGAGGCAATGACCAGTGACTGGGACCTTTGGAAATATGCAGTATGTGAGAAGACCCGGCAAGGCAAGTGAGAGCATAATTTGTGACCTCTGTCAGAAGTGTAGCCAGCTTACTTATTTGTATCTTTACTTCATTGGACACTAAAAACTCTGCTCGCGAAGACCTGTTGAGGCAAGTGAATTTGGAATTTGAAATTTGAAATCTGAAATCAAAATTGAACCGAATCCGACGACTGGCACCCATGCCAACCTCTCCTTCATTGAACACTAAACTCTGCTTGCAAAGACCTGTTGGGGTAAGTGAATTCGAAATTGTAATTGAACCATACTCGATGACTGGCACCTGCGCCAGTGAAGCACTAACAGCACTGTCCAAGTGTGTTCATTGCCAGAGCAGCTGTCTGGCTTCCATGCTAGTGGCCTGTAAATAGCACCATTTGAGCATAATCGTTACCAGCGTTGCCTTCTAGCACCTATGCTGGTAGGACGTTAGAAAATCATTCAAGCGAGATCATTGCCAGTGCCACTGGACTGGCTCCCGTGCAGGTAGCATGTAAAAAACACCTTTTTGAGCGTGGCCATTGCCAGTACCGCGTGACTGGCCCTCATGGCGGTAGCATGTAAAAGCACCCACTACACTCTCAGAGTGGTTGGCATTAGGAAGGGCAACCAGCTGTAGAAACTCTGCCAGATCAGATTGGAGCCTGGTGCAGCTTGCTGGCTTGCCAGTCCTCAGTCAAATCGTCCAACCCATGCTAGCATGGAAAGCAGACGTTAAACGATGATGATGATGATGATATATGACTGGTTTCTTTCAGTTTCCGTCTACCAAATCCACTCACAAGACTTTGGTCGGCCCGAGGCTATAGTAGAAGACACTTGCCTAATTGCCCAAGGTTCCATGCAGTAGGACTGAACATGGAACCATGTGGTTGGTAAGCAAGCTACTTACCACACAGCCACTCCTATACCTAT
>NC_068982.1:77336332-77336809 GCF_001194135.2 Octopus bimaculoides | reverse complement strand
CTTTGCCCAGGCTATTCTAATTCTAGCAGCTACGCTTTCAGCGCACCCACCTCCACTGCTAATTTGGTCACCAAGATAGCGGAAGCTATCAACCACTTCTAGTTTTTCTCCCTGGAATGTGGCAGAAGTTGTTTTCTGCACATTCCCAGTATTTATAGCTCCAGAACATCTGCTGCAAACAAAAACTAACTTCCTAGTTAACCTTCCTTTGATATTGCTGCACCTCTTATGTGTCCATAGCTTGCACTGGGTGCATCTTATAGAGTTACTTCCCAGTCCTTTTCTACAGATCGAGCAGGGCCATCTACCCGAAGGGGTTTGCGTTTTATCTGCCTTCCTACTTATGAGGGCTTTGGTTTTAACTAGGTTGACTCTAAGGCCCTTCGATTCTAGTCCTTGCTTCCATACCTGAAACTTCTCCTCTAATTGTGATAGTGACTCAGCAATTAGTGCAAGGTCATCAGCATAGAGGAGCTC
>NC_068982.1:77330420-77336322 GCF_001194135.2 Octopus bimaculoides | reverse complement strand
CGGAATTCATTGCTGTACTCATTTCCAACCCTCACCTACTGACAGAGTTTCTGTACATGGCTCGCACAGCTCTCACTAACCATTCTTCTATCCCTAGTTTCCTCATTGACCACCAGATGAGAGATCGGGGGACCCTGTCAAAGGCTTTCTCCATATCAACGAAAGCCAGGAACAGAGGCTTATCCTTGGCTAGGTATTTCTCCTGAAGCTGTCTTACCAGAAATATAGCATCAGTGGTGCTTTTCCCAGGCACAAACCCAAACTGCATCTCATCTAAACTGACTCGCTCCCTAAGCAGTTAAGCTATGACCCTCTCCGTGACTTTCATTACCTGATCTAAAAGCTTGATACGCAGTATATATGCATGTGTGTGTGTGTGCATGCAGGTAAGTATATATCTATGTTTACACATACACCTAAAGACAATGCTGAAATGATGTAATTTTCAAAATAAACGCATACTGGACAGGATCCTGTTTTAATTTGGAAATAAAGCCACAGATTAAATAGACTGAAACCACCCCTCGTTCTATGATACAAACATCCTATTCCAAAGGAATTTAAATTAAAACCTTCCATCAAAATTTCATATTAAATTTATGTTCTAAACCTTAGAGGAATAATGACAGAGTTATGTTACTAAATTCTTCGATATTTTCAAAAATAATTAAAACAAAAGCAGTGTATTTCAAGAGAAATATGGAAACAAAAGAGTTGAAGTGATCTAAATTAAAATCTTACACAAAAATTTTGTACTAATTAATTTTCAAAATACCAGTTTGATAATGACAAAGTTATTTTATTTCTTCATTATTTTAGAAATTAATTGAAACAAAGGTAGCATATTTCAACAGAAATATGGTAACAAAATGGTTAAATAGACCCAAACCCCCCAAATGTTCAAAATGGTAAGGTAATCCCTCTAAAGAATTGATTTTAAAGGCAGGAACTGGAATTACTATTGTTTTACATGGTGCTAATATGCATAATAATTATGAGAGCATGTATTCTTCAAACTATGATTTTGGGTATTATAATATTTATGTAAGGACCCCAGTTTTTAGATAAGCGATATGTTTAATTAAACTGACCCCATATCCAAGAAATTCTTATTTCATCAACTCTAAGGAAATGACGATGACGATTTGCTGAAATTGAATACTGGCCCACTAGACTCCTTTACCTTCATGAAAGGATTAAGTTTTAGATATGCAAGAGCCATGGAGGAAAATTTGAGAAAAACCATGGAGAAAATCTTGTAAAAAGCCATGGAGGAAAATGTGCAATAAGTCAAAGGAGCTGTGTAATTATAAAAGAGAACAGAAATGCATGGTCAAAATTTAAAGTAATCCAGCAGAGAATAAACCAAACCAAGATAAATTCGTATCTATATGAAGAAAAGTGATTTCTTCGAGAAATCAATAGAAAATGAATAAAGAGAGGAATTTATTTACTCTGTAAAGAGTTTGGTGATAGGAAGGGCAACCAGCTATAGAAACTATACAAAATGACATGTACAAGCACCAGTGTTTGAGTATAGTGGATTCCAATGAGAAATTACTCTGACCATGATAACCAGTATGGAAAGTGATTGCAAAACAATGATAATGGTGGTGGTGGTGGTGCAGATGATGGTGCTGGTGATAGTGGTGCTGGTGATGGTGGGGATAGTGATGATGACAATGACAACAGTAATAATTCCAGATACAGAATAATCAAAGAGAGTACAACAAAAATGCTAATTATAGAAATTCAAGCAAAATTTAACTCCTGGAATTGGTGACTAATATCAACCAAATTTTAGAATAACAGAAGACAAAAAGTTAACAATCTTCTGCAGGAGACTATCAAAGTGGAACATCTTTAATATTGAAGGTTTTCGGGAGTAGAGGTTCTTGATCTCTCCAAGAATGTATACATAATATGGGTGAGTGTGTATAAATATATATACTTGTCTATGCCAGAGAAAATACATTAATATTTGTATGTTGCATTGTTCTCTTATTTGTGAGAGAGAAAATCTGATCACTTCGAATGGGATTAACCTGTTGGTATGTGAAAATTAGCTCTTTAGCATTTAAACTAACCATATCCTGCTCAAATTTTCTACATGTAAGTTAAGCCTGGCCAGATCCAGTGTCTCACACCTACCCTACAATGTCATTCTATATGTAAGCAATCACCTTATAGAAATCTCAAAGCTACAAGATAATGTATGATTAATTTAAAACAATGTAAATATTACTTTTGACAAAATAATCTGAATGCTGAAGGGTTATAGAATGTTACTATTGTTAGAAATGAATTGATATTGGACAATATTTTGGAACGGAATCTGTTATCTGTATAAATGGGAGCAAGGTCAAGGAAGTGGTTCTCATTTCTGGTTGAAGAATTGCAAAAGGGAGTGCAAGAGATGTCCACTCCAGCATCATTAAAAAATCAGCCAATTTCAATATGACTGAAATACAAGATTGCAACCAAAAAATTTATTGGGTTAATTTGATCAATTTTTACCTGTTGTTTTAAATAATTACAAAGTAATTATCCTATCATATACAATTTCTTCCCCAAATCGATTACTGTATCTTACCATTATGCCCAAATTTGACCATTGTCTTTTATTATTACTATTAATTACCATATTTAAGTAAACTATAACAGTATAATACACATAATTTTGAAAAATCAGCATTTAACAATGTTTAGATTGCTTCAACTACCCAGAGAGGTGTCTGCATTGCTATAGCTTCAATCACCCACTTGCTGAGAAAAGAGAAAGACATTCCTCACAAGGTCACATTGCTTAAGTTAAAATGTATCTTTTTTATTTCAGTTATTTCCTCATGCCTTTTTTCAATGTACATATGCTACACACATTGTTTTATTGTATCATGTTACATTTCAGTGTTTCTTTAATGATAATGTGTATACATTTAGATGGTAAATCAAATATATGCTGTTAAAAATATCTTCTTCCCTTACAGAACTCCACATCATTTGAAGCAAGGGTGTCTTCTAAGTGTGCAGCAAGCCTGGATAACTTTTGTTACATTTGTGGTGGGTTTATGACTAAGAATCATTACCAAATTTGTCGAAACATCTTACTATGCCTACTTTGGTATGAAATTAGGGAGACCAATATAAGTGAGCTCCTCATAAGGCCTGCTCAATTTGTGCTGAAGAATTAAAACAATGGACAAAATGAACAAAGAAGTCTGTTTTGAGATTCCAGTATGGAAAGAGCCTAAAATATCATAGTGATGACTGCTACTTTTGCTCATGTAAGGTACAGGGACACAATTCAAAGAGTGGAAAAAACATTGTTTATGCAAGTCTTCCATCTGCATTGCAACCTGTTACCCATGGCCCAGACTTTCCAGTCTCATTACAATTAAGAAACCTTGAAGACACACTTGAGTTCTGGTCAAGTAGGAACACACTCCAAGAACAACTCAAATAAAGTAGGGGATTGGTTATTTTATTAATTGTGTGACTATGAAAGTACTTTGGCTTCCAAGGACATCAGTTGACATAAGAGAACCATTGAGTTGAATTGATGAAGAAAGGAAGCTTACATTGGAAAGAGTTACAAGTTTTTGATCATGTAGAAAGTGGTCATGTTTTGCCTTCCCCATGACAAAAAGTAGTAAAATCTAAGGACATACTGAACATTGCTTGTATGCTTGTTTGATGTTGCACTATTTACATACAATATGTAAGGTGACTGGCAATAGGAAGTATATCTAGCTGTAGAAACAAAGCCAGAATGACGTGTACAAGCACATTTTTATGAGAGCAATCATCATCATCACTATTTAATGTCTGCCTTCCCTGCTGGCATGGGTAGGACAGTTTGACAGGAGCCAGCCAGGCAGAAGCCTGTACCAGACTTCTGTAACTGTTTTGGCAGGATTTTTACAGTTGGATGCCCTTTCTAACACCAACCACTCAGCAGAGTGGACTTGGTGCTTTTTACCTGGCACAAGCACAGGTGAGGTCAGTTTTAGCAAGGTTTTTACAGCTGGATACCTTTCCAAACACCAACCACTTCTCAGTGTGGACTGCTTTTTAAATAGTACCTGCACTGACAAGGTCACCAAGTACCTTGCAAGACAAAAAAAAAAAATGAAAAAATTCTTTTGAGACAGGAATGGGTATTGGCGGTGATCTTGTGTCAGATGATGAAAGGTTATAGTGAGAGAGACAGACAGAAACAGGTATCTTGCCGTACAGGAGGAACAAGGTTACCCAGCCAGAGAGAGAAAGATCAGGAATCGAAACAGAAACAAGTGTGCTGTCACAAAGGAGATGCATGGTTACCCACCCTGAGGGAAGTGCAGGAGGAGAGGGAGAGTGGGAGACAGGTTAGAGATGGTGGCAAAGTGCCAGGCATACTCACAAGGGGCAGGGATCAAAGTATAAATGGGATGGTTGCATAAAGGGAGAGAGATATAAAGTGTGGCAAATGCCAGGGCATACCCTTGAGGTTCAAATGTCATAATATAAGTGGCAGGATATTGCAAAAGCAGGATTGGAGTGCAGAAGGGGAGAAGTGAGTGGCAAAAACCTGGGAATAGATTGTGGGAGCTACTGGATAGCAATGATACAGAGAAACAAAGCCATGAGGACAAGATTGGAGAGGTAGGTATAGTGTATGAAAGAGGAAATATGAGGAAGAGAAGAGATGTAGATTGGTTTCTTGGAGTAATGGCTCCCAATAACTCAGATAATTTTTGTCACATGCCAGCATGGAAAACAAATGTAAAAATGGTGAGGAGACTGAAGGTCATGTTTAAAATGTTCTTCATCAGCCACCATCTCTTAGTTACAACCAAAAATTCCAGATGACTTTGAAGACCTAACAAAACAAAGATCCGATGTTGGCAAATTCCAAACTGGAATGTCTTTAGTCTCAATGGATTATAAGGTAAGTTAATGTGACTTAACCGAACCATAACTGAAAAATAAAATAATTCTATATTATCTGTCTGAGAACTGTTGTCAAAATGACTAATTGGCAGTTGTTGCGAACATTGCTGGTGAAATCAGATCTGGTACTTTTAAAAAGAGTAGTTGGTGGTAACTGCTCTGGATGTGGAATTGGTGTCAACTTCAAAACAAAAATCTGAAAACCTGTCGACATTGAGTAACAAGATGTAACCTTCCTAGATTGCTATTGCAACCAACACAAACATTGCAATATGAACCATGTTGAGTATCTCCTTAGACTAGAGTGTAATAACATGGAGAATACAGGATGTATATGTCATCCTTAAAAATTACTAAGTCCATTGAAGCCGAGCCAGCTGGTTATATCAAATACTAACAATTGTAGTTAATATCTAAAATAATTATTTGTATGTTAATTAGGTCTCACTGAAGGCAGTGAGCCGGCAGAAACATTAGCACGCCGAGCGAAATGCTTATCAGTATTTCGTCTGCTGTTACGCACTGAGTTCAAATTCCGCCAAGGTCGACTTTGCCTTTCATTCTTTCGGGTGTCGATAAATTAAGTACCAGTTGCACACTGGGGATCGATGTAATCAACTTAACCCCTTTGTCTGTCTCCTCTATGTTTAGCCCCTTGTGGGCAATAAAGAAATAATAAATGTTAACACACTGGGCAAAATGCTTAGCTGTATTTCATCTGTCTTTACACTCCAAGTTCAAAGGTTAACTTTACAACCACCGAGGTTGACTTTGCCTTTCATCCTCTCTGGGTCAATAAGTTAAGTACCAGTTGCATACTGGGGACGATCTAATCAATTGGCCCTGCTCCCCAAAAATTTTGGGCCTTGTGCCTAGAGTTAGAAAAGAATTAGGTCTCACTCAGCCATAAACTCAAGAGGGATCTAAGTTTCAATGTAATTCATAAACCATTCTTCAGTACAGATTTTTT
>NC_068982.1:77328601-77330269 GCF_001194135.2 Octopus bimaculoides | reverse complement strand
GCCCTTCCTAACGCCAACCACTCAGAGAGTGTAGTGGGTGCTTTTACGTGTCACCCTCACGAAAACGGCCACGCTCGAAATGGTGTCTTTTATGTGCCACCCGCACAAGCCAGTCCAGGGGCACTGGCAACGATCTCACTCGAAAATCCTATGGGAGCCAGTCAGGCGGTACTGGCAACGGCCACGCTCAAAATGGTGCATCTCATGTGCCACCCGCACAAGAGCCAGTCCAGGGGCACTGGCAACGATCTTACTTGGCTTGCTGGGTCTTCTCACGCACAGCACATTTCCAAAGGTCTCGGTCAGTAGTCATATATTATGCCTAATAAGCAAATAATTCAATCAATATAGGTGCAGGAGTGGCTGTGTGCTAAGTAGCTTGCTTACCTTACTCAAGTGAGAACGTTATTTTTTTGTCTGCCAGTAAGAATTTTTCTGCCATTGTTGACTCTGTTATCGTTATTATTGCTGTTGTTTTCGTGAAGGACTGTTACTGTTATTACTGAACTGTTGAACTTTATTTTTTCCCGGTTTTACCGGGCAATATTTCAAAAATATATACATTGACTTTGTTGGCCATTGCAGCATCTTTATTTTTTTTATTTTATTTCCAAAAAGACAGTGAATGGTCTTTTTTAGATTATTCTGTGCCCCTTCCCCTAACGGGGGTGGGATTTAAAATATCTTTGTCCTCTTTTAGAGGAGAACATTTTTTCCCAGTTCGAAAATATATTTTTCATAGGTTTCCCAGTTTGTGTGGGAAAAACATTATTTTTTTCTCTCTTTTTCTGTTAAAATTATTATGTCTAGTGAAATTGTTCCTCAAAAGGAGTCACTTGTTGAGAGTGAAAAAGTCGAAAACAACATGACAAAAAATATTGAAATTGACATAAACAAGCTCGGTGAGCTGTTTAAAAGAATGAAGCTGGAGGGTGGTGATGTAAAGATATCACCCTCAGCTTCAATTATTAATACAGAGAAACGGGCCGTGACATTTAAAAGCTTTTGTCCAAAAGACAAAAGGTTCAAACATTTCGAAAAAGACATCATCAAGAAATGCCTGTCCCCGATTTGGAGAGACATAGTTTATATCGCCAGGGGACGGGCATATGGAGTAGTAGAGGTTTGTTTCTCAGGGGAAGAGGTGGCCCGCAGGCACTCGGTGTGTCCCCTAAAAACGAAAGAGGTGGTACTTATGCCGCCCTACATGGGTCGCAGAACATCAAGAATGAAAATATCAGAAGTACCACCAGATGTCAACCCTGTAGAGGTGTTGGCTGCCCTGTTGTTCAACAGGGCAGAAAAAATTTTAATATTACAGGTATCATGTTCTTCCCCACAAAATTGGCTGGGAAGAAGCATCAACATTCTTATTCAGGGGACACAGGAAGACCTTCAGGATCTTCCCTAAAGGGTGCTCGTGGGCGAGAATGTAACCCTTAAGGTACAGGTCGAGGGCAAGAAAGCCCACCTGTTACGCTTGCGGCAAAAAGGGTCACATTCATGTGGATTGTTCTAAAGTAAAAAAAAGAAGAGAAGCAGCGCAGACACCAGGCCCTTCAGAAAACCAAAAAAAAACCCCCATCCTCACAAATTCATCAACCCCGACACTAACAAAAAATCCCACTCCCTGTTTCGGTTTCTACCCCACAACAAACTGGAAAAATT
>NC_068982.1:77327665-77328179 GCF_001194135.2 Octopus bimaculoides | reverse complement strand
CTCAAGGACCATAATGAAAGATGTGCCTGGATTGGCAAAGAAACATTCAGGCAGCTGAAGAATTGGCACCCGAAATCAATCAGAAAATTGGACGAGTTGCCAAAATACTTTGAGGAGGAAAGGGGAGGGGCCAATGAGCGCATGGCGAGATCGGCCCCAACCTCTCCAGTAAAACAAGTAGAACCTTTTCTTCTTTCAAATGGCCTCTCTTAACATTGGATGTTTAAATGTGTGTGGTCTGAGTTCCAAGTGGAAGCAGGCATGTTTCCCCGACGACCTCAGATTACATGATATACATGTGATGGTTGCTACAGAGACCAAGCTGGACAGTCTACGAACCTTCCTGCTTCTCCTGAATGGCTATGAGAAAATCATGTCTCCTGGCCAGACCGGAGGATGAGGGGGTGTAGTGGTACTGATCCGCAAAGGCTTGGCTCTGCAGACAAGTACAGTCTGTGTGGACCCTGAAGGTGGGCTGGTTGTCCTTGATGTGACATACAGCAGTAAGGCCTTC
>NC_068982.1:77324782-77327655 GCF_001194135.2 Octopus bimaculoides | reverse complement strand
GTGGACCCTGAAGGTGGGCTGGTTGTCCTTGATGTGACATACAGCAGTAAGGCCTTCAGGCTGATCGGACTCTATGCACCATGTGCTAGAGGTTTCCAAACTGACTTTTATTGGCACCTAGAGGGCTTTCTTGTGATGTCGAAGACATTAGTGGTGTTAGGGGACTTCAACACTATTGTTGACTCTTGCATTGATAGCATCGGCTCGATTGATAGAAAAGTGAACTCACGCCTCGTCGATCTGCTTAAATGATTTCAGCTGGCAGATCGTTATAGGCTTGAACATCCGAAAGTGCCAGAGTGGACCTGGATGAGTGGCAACGGAAGGTTCAAGTCTTATCTAGATAGGATAGTAATAAGAATTATAGATAAGCCTAGTTTTACTTGTCCAAGTGTCCTACACTGACCATAGAATGGTTAAGTGTAGGTTGGACATAGATAGTACAACTAGTAGAGGACCCAGCTACTGGAAGCTGAACAAGTCTATTTTGACTTGTGAGGCATACCATAGTTGGATTAAGGAGTTAGTACTGAGGGCGTTAACCGGTACCGTGGTTAATAACTGGTGGTGGTTCGCCCTCAAAAGAGCCATTCATTTCGAGTCCATTAGGTTTAGCAAACAGCTAAGACTAGAGTAGAAGGGAAGCTAGTTACGAACTTAGAAGAGGCACTGAGGTTGGGCTCTGCATCCCACATTCTGGCAGCGAGAACGGCATTGGACCGTCACCTTAAAGCCAAACATGAGTTTGTAATGAAGGTGAACGGGTTCTTTTCGAAAACATTCAGTTCGTCAGGGGTGTTCCCTATCCCCGCTTCTGTATGTGTTGGCTCTGGAGACATTGCTGTGGAAGTTGGAGGCACTAGGGGGCACTCCGCATGATCTATGGTATGAAAGAGCTACAGCATACGCAGATGACGTCTCCATCATCATGGCGGATGAGGGCCAGATTCCAGTGGTGGAAAAGGCCATCAAAACTTACGAGGCGATGGCAGGAGCAAAGGTTAACAAGGACAAGTCGGTCAGTTTGCAACTCGGCACCTGGAGGGGCAAGCTGATGGCATCCAATAACATCGTGGAGCGTTGGACGCAAGGTCCTGTTAAGTTGCTCGGAGTCTGGATAGGTTCAGACCTCCTGATAGAGAAAAATTGGAGTGAGGTAGCCAGCAAGGTGACTGCTCTAACCCAGACATGGTCTGGGTGGGTGTTATCCTTGCTAGGAAGGGCAGAGGTGGTGCAGATGTTTATAGCATCAGTAATTACCCACTGCCTGACCGTGGTGCCTTGCCCCGATTTGTGGCAGAACAAGTTGGAGAGAATCCTTCTCCGCTTTTTGTGGAAAGGAGGAAAATCACTTGTAAAGTGCTCTGTCTGCTACCAGAAACCGCCAAAGGGTGGGCTAGGGATGCGAAAATTCGAGTTAAGGTTGAGACACCTCTGGCTTTACCTGGATGGAGAACAGGTGTGGTCACCGCATATTCGGTTCTACTTTGCCCAGTTAGTGTCCTTAATGGACATTGGTAAATGGATCAAGCAGAGACCTAAGCTGGGAAACTGGCATTTGGAGTGCCCGACGGCACTCCAGCTACTTTCTCAGGTGGGCAATGCTGGCAGCAGGAGTTCCACCGTGGATTTTTATAGCGGGTTATTGGAATCTATGTCAGAAGACGCCTTAGGTGGAGACCCTGGGCTACGATGAAAGTCAGTTGGTCAGCCTGTTCAGGAGAACATTCGGGCCGAGGTATCTGGATAATTACCAGAAATCCCTGGCTTGGCAATGTTTCCAAGCGGTGTGACCTGTTCATGACAAGCTGTCAAGGCACAGAAGTGCAGTCTCACCGGCATGCCCGAGATGTGGGCAAGATAGGGAAACTGTCTTGCACGCATTCGTGAAGTGTTCAGCGTTGTCGGGACTGATAGCTTTTGCAGAACAACTGTCGTCAGTGATAGGAAGAGTACAGCTATCAGCTGAATCTATCATCAAGCCTGTACCACCACCTTTCCTTAACAGGGAAAGGAAGGAGTGTTTTTTCTGCGTTAGTAGCCAAACTGAAAGAAGTGTGTTAAAAGTATAGTGACAGGTACCTCAGCCAGGGGTTGGTTAACTTTAGTTACCACCTCAGTAGTAAGATCAGGCTGGGGAGGAAATGCCTGTCACAGGATATGTTTGCAAAAAGATGGAAGTCTGTGGAGCACAAACTGAGTGCAATTGGCACCAAGTAAGGGAGCTAATTTGGGAAGCAAAGGTTCTACCAGGATGGTCAGGTGCCTTCCTTCTAGCTGCCTCATTGCGAAACGCAATAATTTCTTATGTATATTTTTTAGTTATATTTTTAGTTTATTCGTAATTTGTAAAATTTTTTAAAAAACGTTTAAGCTACTTCCCCCTTTTGTTTGTCCCCTCTCTGTAACGATAGACAGAAACTGAAAGAAGCCCTGAGTGAGTGAGTGAGTGAGTCAGTCCCCAACATCGCTTGGCAACTGATGCTGGAGTATTTATATCCGCATAACTTAGCAGTTCAGCAAAAGTGAATGACAATAAGTCCAGGGGTTGATTTGCTCAACTAAATGCAATGCTCCAGCAAGGCCAGACTCACATGACAGAAACAAGTAAAAGAAAATATATTTCAGAGGAATTGGAAACTGCAGTGCTATCAGATTAGTTTGACAGATGCCAACAAACCTCACTGGTTGCAGCCCAACCACAAATGGCCACATGACTCAAGAGTGTTTAGTAAACATCCTATACCCTGCCACACACACACACACACACACACACAAGGGTCTTCTGTCAGTTTTCACGAGTTTAAATTCTCTTGGGGTATTTATCAGCCCAAGGATTATCTGTATTGAAACATTTGCCCAAAGTGCCATGT
>NC_068982.1:77313526-77323750 GCF_001194135.2 Octopus bimaculoides | reverse complement strand
GGGCTGGGGGGAAAGGGGCTATTAAATAAAGGGGCAGGGGAGATATTTGGAGAAAAACTTTTTTGAATTGTATTTTTGTATTTTTTTTTTCTGTTTTTTTTTTTTTACAAGCAGCCTAAATTTAGAAGTAGACAAATCTAAAATGTTTCTTTTTATGATTTAATACTTTTTTGTTTTCTTTTGAAACTGGAATCAGTAAAACAAATATATTTCATGCAGAAAGAAGCATACTAACAGACATTCAAAGTCGGAAATGGTCAGAAACTTTTTTTTTAATACATGTTTTTTGTTTTGCTTATTTTTGTTTGTTTTTTTAATCCTCATTTTTCAACCATTACAAATGAAAAAAAATTTGTTAATAATAAATATAGCAACAGTTGTGGAGTGAGGAAAAGGTGGGTATCCAACTTTACAGGATGGAGAGTATATTAGAGTTGGAATTAAATTGGTAAACACACCAGTCTCCACACGAAGCCAAGTGAAAAAAAAAATTTATAATAATAATGGTTTGAAATTTTGGCATAAGGCCAACAATTTTTTTGTTTTTTAGCAGGAGGGGGATTAGTTGATCACATCAACCCCAGTGCTCAACTGGTTCTTATTTTATCATCCCAGAAAGGGTGACAGGTAAAGTGAACCTCAGCAGAATTTGAACTCAGAATATAAAGAGCAGGAAGAAATGCCACTAAGCTTTTTGTTTGATGCACTTACAATTCTGCCAGCTTGCAGCCTTGCTTATAATAATAATAATTATAATAATAGTAATAATGATAATAAATCAATAAATAATTATGATGAAAAGTTCTTGTGACAACTGAATATATAACAACTCGTTAGTGATCATGAGACGATTTGGAATTATTGGAATCTGTTCGATTGGGGTTGGGTCGATAGAGTTTCTTCTTCTCCAACTGAAAACCCGAACACAAGAATGTCGGCAGAACGTTAGTGGAGTTCCCAAATATCACTGATACTGACTGGAAAAGAAATTTCTTCATGATCGCCCAAGCTTTGGTTTCTTCTCGAAGTGTGAGGTAAAGTTCAAAGGTCGGAGTGCAGTCAGGGTCATAGACTAATTTATTGATCTTCTGGCAGCAGGATTTCTGTTCAATGCTGATAAACATAATACAGCCTCGAATTCCGCACGGTTCACTGCGGGACATGCGCAGTACATCCTGTGCAATTCGGAAGAGGAGACCTCGTGGTACTAGTAACTCGCAGTTGAGGTAACGCTGTCTACCCACATAGATGAGTTGTTCTAGTCGATTCTCAAGATTTTTGCATTGATGGAAATCCTGGACATCATCAAATTCTCCGTAGCTATTCATACCTGGAATGTGTGCATCTGTAAATACAAATAAAATACTTTAAACAAAACATTAAATACATTTATGAAAATACTGAAGTCATAGGGGTTGTTTTATCTATTTTAGGTGTAGGTATGGTTGTGTGGTTAAGAAGTTTACTTCCCAGTCACATGGATGGGCAAGTGTTTCTGCAATATCCCCAGGCTGACCAAATCCTTGCGCGTGGATTTGGTAGATGGAAACAAAGAAGCCCATAGTGTCGTAAATGAGTGCTACTGTTTAACACGCTGTGCCATTCATTTTCAAATTCTGCAAAAGTATGTCTGGTCATGAGGAAATGTTTGCTACATCAGAACCAGGAGAGGAAGGAGTATGATTCATCAACTTGGATGTTCAGAAAGCCAAGATGGAGTCCATAAATTTCTGGTAGGGACAAAAGGCCCCAACCCATTCCTCATGTGAGGCCATGAAAGCCATGATCAAAGACTGTCCTATCCCCAAACTAACTGTGACTACCTTATCTTTTAGGGTTAGATAAATTTAAATTCATCTGAATTTAAATAGAGGATCTATTTCTAGCAGGTAACCAACCTCATGAACTCCCTTGTTGGCTCAGTGACCACTTTAGAGGTACAGAAGTTGGCTAAACTGATTTTGACCCATTTAAAAATAACTCTTCCAAACCATTATTTCAGCATTACTCATGTATTTGAGAAAGTCAGATCTCAAATTCTTTGGGAAGGAGGGGTTGCATTTATTATTGTTGTATGCTAACATGGCAGCAATAGTTTTTATACAACTCGCTATTTCTATAGTCAACCACAAAAGTAACAGTGGAAGCAGCTTTGGCATACAAAGTGAGGACAAGCAAAGCTATGCATCTTTGCAAAGGATACAACACTAGTTAGTACTCATAATTTGTAAAGTTTGAATTTAAGCGCACACAATCATTTTACAAATGTTTGTTAAATCTAATCTATCAAAATTTTCAACTCCAGTTCAGTACAAGTTTATTCTGTTGGAGTAGGTTCATATGGCTGACTGGTTAAGAAGTTTGCTTCACATTTTTAAAATCCCAAGTTCAATCCTACTGCATGGTGTCTTGGGTAAATGTCATTTTCTATAGCCCTAGATCAACCTATAACTTAAGAGTGAAATTGAGCAGAGGGAAACTGCATATATCTGACCATGGAGAAATATTAACTTGCTTGGAAATAGGTGTAGGTTAGCAACAAGAAGGGCATCTGGTGACTGGAAATCTACAACAAATTTCATTTGACCCATTGAAAAGTGATGAAAACTCTTTTCTAAGAAGTGGCCAATGATATTGTGGCAATACCATTTTAATCTATACAACATAAAGGATTATTTTACATACTAATAGCAAGATAACAAGCAAGCTCCTTGCAAGTTATAAACTAAATTATGATGTAAATCCTTAAGTGAAATTAATTTGACCTTGGGAAATCACAAGCCCCAACTCTCAATAATATAACAGAATTTTCCTTAGGGAGTGCAAACCCAGGTTCAACCTGTGATGCTCAAGACGTTTTCATTGCCCCACTCCCAGAATTTTAGGGAGTGCACTTGCACTTGTTCCCGAACCTGTCAGACCCTATTTTAGGATGATGTACACCTCAACAAAAATGCAAACCTCAGCAATCTCTTCACGAGTTACCATTCTATAGATTATCTCCTTGAGACTAACAGAATTAAAAAGACTACCGTTGAATTGAAATATTTGCAGATTCCAGCATAGAATAATCACTAAATAATATTTCAATGTTGTTGCTGTAGTAGTGGTGATAGCAAAAACTACTACCATTACTATAGGAGATGTCCTGTGGTTGTGCATCCACTCCCAAGTGCAACAATTGATACTGATATCATCATGGGGATCTTTTAAAAATACTAGCTTAATTATTAACATTACTACTACCATTACTAACAATTATTGAATGGTCTGGGTGAGTGATAAAAGGCAAAGTCTGGGCTAACTCAGGTGTTTAGAGTTAAGGTTTAGGGTGGTGTACGTATTCTTTACCTCCGCCATGAGTGTTTTTTTTTAGGTTAGGGTAAAAGTTTTAGTAAGATTTACTTTAACAATACTGAAATTTAATATGGTTTGAACTCTAGAGAAGGAAAAATCTTGGCTACAAATATTTAGACTTACAAAAGTTTTCAGAACATAGAAAGGAAGATATTTTTTTTTTATAACAAAGTAGAGATAGAGACTATGTGGAAGTAAGATTGGGTTTAATATCAAAACAGATTTTGATTTGATGAACTATGTAAGAAAAAAAGTTGAGTTTGTGTCCTAAGAAAAAAAAAAAAGATTGTTATCGTTTAATGGGGAAAAATAAGTCTGAATGATGCAACGATATAAAAGACAAACTTTGAATGAGGACCATTCATGTGATCATCCTTGAAATATTACCGTTTGCTTGTCACAAGATTCGCATTATTCTTGTCACATGCTTTTAACTATATTTAATACAACAGTCATAGATGGAGTATATGAGAGGGAGAGGAAGAGGGAAGAAGAGAGACGTTAAATGTGTTTCCGGCATGGATATATACATATACATATGCTTGCATAGATGTGTCTAAAGAAATGTATGGTGTGAGTATGGACATGTTATATCATTAGTATAGAAACTGAGAAAAAGCGAGAAGATAGAGAGCGAAGAAAAGAGCTGTTATAGGAGTTCTCGGTATGGATATGTGTGTAGATGTGTCTGAAGAAACGTCGAGTGTGCAGTGGGCATTATATCATTATTTATTACAGAACAACTGTTACGTATGACGTCTTAGTTCTCTTTCCCTCCCTCCCTCTCCACAAAACATTGTCATACAATATTCTTCAGAGAGTGATAGTGGGAGAGAAAGAAAAGAAATGAAGACATTAAGAGATTTGTTCACTTGCTACACAGCCACCGCCGCCACAAACTTGCCGGTTTCATAAAATTAGATCTGCAGTTGAGGTGGGTGATGGAGATTGACGTTTGTACAATGAACGGGGGTGGGGTGGAAATCAGCCATCGTATCAAATTTAGTTCAGCACAAGTGTTATTGCATTATTAAATAAAACGAAAGAGTTACTGAAAAGAGAAACTGTAACAAGAAACAAGAGATTGTTTGCCCCTCCCCCGCCTCGAAAAAGAAAATATGAACATTTTATCAGACTAATGATGTCATTTTTATTCTTACAAAATGCGTAACCAAACTGATATATTTAAGTTAAGCTATCATAGTTCAGACCGATAGGTGTAAGCTCGCGGCAAACTTAGACTGACCAAATTACAATTCCAACTGTTGCACATCATTATAAGCCGCTAAATATTGAGAAGGGCATCATCGTCACATTTCATTTTGAGGTCTATCACATTTCACACTAGCAGAAACCACAAGCTGGTTTTAAATCGAGAGTAAAACCATCCAATTCTATATCTTGTTAATGTTCTAGAAAAGGCATGAACACAAATTCTGTATTTCCAAATCCCTGAACATGTATCTAGTTCAAAAATGCAGCCAATATTTGATTTTTAAAAAAAGAGGAAAAAAAACGAGTGTAAATATATTGTCACTTAGTCCGACGGGTAGAGTCACCATCTATTAAATTTCCAGTTCTTTAGCTCAATCATGCTCTTGGGATCGAAAGGGCAAACTGATTTCTTGAGTGACTGTGGACATTACTAGATAATCACATCTATTAGGGTAACAGAAAATGGATACCTAACAAGATGTGCCTGTGTCTAGCTAGATGTGGAGACAGGCTAGTTTAGATCAGCTTTTTTCGTTTTTTCCCATGCTTAGAAAAGAACAGTACTTTGCCTAAATCGAGTTACTCCGTCATGAAAATCACTGCTGAATTCGTTTTTTCTCAGATTCGCCATTAATTCGACCTTCACGCTTTCAACGCCAATCTGTACAGTTGGCACTGAAGACACTTACATGTACTAATCCTGTCTCCGTCGCCTTTTGGTTGGTTGCAACAGGACTTTAGAAGAGTTGGAAACCTCGGGCCACGCATTCGCTAAGAGAAAAAAAAAATCGCGAGTTCGATCCCCACAATCAACTCGTCTTCAAGGCCTCTGGATTCTCGTACAATTGAGTTGAGATGGTGAGAAAGTCTGTCCAATTGCAGAGAGAGGAGATGATGCCGCAATCTGCATTCTTTCAACGCAAGAGGTGGCGATGATAGACGTTAGGTTTTCCTCTGCGAACTCTCCCGAAGAGCAAACTCGATAGGGTTGCTGGTTTTAGCAACCCCAAAATATATTAAGTCTACAGATTGCTGTATTCATTCCAGTATTCTAAATTGGTGTTTCGTTGTTCACACAAATTTTAAAGTCAAATCGTTTGTCGTGGCAAGTTACGACAATTCCACAAAATTTCATCCTCGCTTACTTGCACCCAACAATAAAAATTATGTTGATACCAAGTTATGAGTTAATAGTGTTTACAAAAAACATAAAACGTCAATTGTCTTACTACAAATATACTTTAAATGGGGCTGGCATCATCTCTAGCTTCTGAAAATATTCGGCTGTTCTTTAACATAAAATTGGCAGAGGGCCTTAAGAATATATTCAAATTAGCAAAACATTGTGATCATCATAGTAAAGACAAAATGTTTAAGAGCATTTTATTTTTACGAGCATATTGAATGCATAAGTCGTTATGAAAACCATTTTAAAGCATTACTCCTTAGCTGGTAGTATCAGGCAATTATCTAGTAAGGACATATTTAGCCAAGTCTACCCGAAACCCTAATCAACACAATATTTAATCTTCTGCCAGACGTAATGTACTAGGGTCCTGCACTTTTGACCAATACAAAGTTTAATTTGAAGGATATTTAATTGCAATTACTTTCCGATGGAGCCACCGCATAAGATCGTGGCGGCAACATGTACTTATAATAATTACTTTATATAAGAAAACTTCATATATTCTTAAGCATACACGACAATATAAAGAGTTAACTGTGAAGGTTTGTTTTCATATATGATGGAGTCAAAAATACGCTTGTCAAATGGGCGAAAGAATAAAGATTAGCTATGAAAAAATTGAACTTTCATACTTTTTTCAAAACTTATTAACAAGGTGAATGTTACAGTTCAGAGTAAAGAATGGCAAGATATTGCAGACAGTGTAGCGAGAACTTATTGCCGTGTTATGGCGTCTGCTTCAAGAATAATGATGCTACTACATAAGTAACGGTGATTTGTATTGAGGTGAAAAACCCAATACATACAACCGATTTGCTTATATATTTTACAGAATATAAAATGCATATTTATAGTATTATGTTACATCATAGATATATAATAAAACAATATTTACATATATATCGCGTACAATAATGCATTGTACATACATAAAATATGTACAATACATTTATATAATTATAAATAATACATATAAAATGCAACACACACACACACCCGATAGCTTAATTTTACTGATCTCTACAGGTTTCGAAATCACATTTAGCTGGTGATATTTAATTGCATAACAGAATAAAAAAAATAGCCAGCTAATCTACGATATTGCCTGCACCAAATTCTACTACCATAACAATAATGGTAAAAATAACGCTGAAGATGAAAGGGTTCTTACTTTATTTTTTATAAGCCATATTAAAATGTTAGATAGTTGATTAAATACTATTTAAGTAGATCGATATATTTAATATATAGATCCTCTCTCCATCACAGTAAAATATGAAAAACACCGACATGACCGAATATTGTAGACGCGATACTCTCTTAAAAGAATAACCAAAGAATTTTATCCAAAGCGTGGCATTTCTAAATAAATAATTCCTAGATGATTAAACCAACATTTTTTGCTTCAATATTTCTATTTCAAATACCGAAAAAGAAATTGAAGAAAAAAGAAACTAAGCAAAATATAATTTTTACAAGACATCATGACAGGGTCAAATGGAAGATGGCAACAAGGTTTGGTTTATTGCTTCAGAAAATTAACATGAAAAATTGGTTGGTTTATTTAGGAAAAATTTAATCTATTTTTAAAAAACTAGAAAAAAATTTGTTTAAAAAGTATCTATTATACAAAAAAGAATAGATTGTATATTAATAGTAATTGAAGAACGAGATGTAGAATTTTTTGTTATTTTTATGTAATGTATGTAGGTTTGGAAAGAAGAGGCTTCGTCTGCATAAATTAACACATTTCTTGTGTTAGCCGGTGGCAGGAAGCAGCAAGGTACAGCTGATAGAATCTAGAACAAAGACAAGTGGTTGCAGAACTGAACAGAGAGAAAGAGAGCGAGACGGAGAAGGGGAGGAAGGAGGATAAAGATATATTGAGAGAAAGACAGAGTAAGAGAGCAAAAGAGGAACATAGAGAGCAAGAGAGAGAAATAAGAAGGAAGAGGAAGAAAATATCGTTTGCGAAGAGAATCTTAAAATGAGAAAAGAAAAAAATTCTTAGTGAAAAATGGGGAATTTGTACAGAAGGAAATGAGACTAAGAAAATAGGGAAAATACAGAAAATTTTTTAAAGAATAGGAGAGAGAGAAAAACTAAGAGATAGAGTAAAAGAGTCGGAAGACGGTGTTTAAGAGAGAGAGAAAGTACAAATATCCCGATATATTTTAATTCATATGATTATATGGTGCAGTGGTAAAGCCGGTGTCGTGCTCCGTAGTGTTTTACTGTTGTCATTTGATTCTAATTCATTTTGGTGGGGAAGAGACGAAGACCCTAATTGATACCAGTTATATGCTGTGATATAGATAGTTCTTTACGATCGATTATCTTAAGTCGGTACAGGGGGCTTCAAATTTATTCAGAAATCGACGTTCCTGGTTTTGAGGACATTTATGACAAATCACATACGGAAAAAAAACAAAAAAAAAACCCGAAAGCCGACAATTTATGTTATGAACTCTGTTTAACGAGATCCTCTCCCACTTTACCCCTAAATATATACCAAAACATTCATCTATTTTAATCTATATACGTTCATGAAAATTTTCTAAAATTAAATAAATTGCTATTTAAAACTAGGAGTCGAAAATAAGACTTCTGGTTCAACGAGAAATGAATGAAATATAAAAAAAAAAATACTGACGCTCTCAGTGTAGCTTATTGTATATAATTATTCTATTTAAAGAAATAGCTTCAAATAAAATTATTAATCATAATTAGCAAAGATAATCATCAATGAATTACATGTGAAGAAATATCTGTTTTATATTCAGAGAACTAATAAAAGGCCATTCGATTTTTAGACAGCCGAGCAGATTTTCTACCGTAAAACAGCAATATATATTATATACATTACAGCAGCTTTATCTTTCCTCGCTCTATTTCCTTTTTGTTGAAAAATAAAATCGAATTCAGTTCACAGCACAAATAATGAAGAAAATTCAACACACTGGATAGATTATTTCTAAATGAATAAGTGTATGTGTATATATATACGTGTATGTGTGTATATATATGTGTATGTGTCTAAGATGTTAGTATAATCACGAGACAGGTTTTTACAGATGGGCAATAAGATTAGTTCGTGTCTTTTTCCTGTATATATAATATAAATTATAACTATTTATTAGCGACAGCATTATAAACATAAAATGGGAGGTATTAATGGTTCTATACACACACACATACTATTTATACAATAATTAAAACGCAAGAGGAATGCAATAATGTATGACAACTTACCGGCGTGCGAGACGTACTCGTCCCGTTCAAAATCAGATTCAATCACAGAAGAAACAATAGCTGGTGTTCGTTCTTTCTTCGATCCTCGACCACTACCAAGGATCTGACCAGCTTTATGAACAAGTTTGTCTTGGAGTGTCAAGGTAATTTTGGCTGGAACTAATGGTTCTTTCTTCATAGAGTGTAACTCGAGGGGTTTGTTCATCGCAAGCAAAAATTAGACAACAGAAATAACACAAAATAAATAATAAATGTGAGTGAAATATAGATGGATTTTTGGCTTGGTTTGAGTGATGTTCTTCGTTTGAGGTTGTTGTTTTTTTTTTATGTTGTCTAATCACAAACTTAGTAGACAAAAAGAGATTACAGCAACCAATTTAAGTATCTGATTAGAGGGAAAGACACTTCACAGCTGATTCGTTGACAATTCTTTCTTCAGTCCAGTGAAGGGTTTCTCTTTTACTTTCAACCTGGATTTGCAGAGACAAAGGGCGGTGATGAGAGATTCTGGTAGATATGGATGGAATAATTAATAAATTGTTTGAACATTCAACAGACAGAAAAGAAATCTTGCGACTGTGGTGGTTAATCATTCAAACCGTTTTCCCACTCGAATGCAAATGATAAATAGAATATATATTTTGTATCTACCTAACAACTATCATCAAAATACCACACACGCACTACCGAACCTACTTTGGTAGTAGACAACAGTAAGCCTCTGCCTTTCTTTCTCACTCACATTCACTCTAAATGATGGCTGTACTCCGTGCTACCAAGCCTGGCCTTTATATAAGCAGCGACTTACCCTCACATTTGCATATTAATTAGTTATACTGCAATATGATTGGTTGTCATATGTCACACGCTCTTTCGTCGCTCAACAGAGATAGAAACAGGACGATAATGACGACGACCACGACGGTGCCTGCTTATAAGTGTGTTGCGTGTGTGCAGATTTTCTTTTTGTGGCTAATTTACATATATACACACACGCACACATACAGTTTTATAGCGAGGTGTAATGTGTCTGTTTCAGTAAAACGTCTGTGTGCATGTATATATATAATATATACATACACACACACAATTGACCTATATATATATATATATATATATATATATATATATATATACACACACATATGATTGATATATATATATATAATCAAAATAGCAACAGGATATATATATATATATATATATATATA
>NC_068982.1:77310728-77312725 GCF_001194135.2 Octopus bimaculoides | reverse complement strand
TATATATATATGTATGTATCTATGTCCGTGTGTCTTTGTCTCCGCATCATTGCGTGACAACCGATGTTGGTGTGTTTACGTCCCTGTATCTTAGCGGTTCAGGATAAGTACTAAGCTTAAAAATAAGTCTTGGGGCGTTAAATTGTTCGACAAAAACACTTCAAGGCGGTGCTCCAGCATGGCCGCAGTCAAAAGTTTGAAACCAGTAAAAAGAATATATATATACAGTAATTCCTCGCTATATCGCGGTTTATTATTCCTCCTTGGCGTTGTTTTGCATTTATAATAAAATAAATATATACAAATTATAAAAATAATAAATAAAAAAATATACAGTACAGTACTATTTCTACTTCGCGGATTTTCACCTATCGCAGAGTGTTTTGTAACGTAACACCCACGATAGTCGAGGGATTACTGTAAAATACCCGCACACATATTTTTTTACTTTTCCCTCTGTTAGAAGTAAAAGAATTTAAAAAAAACGCATGTTTCTCTATGCATGTACGTATGTACATGCACATGTGTTTGTTCGTATGTGCGCGAGTGTGAGTTTTTCCCCACCCACCACTAATGTATACTTTAGATATACACGTCCATATTTATATATAGATATCTTTTATCTTTTATTTGTTTTAGTTATTGAACTGCAGCCATACTGGGGCACTGCTTGAAGAATTTTAGTCCAACGAATCAACACCAGTATTTTTTTTTTAGAGCCTGGTACTTATTGTATTGGGCTTTTTGCCGAACCGCTAAGTTATGGGGACGTAAACACCCCGACACCGGTTTCCAGTGATGAGGAGGAGGACAAACACAAGCGCGCACGCTCACACATACAAACACACATATATATTTATACATTCTATTTTATCAGCTACTAACAGAGGCAAAAGTAAAATCAAGGGGCTCTAGAAGGATTTGAACTCAGAACGTAATACCAGATATTTTACCATTTCTGTTGACTAACTGCAAGATTATCCACAATAATCTTTTCCGTTATAGACTCAAGATTTGAAATTTTGGCTGAAGGAGCTAGTTGATAACATTGTCCGCATTGCTCAACTTGCACGTATTTCATCAACCCAGAAACGATGAAAGGCTAAGTCGACCTCGGGGGGAACATTGGAAGTCTACTCAGTCTAGATGAACTTAGCATCTCCATCGCACTCAGAGTGGGAGCTGACGACTGAGATACCGCTGTGGTAGGCCCCTCGACCCCACAGGTTTTCACGGTCTGTCTTGCCGCCTAAATGCTTGTCACTTCGTTCGTCACACCCAGCTAAGCCTAATCATTAAGCGGGTCATGGCTCGGATTAATATCCCCTCAGTTCTGGAGCAGTTGGGGTTATCCAGAAGCGATGAAAAGAGACCAGGTGGTCTTACCCGGTGTCCCTGGGTTAGAGGTAAGTGCCTCATTTGGGACGGCAGTCTGCAACTCCTTTGTTCCCTCCCACATCCTGGATGCAGCAGTTCATGAGAGGGTCACTACTTCCGTAACCGAACGGAAGAAAACCTTGAAGTATCGGGACCTGTGGCGTTTGAGACGTTCGGGGGCACAGGGCTACTAACTGCAAAGTTCTTGTCAACGATGGCGGCTTATCAACGCTGCCAGGTCATGCCCGTGAGGGCGTTTGGTTTTCCCAACGCCTTAGCCTCGCATCGCCCGTGGTAATGCTGCGAGCATGCTGGCTTACTTCAGTAGGTTCCGTTAAACCTTGTGGTGTGCGACCAGTTGCTGTGATAAAAAAAAATTTCCCCACAAATGGTTTCAATACAGTTTTAACAGAAAGATTTGGAAGAATTAGATGAAAGTTCTCCGGTAATTTTCTTTCATGTAAATAAATGTTTATGTTAATTTAAAAATTTGCCTGCGAAATCTTATAAAATGACAATGTTCTAAAAGTTGTACATGTTTATATGTTATATATGAAAATAAAAGAATGTGAAGACAGACGAAATGCCGCTCAGCATTTTTCTCTGTGCGTAACAATAAT
>NC_068982.1:77307966-77310452 GCF_001194135.2 Octopus bimaculoides | reverse complement strand
AGTTAATCCTGCGATGAACTGATGTCCAAGTTGGCTTCGGCAGGATTTGAACTCAGAACATAAAAGATTCTATCTAAATACTGCTCACTGAACTTTTCATTTGGAAAGAATAGTTGTGTCTGACAAAGGTGCAAAACCTGAAATTTGTGAGGAGAGGGTTAATCGATTAAATTAACCCCAGTATTTGACATCCGGATCTATGAAAGGCAAAGCTGTGATTGAACTCAGATCATACAGGACCGCAAATACATGCCACTTAAATATTTCTATCATCTACCGTCTAAATGCTGGAGGTTAGGGCTAGTCCATACCATCGCCCCTCAATATTTTATTTTATCGACCTCCGAAAAGCAAAATCAACCTCGATGAGATTTAAATTCAGAACTAATATTCCTTTCTAATATAGGCGCAAGGCCTGGAATTTTGGGAGAAGGGAGAGGCTAGTCGATTACATCAACCACAGTACACCACTGGTACTTATTTCATCGACCCTGAAAAGATGAAAGGCAAAGTCGACCGCGATAGAATTTGAACTCAGAACATAAAGACAGTCGAAACGCCGCTAAGCATTTGCCATGCATGCAATTGATTCTGCCAGTTCACCGAACTAGTCGGAACTAATCTTGCAAAGTATATTTTGTGGCACTGAACACTTGTGCCAAGCCACCACCATTAAATAATTGTTTCGAATTTAGGCACAAGTTCAGCAATTTTTCAAAAGAGGTGTTTAGCCAATTCTATTGATCCCAGTACTTGACTATTAATTTATTTTCCGACCCCGAAAGTTAACCACGGCAGGATTTGAACCCTGAACGCAAAGAATTTTAATTCGATAGCACTCGAACAGGACAGCCACCCACCATATTTTTCTTATGTATAATAAAAAAATATTATTAACAGTTTTAAGGAAGTGGTGAGGTCAAATGTGTCATAGGTATTTACTTCTTCGACGGACCAGGTGTTCTTGTCGTTGTTGCTGGTTTTACTTAGCCCTGGATGAGCTACGAATAGGCAGACCTATGACGAAAGACAACATCCTCTCTTTAGAGGTATGTCAAGGGCTACATAATTTTATTTGTCCTTCTCTTATATAAGACGATCCGGTCCGATTTGAGGGGGAATTTAGTTGCTTTATCCAGGAGGTCAAGTAACTATAGACATGTTCCCATATTGTTGTTTAGTTCCAGATTAGTTCTACTCGAGGTGACCTATGATCGAAACAGTTCCACTTGCCTTTTACCTATGTGCAGGAAAATCTAGAATCATGTGATCTGATATGTTCTTTACAAAGACGATGACGTGTGATTGAAGGCAGATTTAATTGCTATTTCTAACAGATCGAGCAACTACATTTTGTGGTCATTTACAAAATGCCTTTATCTCCCCAGTCATTCTGACGTAGATAGATAGATAGATGTAACTTTATAATAAATTTGACTACTCTCGATATTGACTCCCTCCATCAGTAAATCTTCCGTTGTTGATCTTAAACTATCTTTGAAATAATCTCAATTTAATATTGTGCACACACACACACACACATATATTGTGTGTGTGTTTATAAAAAAAAATGATGGACGCTAACGAAACAACATGAAATTAAAATCGACATCGGTTTATGAAAAACTAAAAGTATACACACCATTATATGGTATGATGCTATGAAACTGTGAGAGATAAAATTTCTTCATGGACTTCATGTGTTAAAAACAGACATGTATAGGGGCGAAGCAAACATCGAGAACGACATTTCTCTGTGTGTGTGTTTCTGAGAGAGAGAGAGAGACTTGTGGTTGGTAGACAAGCAGTGAAAAGACCTTAACTCATGAAAAAAATCATGAAAAACACAATGTTGTCAAGCTCTGAATCTTCTGGTAGTGCTCCGGGGAAAACTGGAACCAGAAGAAGCAAATTATAATTGTCCATTTCGGAAATCACCATGGAGTTGACAAGGACTTTGAGCTGATCAAGGTAAAATAATTCCCTGAAATTTCTGGTAGTACAAAGAGCAAAATAGGAGCGACTGACCTTTCGTTTGTCATGTTAGGTGAATGTTATATATTCACAATATGGCACCAAATTGGTAGATATGTCAAGGATTCGAGTAATGAATTTGTCATGTTAGTCAAAAAACTATCATTTCTGAATTCGTAGCAGTTTATTTAAAACGATGGACGTTCATTCATTTCCGTTGTTTCTAGTTACTGTTTACTGTATATCTCTATATTTTATCTATATATTAGTAGTTGATATAAATGTTGGTTGATAATCACCAGTCACGTTTTACATCGTACAGAGAGAGAGAGAGAGGGTAAAGAGAGATATACTAGGAGAGTAAACATAAGTCATGCTGGATGAGTGCGCATACAAAGCTTGGTAGCAAGCAATGAGTAAATGAACGTTACACTTGCACACAGAGAAAGAATCACTGAGACAGAGAAAAAAGAGGAGAGGGAGTATATATATATATATATATATATATATAT
>NC_068982.1:77299555-77307854 GCF_001194135.2 Octopus bimaculoides | reverse complement strand
AGAGAGAGAGAGAGAGAGAGAGAGAGAGAGAGAGAGATATCAAACCTGAGCACCAAACCGTTAATCCATCAATTAACGAAGTTAATATTTTCGTTAACGATTTAACTTTTAAGTTAACTTTGGAAATCATTATCGGACTAATTAGTTTCTGTTACATTTAACTTCCGTTAACTCAAGTTGCTGCGACGACCTTTAGGCTCAAGAACTTGAAGACCAAGGGCTTCGTCTACTGCAGCCCCTTGGCCGACGCACTTTTGGCAGGCATCGACAAAATGTTTAGGACCCTCCTGGAGGATGAGGAATGCCAGCTGGTTGCTGCCTTGCACCCCAGGTTTCGCCTCGTCTGGTTGGATAAGTATGACAACACCAAGGTCGCCAAGGTGAAGAAAAGTATAGAGGGTCAGGTCGAGGAGGCCATGAGGCAGCAGTTTGACGAAGTGAGCAGCAACAGTGGAATTAGCAACAACGAGGAGGAGGACTTCTTCGGTGGTGTCACCCAGCCAAAAGAGAGCAGCTGGATTCACAGGTCACTCAAGGACAAGGCCCAAAATTTGGTCAAAACGTGAATGGAGACCGACTCCAAGGACTTGCTGACAGATGCTGCCTTCTAAGGTGAGCAAGTGTTGGTTGACTTGTTCATCAAGTTCAACACAACCATCCCCTCCAGTGCTGCAATGGAGCGTTTGTTCTCTATGGGCAAGGGGTTCTTGAGGGCCAAGAGATCATCCCTGTCTGATGAAAACTTTGACATGCTAATTTTCATGAAGGGCAATGTGCATCTCATGAACAAAATGGAGAACAAGAAGAAAAGGAAAAATTAAATTATGTATATATCATGTTTTTCATTTTGTCGATTTTTTTTTTCAACCACTCTATCAATAAACTTTTTTTAGTTTAATACTAACATTTTGTTTCATTTGGTGGGGTGGGGTGTCCTTTCATGGCTCTAAAAGCCTTTAGAAACATAAAAGCGGGCAAAAACTATTAAAATCAGCCCTTTTTGGGTCTTTTAAAAGTTAAAACTATAAAATTAGCATCTTTTAACTCTAAAGCAAAAAAAAAAAGGTTGATTTTATAGTTTTGGCACTTTTTAAAGGTGTTTTTAGGTGTTTTTAGAGCAAAAACTGATTTTTTTGCTTTTTTCTATAATAAAAATTAACGTTAACGGTTTATCGATAACTTGCGTTACATTTTAAAAGAATAACCAAATTAACAGTTATCGAAGATTTCCTTTTCGATAACGGATTAACGGTTAACGAAGTTAACTTTTCCCACCTTTGATTAACGGTGCCCACCTTTGATATATATATATGAGAAAGAAGATGGCTGAAAATGTTTGCGTAAAATGTAAAAACGATTAATTTTTTAGAAAATTACTATTTCTATTTGTAAATCTTACAACGAGTGATATTCAGCAACAGTACTTTGGAGTAAAATTTGTTTGCCAACATAACATGGCAGTCCTGGTTTAGGACGAATGTTGCTGTGATTTAGCCTCAGGAGACATCGTCTCCAGCTGGCTATACGACACAATCTGCGTCCTTATATTTTCACAAGGGGATCTAGCACCCTCACTCAGCTCAGAACAATACCTGTGTATCGCGATTTCCGGGTTATTTCCCTCCATCAGTACAGAATAATTGTTCAGCTAGAGGTGGCGCTGTCAAATTCCCATTCGAAATTTTTTTTTTTTTTTTTTTTTTTTTTTTTTTTTTAACTTTTTGAAAATTGTTTTATTTAATTTGGTTTTAAGGTAATACATATATTTCTTTTGAAAATAAGCATTCGTTTAGTCATTCCTTAAGAGACTCAAGAAATTTTTCTTTGGCATTATATACATTTGAATACTTCATAGAGTCATATATCCGAGAGCAGAATAAAACCAGAGATTCAGTTAAACTTTTTATTATAGTATCATAAATTACGTAAGTGCTACACGTGTTTCAATAACATATACTGGTGTGTTTGTGCGGTGATCGTTACACTTTAGAACGCCAGCTGTTCAGAAGGAAATATTTTAATCCATTGTTAATCACCAATCTCAGTTGGTAGGCAGAGCTAAAAGAGAACTGCTAGTACTAAGGTGATTATGCGACCGTCCTCTCATGTTCGCACATACGCACAAACACATGCACAGGCAAACAAATAACCTTGTTTTGGAAACCACGTGTACGCTTTAAATAGAAAATTGAAAAATGGAAATATATTCTTTTATAGTTTCATTAGTTTCAGCCAGAGACTGTGACCATGCTAGAGCACCGCCATTAACGTTAATATTTGTTTATTTTAGACTAATTTTTCGGTCCTCTCTCTATAATTGGCCCAGCTAGAAGAAATGCCTTAATGTTTCAACACCAATTGAGTCATTCTGATGGTAATTTAAGGAAATGCATATATGTTTGATAAAGCATAGAATACCATACCCGTTTTCTGTATTTTATTAATACTAAAACTTAGAGATTAAAACCTAGAGGGCAGTGACCTGATAGAAACGAGAAGGCGGCGGTACTTAGTTCCGGCCTTTTGTAATCTGAATTCGAATCCTGTCAGGATGGACTTCGCTTTTCTTTTTCCAGAGTCGAGAAATAAGTACCAGTAATATACAGAGGCATAATTTTTAATTGACTATGTCCACCCCGCCTCAATAATGAGTGCCCTTATAATAATAGTGAAATACTTTTATAAAGATTATAAAAAATATTTCCCAGACATGCGTGAAATAGCAGTTAAATCTTCTTCAATTCACATATCGTCTTAAAAAAGGAAGGGTACGCTAGATAATGCTAAATATACTCTAAAGAAGACGAGAGGGTGACGGATAGAAGACCTTTGATCACAAGTTGTTTGATCAAAGTTGTCAACATGGGGGATAAAAAGACTACATCAAAGCCTTTTATCAAATATAGTGTTTACCTTAATTATTAAAAATATACTTTAATTAAGAATATACATTTAATTACGGTAAAGAATACTCTTAACTGTTTTAATCATTAAAATTATTTCAGCTACATAATTAATTGCTTAATTATTATTGTTATTAGTTAAAGCAGCGAGCTTACATAACATTAGCACGCCGGGCAAAATGTTTAGGGGCCTTTCGTCCGTCTTTGTTTTGAGTTCAAATTCCGCCGAGTACGACTTTGCCTTTCATGGTTTCAGGGTCGATGAAATATAAACCAGTAGAGCACTGAGGTCAATGTAATCGACTTTCCCCGACCCCGCTACAAAATTTCAGGCCTTGAACGGATTAAGGCGGCGAGCTGACAGAATCGTTACCGCGTCGGACAAAATGCTTAGCGACATTTCTTCTGGCTTTACATTTAAGTTCAAATGTCGTCGAGGTCGACTTGGCCTTTCATCCTTTCTGGGTCGATAAAATAAGTTACTTGTTGAACACTGGAGTCGACTTAATCGATTTATCCCTTCCTCCAAAATTGCTGGCCTTGTGCCAAAACTTGAAATCATTATTGTTATTATTATTCGCCGGACAAAATGTTTCGCGGCATTTTTCTTGGCTTTACGTTTTGAGTTCAAATTGCGCTGAGGTCGATTTTGCTTTTCATTCTTTCGGGGTCGATAAAATAAGTACCAGTCAAATACTGAGGTCGCTGTAATAGACTTTACCTCCCCTCAAAAACTGCTGGCCTTGTGCAAAAGTTTGAGACCAATACTACGATCAATTTTATTATTCGAAAGGTGTTATAAATTTGGAATGTCAGTCTGTAATAAAACAACTTTAAACCAATATATTTTATGAGGTTCATTTCTTGAGTGCCATTAACATGACACTGACAGCTGACGCGTGTCCCCTCTCCCACTTCCATCATCCATCTGATCCTTTCTCCATAATACCCTATTCACCCATGCTCACTTTGCCTTTCCTCAGATCTCACCACGGATTGACCTACAAACTCCAGATGCTCATGTCTGGAATCCTATTCTTTCTGCCACACCAGTTTATTAAAGAACAAAGAAGTGGCCCAGGGACAGAGCGACATTATTTTCATTTTAATTCCTTTGTACTTGAATTCAAAATTTCACCAGGGATGGCTTTGCCATTCATCCGACCTGCGTTGATAAACTAAGTACCAGTTGAGTACAGGTCGATGTAATCGACTAGACCCCCCCCTCCCCTAAAATTTCAAGACTTGTACTTACTAGTAGAAAAAATTATCATTATTAAGGTAGCGAAAGGCAGCGAGCTGGCGAAATGCTTAGAGGTATTTCGTCTGTATTTACGTTCTGAGTTCAAATTCCGCCGAAGTCGACTTTGCATTTCCTCTAAAAATCTGTAGTCTTGTATCAATCAAAAATACTGCGATTGGTGCTACTGCCAGATCATTGAAGACACACTCCTGACGGAAACATAAATTGAATTTCATTTGTTTACCTATTTATCTGTTTATAAACTTAGCTAAAATTTACAATCTGACGTCTCCATTTACGGATAATATGCACACCTGCTGGGAGTTGAGGTTACCTGCAATTAAATACGCAATAACAAACAAGGAAAACTAAGAGAAAAACCATCTGTGTACCATACTTAACGTATATACACGACATGATGTGATTTTTGCTCGAGAGAAAATCACTTCATAGAAATGTTAAAAACATATATATTGAAGCGAGGCGAAAATCGTCATGCGCGTTTCAGCCTTGTAGAGCCTTGTCAATAATGTACATCCGCTGGTTAATTGCCTAAATGAAATATTTTCCCCCCGAAAAACATTGTTGCTAACATATCATGCCTATGAAGAGATTTTCTTTCAGGTAAAAAAAACATAGCATCATGCTTTTTAGTGGAGTATATACGTTAGGTATGGTATACAGATGGCTATTTTAATTTAACCTTGTTTCAATTGCGTACAACAGGTTTATTACAACCCGACAAGCTTTCCACAACATCAGTGTATGTATTAGTCACTGTTCACTATATATTGGAAGGAACTGATTTCGTTTTAGCATGTGACCAGAGAGTACACGTCATTGACAAGTCCCAAGTTGGCCGAAACACGTCTGACATTCTCGTGATTCACCGCCAAGATGATGTTTACCTTGATCTGATACATATTGTGTTTTTAATACAAGTCTATGAGGGGTTTTTTCTCTCATACAAAAGCCACATCGTCATATTTTTTAATTCTATATCGATATATAAGTTAAGTGTGGTACACAGATGGCTGTTTTAATTCAATGCTGTTCTGTGTACATCGAGAAAAGGAAGAGTTGTGCTGTACCATGAACATCAGAGTATGGCAATTGTAGGTGATAGCAACATTCAAATAGACGTAAAGAAAGAGAATGGAATAATAAAGCATGTCGGAAGTGGGTGCACTCGAGTTGATAGAGAGAGGTTTTGGGAAAACAAACCAATTTAACACTTGCTGCCAAGGAACAACAAACAATCAGAGAAAAGCATTCATACCCAGGCAATTGGGATCAAGTAGTGTCGGGTGTATCATACGAAGTCATGTACGTTGGGAAGAGTTTAGTGATAGGCAACTTTGTCGAGAGGTTCTCTTACCAGGCACAAATATAAATTTCATTGATTTCAAATGCAAACTTTTGCCTTCGATAAGATATTCAAAGAAAAGAGATTGTTGGTGCGTCGTATAAGCGAAGCTTCGTGAACATCTGGTTTTAAAGAAACTAAATTGATGGTCACTGAGAAGTGAATGGTAGTGAAGAGTTGATCAGCTAAAACTTCCATCATCTCAGAACAGAAGTTCTTAACCTGAACAGCATGGTGTTGCGAACTTACAAAGCGGTAGATAATGTCAAGGGGGCATGAGGAAGTCGCGAAGTTTGAGCGCCCGGATCAACCTTTGAATTTATCACTCCGCCACTCCCCCCACCCATCCACGAGCTGGTTTATACAGCAGACCCAGAAGTGCCGCTCCATTAAAGTATCGCTTCGCTACGCTGCTGATGTTGAGTGTTCAGGGGGAGTCGTGATTTTTCTTAGAAATAAAATGTTTAAACCAGATACAAACATACTAAAAATATTCTTTGTTGGGATTAAAATACGAGTGGAATATCGTGATATCAATGAGCAGAAACATAATTGATGACGCAAAAAAGTGCAATGTACTACGTAGTGTTTACTCGTCATATAACGGGGAATTTTGCAAGTAGATATTTACTACCATGAGTAAATTTCGAAAAATTAGCATACATAAAATAATTATAATTTAGTGTTTATCAAATCTTTTGGTACATGTGTACCGAATACTAATCTTTCAAAAAAATATTTATTACCTTAAAATGAAACTAGATAAAACAATATTCAAAAAGTAAAAACAAATTCAAAACAAAATTACTCTTGTTGATTTTATATAAAAGTTGGCACACACTCTCACTCACACAGACATATACTCTCTCCCGCTCTTTCATACATACACGCACGCACGCGCGCACATATATTTTCTCTCTTCTTCTCCTCTGTCTATGATTCTTTCTCTCTCACTTTGTGTAGCGTTTGTTTACTCATTGAATGCCTTGCACTGATCCTGCACTTTTCAATGTTAACTCTCTCTCTCTTCTTCCCTCCCTATGTCTGTTTTTCTTTTTTACTTTCTCTCCACCTCTCTCTATACGATGTTAAGCGTGAGTAACTGGAGAAATCAACCAACCTATCGACCAACCAACCAACCAATATCGGCTTTTATTACATATAACGATTATATGCTCTCGTCGTCCTAAGTAATTTTCATGAAAATTTAACATAGTGGAGGGCAATTAGTCTATGCAAATATCTGAAGAGAGCACATGGTAGTTGGGATAATATAAGAAAATACGGGTAATAAACAACTGAAGAAAATTAGCTTTTTGTTGTTTTTTTTGAAAATAATTTGTTGGGCTTTTGGTGCTCCAGTCCACCCGAAAACATATCCGTCATTTTGTGAAAAAGTGTTGAGCACAATTACTTTAGAGATATCTGAGGTGAATATTATAGGCTGGTAGTTGGAAAGGTTGGATGTCTTCTCTCTTAGCTCGACAAGCTGTTGTATGTTTCCAAATTTTGCTGAAGAAATAGAGAGATCGAAAGGGGTAGAGAGTGTTATACCGTATAGCATGTTAGAGAAAATACAAGGTCCTAAGAAACGATATTTTGTTAGTTTAGAATTTGGGATCTAATAAATAACAGGTTCCATACATTTAGCCTTCCCCATCCCTCGCACACACACACTTTTAATGAGCACCTTTATTTGCCTAGCCTTTAAATGGGTACTTACCTTCCCCCACTTCTAATGGGGGTACTTTTAGCGTAAAGTTTACAAGTGTCTCATAAATTGAATTTATCGCGTTCTCTCCGAAACTGACACATGTCAGTGTGTGTGTGTGTGTGTGTGAGCTGAAACAGAGGAGGTGAAAAGGGTGAGAAATGTAGGGTGTACGATGTAGGAGTTGTGGTCGGGAAGAAGTTATACGTGTTCATTTATTTGGGTGATGGTGGGGTACCCTGTTTGAATATGTATGTGTATGTAAACATTTCAGTATGTATGTGTATGTACGCAGGGAGAGGGAGAGAGAGAGAGAGAGAGAGAAGTAATTAGGGTAGAGATGCATCCATATGTAATATATATACATAAAAATATATAATATATACAATAATACACGAAAGTTGAATGTCTGGATAGAAACATTATTTTCTGTTACATCCGAGGATCAACAATCTGTGAAGATTTAGAGCAGAGTAAAGTAGCACCGACCAACCAACTGGTGATGCCGGTTTCCAACATATAAAGCAAATATTACATGAAAAACAGAAAGAGGTACCCCTGGAGACGACGGTGCTCCAGCAGGATCTAATCTTTTTCATTCGTAAAATGAGCCCCCTTTAATTTTGCTCAGATTGCTTTCAGTTTTGGTGTATCGATGCAACTCTGAATTTTGATTACGATCAACCAATTACTTTATCTCGCAAATTAAAGAATCTGGTGTTATTTGGAATTAAAGCTCGGAAATTTGGGTAATTTTAGCCAATCAACAGACAGCAAGGCATTGGCAGCTTGTTACCATGACAACCACATGTGTCGTGTTTTATCCGCATATGTTGATTCTTCACACCACGAAATTCACTTTACCCGCGTGTTTTGATGTAAAAAAAATCTGTATTTATCAATTAGAATTTTATTAGGATCTAGTTTTTTTCATTCGCAAAATATGCATTTTTTTTAAAAGACAATAAAAAAAATCTGAAAATTAGCTATAATAATAAAGTTTTCCAGTCTAATTGCTATGAAGGTATGAAATTGTGAAGAAAAAAAATTGGAGGAAAAAGTTACAGAGGTTTAAA
>NC_068982.1:77293873-77299095 GCF_001194135.2 Octopus bimaculoides | reverse complement strand
CTTACTACAGAGCCACTCCTGCGCCTATATATCCAAAGTTTCTTTTCTTTTCTTTTTTCTCTTATATATATATATATATATATATATAGACAGACAGATAGATAGATAGATAGGCGCAGGAGCGGCTGTGTGATAAGACGCTTGCTTCCCAACCACATGGTTCCGAGTTCAGTCCCACTGCGTAGCACCTTCGGCAAGTGTCTTCTCCTGTAGCCTCGGGCCGACCAAAGCCTTGCGAGTGCATTCGGTGGACGGAAACTGAAAGAAGCCCGTCGTATACGTATGTATATATCTGTGTTTTTGTCTGTGTTTGCCCCCTCCTCCATCGCTTGACAATCGATGCCGGTGTGTTTACGTCCCCGTAACTTTAGCGGTTCGGCAAAAGAGACCGACTGAATAAGCACTAGGCTTACAAAAAGTAAGTCTTGGGGTCATTTTGTTCGACGAAAGGCGGTGCTCTAGCATGGCCGCAATCAAATACTGAAATAAAAGAATATAAATATATACACAGTAGTATCAAATTCATTTTACACACACACACACACACACACACTTACACACAGAAGTTTTGTTCGTGTCAAGGTGTATGTAATAGATGTCCCTATCATGAACCAGTAAAGTGATCCCTAGACTTGATAAAGAGTCAACTCGTCTATCCTTTTCTTCTTTCAAGGCCAACGGTAGTGGCGGCGGTAACAGCAGTAATGTCGGTTGCGGCGGTGGCGTTGGTGGTGGTAATCGTACAGGAGTAGGGATGTACGAACCGATTTAGGTCAAGTGGAGAAGATAATAAAACACATATATGAATGTGTATGCATATATGTTTGTATACGTCTCTCTCTCTTTCTCTGTGTGTGTGTGTGTGTGTGTGTGTGTGTGTGCGTGCGTATGTGTGTGAGTGTATATGTGTGTTGTGTGAATGTATGTGTGCGTGCGTATGTGTGTGAGTGTATATATGTTGTGTGAATGTGTGTGTGCGTGCGTATGTGTGTGAGTGTATGTGTGTTTGTGAGTGCATGTGTGTGTATGCATGTGTGTGTGTGTGTGTGCGTGCGTACTGATTGACAAGGAAACACTGAAGTTTTAAGCTTGAGCAAAAGAGAAAGAGTATAGAAAGGAGAAACAAAGAAAAGAGAGGTAGGTTGTGACAGAGTATGGAATAGATATTTCAAGGGAAAAAAGATGTTGTAGTAGTTATGGATGCAGCTTGGTCAAAAATAGTTAAGAAGTTCACTTCGCAAACCGTTGACCTGGAGTTCGATCTCGTTCAGAGTAAACCGTGTTCTACGTGAGAAATTCTACCAGCATTCGAAGTTCAAACTGTTTAGTTACAAAATAATTAATTTTAAAAATCTGTGATTGAGACGGAATAGATACCTCAGCATTAATCTTTCATCATTTTCTTGTGTCATCTCAAGTCTTGTAAGGAAACATGGATAGACGAAGCCGTACATACATTACGTCACGGTGATCCCACCTGAGAATTACATTAATTGTCCGTGTGTCTGTGGAATACTCTGCCACTTAAACGTTAATTCAATGGATGGCTAATTAAGTTGGTAATAATTTGAATCTAGGTGAATTCCAAATACAGCAAGTCCCAGGATTAGACGTACAGAATTAGACGTACTGGACGCAAGCACAGAGAAAGCTAAGTGCATGAAAACCCTTTCTAAAACTGCTGCCTTAGATATTTTTACTGATGAATGACAAGCAAAACCTCTCAATGCCAAAACCCCAAAAAGAGATAATAATACTGATGTTGACAAAGCCCTTACCCATTAATGGATTGCGTCTTCTGGCTTAAAATCAGAGACAGAGGGGTTTGTCACAGCAGCTCAGGATCAATGCCTACCTACAAGAAGCTTCCGGGCTAACATCTTAAAGAGCAGCTATAGCCCGACATGTTGTGTCTGTAAACGATAGGCTGAAACCATCGATCATGTCTCCACGTGCAACCTACTTGCTTGCCCCTACAGAGTATCTCAACAGGCATGATAGAGCGGCACAGTATATCACTGGGTAATTTTCAAAGACCTGCCCCATGATAAAAAATGTTGGGAACACAAACCACTTCCATTGCTTGAAAATTATCACATCTCACTCCTTTGGAACTTCACTGTTCAAACTGATAGACAGATAGATGCAAATAGGCCAGACATTATATTGAAGTATTTCAAATAAAAAATCAAGCCTCCGCATCGATATGACTATCCCAATCGACATAAATGCATTTGTCAAGACCTATCAAAAACTGAGCAAATATAAAGAATCATGAATTAGAAATTGGTAAAGCGTGGAACCTCAAGACTAAAACAATGTCTGTTGCCATAGGTGCCCTAAGAATGATAGCAAAAGGGGCTGCTTGTTACCTATCTCGGATACCAGGAAATCTCTAAATGGAAGAAATTCCAAAAATAGTGCTCATGAGAACTGCTCATATCTTACGAAAAATATTGTCTATGTAATTTCCCCAAAATTTTAATTTGTAAACATCACCAAAAGTACTTTTAAATGTACATAATAGCATGCACCTTTTAACTGTCATCTTAAGATCGCACTATCATCAAATTCTAAAAACTTCTAAAACAAACTTATAATTTTCTTATGCTTTGACAGATTTTCTCCAGAACAATACTCAGTGCAAGACCAAAAACATGGCACCCTAGTCCTAATACTAACTTGAACTTCTAACTTGTTGTCTCTTGAGGTCTCTGGGTGAAACTGGGAGTCAACTTGTACAAAGCAAAAGCCAAATATATAACAACAACAACAACAACAACAACAACAACAACAACAACAACAATAATAATAATAATAATGATAACCCTTTCTACTATAGGCACAAAGCGTGAAATTTTCTGGGGAAAAAAACTAGTTGACGTCGACTTCAGTGTTTCCCTGGTACTCAATATAATAATAGTATAGCTCTCATGGATTCTGATCTTAACTGATTGGAAGTGTTATCATGTACATTGTTTTGCCTTGGTATAAAAGATGGGCTACAGCAAATATTCTGCTCAATACCACAGATTTGCTTGTTGTTCGACCTTAACCAGTTGAGCATGTCCCTTAGTGGCTGACGATATGTGCATCTCTGATCACGAGCAGAAGTAGTGAGGGAGCATCATAGCCATGTGTTGAGAGAAATTCTTTGGGGTTTGGATAATTCACTTTTGGAAACATGGGTGATTCGTTTAACATACTTAAACAACTCTTATTCAGGGATCTTTTGAGCGGGATTGGCTACTCGACCTGAAGAAAATTCTAACTGGGCCCCACCTGCAAGTTCATGCACTGTTTATCTCGATACGAGGTCACCATGTCGCGCACCTACGGTTGTGATGCATGTTCCTGGTGTACCCTTATCAGACAGATAGTCGTGATGCGTATACTGGGCTTCGTATATTTTACTCCAGTGTCACTTTGATGGCATGCACTGTTCTCTCACTCAATAATAATAATAATTGTTTTAAACTTTAGCATATGGCAAGTAATCCAAGGGAATGGTTGATTACAACGACTTCAGTATTTGTTGATTGGTACTTTATTTAATTGACCCTAAAAAACAGATGAAAGGCAAAGTCGACTTAGCCGCATACGAACTCAGAACTTTAGAAGTCAGAAGAAATGTTGCTAAGCATTTTGCCCGCCGCGCTAACGATTCTGCCAGCTCACAATAATAATAATAACCCTTTCTACTAAAGGCACAAGGCCTGAAATTTTGGGGGAGGGGACAAGTCGATTACATGTTTCACTGGTACTTAATCCATCAGTGTTTCACTGGTACTTAATCTATCAACCCCGAAAAGATGAAAGGCAAGGTTGACCTCGGCGGAATTTAAACGCAGAACGTAGCTCTCAATAATAATAATAATAAATTCTTTTATTGATCACAAAGGCTTGCATAAAAACATGAGGATAATAATAATAATTTCAACTTTTGGCACAAGGCCAGCAATTTCAGGGGAGGGAGTAAGTCGGTTACATCGACCCCACTGTTTAACTGGTACCTATTTCATCGACCCCAAAATGATGAAAGGCAAAGCTAACCCCAATGGTATTTGAACTCAGGACGTAGAGACGCACGAATTGCCGTTAAGCACTTTTCCCGGCGTGCTAACGATTCTGCCAGCTCTAATAATAATAATAACAACAACAACAATCACGATAATAATAAACATGACCACGATTTCTAACGTAGACGGTATCCCAGCAAAGCCGCAGTCCAAGGATTAAAACAAGTAAGTACAAAGGTAAAAAGATAGGAAATTTGCCTTTATATGTAACACGCTAAACAACCTTATATAAAACTCTGGTCTATCATAGATAAAGTCTAACTTCTTGTGCCCCGCTTAGTCTTCAAATGCCTTCTAGCGGTCACTTTATACACGTACACGCCTTTGTAAAGAGACAGACGCACATACAGAGGGACACACACGTCTCACTTGGAGTATTTTCAGGTTGGCATGGAGGTGGTGAATGACGTCGTTGGCATGGAGGTGGTGAATGACGTCGTTGGCATGGAGGTGATGTAATAACGACTAAATGTAATTTTTTCATACTACGTATTGTAGCGCATCACCTGAAAATCAATGCAGTGGCAAGTCAGTAAGCTGATTGTACTCTATAACTACCCAACCACACCACACATACCCTTCATAGCCGTAATTGCTCCGCAAGTTCATGTCCTACATTATACATTGACCTCTGTATTAGGAGTCAAACGTCAGAATGGCTTAGATTTTTGTAAGTTAAAAGTTTTCATCTGACACGTAATTATATACATATATAAACATATATGTTTATATAACATATACATATAATATAAACGTATTTTTTCGAAAATCTTCAATATACATTAACGTCTACTTATCACTATAAGCACACATAATGTATAAGCATATGTGTGTGTGTGTCTATGTATGTATATTATATGTATAAGTGTATATATATACACATATATATATGCATATATACTCATTTGTATACGCATATATGTATATATGTACACACACGTGTGTGTGTGTGTGTGTGTGTGTGTGTGTGTGTGTGTGTGTGTGTGTGTATAAAGAGAAAGGAGTAGGGAAGAAAAGACAAAAAGAAGAGAGAGAGAAAGAGAAAAGACAGAAAGAAAGAGAAAGGGGGTAGCTAAATTATATACGTTTGCAGATTTTAGAATATTTATATTTTGCTTTTGATAAATGCAAACGTATATATAT
>NC_068982.1:77291899-77292953 GCF_001194135.2 Octopus bimaculoides | reverse complement strand
AGAGAGAGAGAGAGAGAGAGAGAGAACAAAACAGACGTTGGTGAAATCCCAAACTCTCTACATCACCTATCAGCTAAATATTAGTGCGACTTCGGCACCTTTTGACAGGATCACTTAATCTAGCTGTGTCAGTCGCATTGAAATCAATAAGGAGAGAAATGAGGGGGCAAAAAAACTGAGCGATAGGATATATGTGGGCATATGTAAAATAGAGAAAAGAACTATAACAGAAAAATTACCAACCATCACCAAAACAAGGAAATGTAGAATACAGAACAAAATGTAAGATTCCAGGAGTTAGAGCAAAATCTGAGTTAAAAGAAAAAGAAATGACGATGATGATGATGATGATGATGACGACGATGGTGATGATCATAATGATGATGATGGTCGTGATGATGATAATGATGCATGAGGGGTAATGTAATAAATTATGTGGATTGTTCAAGACTAGAACCCCTCCAATCATAGATCTGATCGATAAGAGCGGATCTAGGGCTAAGCAACAAGGGTCAATATATATTTTTAACATGTTCCCGCACATTAGAACGCGAAAGGTATTCAGGAATCTTTTGAGCGGAATGGGCTATTGAACCTGAAGAAAATTCTAACTGGGCCCCCACCTGCAAGGTCATGCACTGTTTATCTTGATACGAGATCACCATGCCGCGCACATATGGTTGTGATGTATGTACCTGGTGTACCCGTATCAAATGGGTAGTCATGATGGGTATAATGGTCTTCGTATATTTTACCCCAGTGTCACTTTGATGGCATGCGCCGCTCTCTCACTCAATAATAATAATAATAATAATATGTGGCTCGTAGCAAACAAGCTGATATCGACCAGAAACGCACGCATCAATGGCTACGAAGCTCAGGGCTAAAAGCAGAGAGTGAAGGTTTCATATTGGCTGCTCAAGACCAAAGCTTTTTAACCCGGAACTACCAAGCCAATGTGATAAAAAATGGAGCTGACCCAAAATGCCGATTCTGTAACGATGCGATTGAAACTATAGACCACCTAATCTCAGGGTGTAGAGTCTTAGCACCT
>NC_068982.1:77290308-77291197 GCF_001194135.2 Octopus bimaculoides | reverse complement strand
TAATAATAATAATAATAATAATAATAATAATAATAATAATAATAATAATAATCCTTTCTGTTAAAGGCATAAGGCCTGAAATTGGGAGGGTGAGTCGATTACATTGCCCCCAGTGCTCAACTGGTACTTATTTCATCGACCTCAAAAGAATGAAAAGCAAAGTCGACCTCGGTTAACAGTTCTGCCAGCTCACCGCCTTAGACGATGAATGATGTTGATGATATACGGGCAACGTAATCACTGATCTACAAAAATACGAACTGTCCACAGCTAGAACCCCTTCTATCATAGATCTTGATCGATAAGGGCTGATGTGGGGCTAAACAACGGCAATAACAAACATCGCCTTAGAATTTCATTATCCGAGAGAAATATTACAAGGCGGAACTAGACTGCTTTTAGGACCCGTGGAGTTCGGGGTTCATGTTAAAATTTTGACAGTGTTGTGAGGGTTTTTTCTTAGTTTATAAAGGACTTCCAGATATTCACGGATCTCTTCTTCGGTATTTTGGTCGTCCCTGTACCGACTAAACCCTTCTCTTATAGGACCTGTAGTGTAAACACTCGCCATCAACAATATTCAATAATATGAAGCTCTGGAGCCAACGAGGTAGTCTCTTCATGCTTGACATAGTAGTCACACCGTGGAGGTGCAATGGCCCAGTGGTTAGGGCAGCGGACTCGCGGTCATAGGATCGCGGTTTCGATTCCCAGACCGAGCGTTGTGAGTGTTTATTGAGCAAAAACACCTAAAGCTCTACGAGGCTCCGGCAGGGGATGGTGGCGAACCCTGCTGTACTCTTTCACCACAACTTTCTCTCACTGTTACTTCCTGTTTCTGTTGTGCCTGTAATTCAAAGGGTCAGCCTTGTCACACCGTCTCACGCTG
>NC_068982.1:77288011-77289580 GCF_001194135.2 Octopus bimaculoides | reverse complement strand
TATATATATATATATATATATATCTTGGTCTGTGTTTCTATTTATTGTTTTATTTTTTAAATTACATGTCCGTGATTTGTTCCAAAGATCTGTTATGTAACACAGAAAGGTTCCAACGTGCAATGAGAGGGTGATGTTGGATCGATACAGAACGATATTATGGAAAAGGGAGAAAATGTTTTAGACGTTTGCATACAGAAACTAGATTCTAAAATGGTGCAAAACAGTGAGTGGATTGTTGTGAGACATATCATGGATGGATGGCTATTGGTTCTTAGATGTTTTGGGAGTGGTGGGTAGATAGTAAAGATTTGAATGTATGATGGATGGAGCAGTTCGAAGAGAAAGTATCAATTACAAATAATAACGTAAAGCCTTAATGCTTGCCCAGTAAGGCTCTCCATTTGGTGGGAGGGGATATAGTTTGGAAAGAATGAAAGAAAATAATAAAGGAAAATAAAGGAAGTTGAGATGAATGTAGGAGCGAAAATGTCAGAGTGTCTCGGCGTGAGTCATCGGTTTGATAGAAAAGAGGAAGGGGTTTATCGGTTTAGTCATGGAGCAGGAACAAACCCAAACAATATACGAAAATGTTAACCTTACTGGGTTTTGAGTCACAAATCTTATTCAGTTAGACTTGTCATAGTTAAATCAATTGAAATTCATAAAATTGGCGATGATGGAGATGGGAGTCGGGTGGAAGATGTGAATATGTGTCTTAGAAATTAATTTTATAATAAACTAAGAAAATTGGTAGCATTCATAGAAATTAAATATTGATTTGAACTGAATAGGTCTTTAGTAATTCTATAACACTGAATCGTTATTATTTTTCATTAATTAGTTAATTACCATTCTTTTTTTTTTTTTAGCTTAACTAGATGCTATTTATGAATCAAATTTTACCCCGCAGTTATAATGATAAAGTTAAAAAACAAGTTATTTTGTTATTTTTTACTAATATTCTTGGAGTTATGCTGTGCAATTTCAGCAAAAGAAGTCAGAATTTTTGGAAAATTTGTCAAAAGCAAAAAAAAAGAAAGGAAAAAAGAATAAGGAAAAAGAGAGAAAGAAAGAGAAAAAGGAAAAGAAGAAAGAAATGAAAAATAAAAAAGGTTACAGAGTTACAGACATTAATTTCTAGGAAGTTTTGCACGTTTAAAAAAGTCGAAGAAATTAATCAAATTTTATACGAAATGTTAATAACAGCATTGTGAATTTAAAGCAAATGTTACTGAACTTGCTGTGAAAATGAAAATAAAAATGTTAGCAAAGGCGGCGAGCTGGTAGAATCGTTAAGCACGCTGGGCGAAATGCCTAGCGGTATTTCGTCTGCCGCTACGTTCTGAGTTCAAATTCCGCCGAGGTCGACTTTGCCTTTCATCCTTTCGGGGTCGATAAATTAAGTATCAGTTACGCACTGAGGTCGATGTAATCGACTTAATCCCTTTGTCTGTCCTTGTTTGTCTCCTCTATGTTTAGCCCCTTGTGGGCAATAAAGAAATAAGAAACGTTAGCACGCGGGGCGAAATGCTTAACGGTATTTCGTCTATCTTTACGTCCTGAGTT
>NC_068982.1:77285036-77287882 GCF_001194135.2 Octopus bimaculoides | reverse complement strand
AAAAAGAATAATAATGTTCTCACATGCAATTACTAATAGAATTTTTTGTTTTTGTTTTGTGTAGCGCGGCACACTAAAGTTTCTCCAAACCCAAAGTAAATACAAATAACAAACAAAAAAAGTACTAAGATCATTCAGAGCTAATATTAGTAGGCTGATGCTCAGGGAAGGAATAAAAGTTATAGAGTAAAAGTTGCAACGTTTTGGATATAGTCCTTCATCGAATACTAGAGGAAAATCCAAGACTGACTAGGAAAAGAAGAAAGGAGATAAAAAAAAAAAAGAAGAGAGCCTGGGGAAAATGCATGTGTGTTAGGTTTACATGAACAATCCACTCACTTGCTTTATATTATATTTCAGAATCTGGTTTACCGATAAAGACGTAAGTCCTCCTCTTTTCTGAATTATCATTTTATATCAATCAAATATCATCTAACATTCTCACATAACAGATTTTTGTGACAAATCACGGACATGTAGCTAAGAAAACCAACAGACGACTAGCTAGCTAGCTAGATAGATAGATAGATAGATAGATAGAAGGAGAAAGAGAGAGTAGATAGTGGATAGTTAGACAGCGTTGCATTTTAAGAGTTGAATAAAAATGTTACGAATGGTATCATGAACGAAGGCTTTACCTATGTCCCTTTACAGAGCCTCCGATACTCAAAATGGACACCTTGTCCGAATACATTCAAAAAACACAATGGACTCTGCTAAAGGCAACTTAGGTGCTGGTGATGATGTTAAACCGGACGACGAATAAAGTTTACCACCCACTTGCAGTTATGACTAGAAAAGACGTATCAGTTTTTCTGCAACAAAGTTAATATCTGGTCACTGGCGGTACGCTGTACTTTGTACAAATCACTAACAAATCCCTCTAACCCCATCCACGAATTAGCAATCAGTCAAAGATTTTGCTTGGACTAAAGTGCAACCCAGCGACCATCCACATTGCTCAGCTGCACAGAATGCATTGATTATCACTCGTGATTACATCACCGTGCTGCGGGTCTACGTTTTTTAATTTTATGTTTAATACGGATTTGCGTACACGTCGCCATCAATCAACATGGGACCAATGAATAGAAAAAATATTTTTCGTTGTTATATTATTATTTATTGATCATACCAAATTTTACTTTGAATATTACTGCGGTCATGGAACAATATCAATATATTTGGGGTGTTGTTTAGTGGTGGGACAACTTGGGGTCTCCAAATGAAGCATATTTTTTCCTGTGTTCTATTATTCCGTTATCATTTATACATTTAACACGGTGCTTTGTTGTTTTCAGCCAAACACCTGTGATAAACATGGATCGATGTATTGGTCTTTTCCTTAATATTCTCTTTTTTAACTAATTAAATTGTCAACGTTCGCTAATTTTGTTATTGAAATTTAATTTTCTGATCTTTCGGAATTGTAATTTATTACCTTAGCAACCACAATAGGTTTGTGAGTCCGACCTAAAGGTTTTGTCAATCACTGTGCCACCTGTTAGAAAGGTAAATAAATAAACATACAAATAAATATCTCACACGCGCGCACGCTCGCACGCACGCTCGCACGCACGCACGTACACACGCACTCACACACACATACAAAAGGTAGATAAATAAACATACAAATACACATAGACATACAAATCTCACACACTCAAATACACATATATACACACATACACTTTTACACTCACTTACACATATACACAAATACATACACACAAAAGGTAGATAGATAAGTACTTCACACACACACTCACCCTCACCACAACACATACATGCACAAACACGCGCGCGCATGCACACACGTATGGACATAGCCGTACATACAAATTTACGTGATGACTAGACGTCATATGTCTACTGTATCAAAGATGACTTGGGGCTAAATAACACCATCAGACGTAACATATCCTTCCAACTCTCGTACAAATACCATCAATGGCCTGACACCTGCTCAGTAAAGTAGATAATCAACAACAATAAACAACAATAAAAAAACAACAATAACAACAACGACGACGACGACGTCATCAGCAACAACAACAACGACAGTAATACTGAAATAATTAACATTCAAATTAAGAATATATCTATAACTACGATAGGGCTTTAGATAAGATTGTAAGATGCACTTAGTGGCCACCCCCGTCGTTAGTGATTGTTATAACGTCCTCCTTAATTAAATGTTACTGTTTAGAAATACGAATTCTCTCATATGCTGATGGTGGAATTATCTCCTGTGGTTGGTCGTCGTCGTCGTCGTCGCTGTAGTCATCGTCGTTCTTGTTTTTTTTAACCCCAAATCAACCGTAGTTAAGCAGACCTCTGATCAAAAGCATTCCACTTCTAGTATCCCTAATTTTTTTTAACCCTTAGTTATGTATGAGGTGGTATCAAAAGGTTCCCGGACTAGTTATGGTAAATAAAAAATAATTTATTTACCTAAGTTTTAACCTCATCTCCTTCAAAATAGTCACCTTGCGCAGCAATACAGCTGTCCTAGCGTTCCTGCTACTTTTGGAATCTGACCTGGAAGTCGTTTTCTGTAAGCGAGTTGAAGACCTTCTGCTGTTTGCTCTGGATCTCGACAACGGTGTTAAAACAGCGACCTTTGAGTTGCATTTTCACCTTGGGGAAGAGATGGAAGTCTACAGGTGCTAAATCTGGCGAATAGGGTGAGTGCGGAAGCGATACCATGTTGTTTTTGGCGAGAAACTCACGAGCAGGGAGAGCTCGGCGAAAAATCCAATTCTTCGCGCTCCTCAGATCCGGTCACTTTTGCCAAATGTCCTTCCTCAAACTCTTCAAAACGTCGCAGTAGAACTCTCGATTGA
>NC_068982.1:77283253-77284487 GCF_001194135.2 Octopus bimaculoides | reverse complement strand
TCTCTCTCTCTCTCTCTCTCTCTCTCTCTCTCTCTCTCTCTCTCTCTCTCTCTTCCCCCTTTCTCTCCCTCCCTTCTCTCCCTTCTACTCTTCTCTTTTCCCTTCTCTCTGATGTACCTTACAAGCAAGATACTTGTAATGTGATTGGTGCCAGTCGTCGGGAACGCGCTGAAATGTACGATTCCCGGCAGAGCTAACACCGAAACTCTGACATCATGCGATACATTATAAAGAGGATAGGGGTAATAAACTGGGTTTGGTGGGACTGTAATCTACTGCAGTCAATCCAAACCCTTCGACAATAGCCCAGATGCGGTGGATCACCAAATGCGCATGCAGTTAGTTGTGGTCACTTTCGATAAACTCAGTGATCTACTATGGTCACAATGTAACATAAATTTCTCAACAAAATTCGAAGTTCACCGCGCAAGGTTACTTATCCTATCTGTTGAATTCCGCTGAGGCATACACATTGTGTCGTTGGCATAACAAAATATGAGATATTACTTATGCCAGTTACGATCCATAATGAACGTTTGTTGGTGAGAATACATTTCTAACGAGGACGTCCTGCATGTCTAAATTTGTTTATTGCCGAGTTTGACCTGTTTGAAATTGCATTAGCTTATTGTGAGATATATGATCCGCATGGAGAATACTAAAATCACCCATACCGTTCTCTACAGCAAGCTGAAATGTGGAAACTGTCGCAGATGACACAGGAACTTCGTCCTTATGGACGCCATCAAGCAACATCTTTATGAGGTGGATGGCCTGATTGCGTTTGCGTGTGAGAAGAGAATGTCTGACTGCAAATAATGACAGAGAATGTAATAAACGAAACAGTGAATGCTGCAGAGTCAAACAATATGAAATAACAAGGAGAAAAGAAAGAAAAAAATAAATAAAATAAAATCCACTACACCAGAACTCTCAACAGTGTTATGTAATGATATATGTTCATTTTTTTCCCTCGCGTTTCGAACTTCTGCAATTTATATTGACAATACATGAATGTGTATATATACATAATAAATATAATGTATTTATACATGCATATGTTTATACTATAGACACGTTTATATTTGTTTATCTAAATAATTTAGTGTCTTCTACAACAGCCTTGGGCTGACCAAAGCCTTGTGAGTGGATTTGGTAGGCGGAAGCTGAAAGAATCCTGTTGTGTGTGTGTGTGTGTGTGTGTGTGTGTGTGTGTGTGTGTGTGTGTGTGTGT
>NC_068982.1:77278778-77282329 GCF_001194135.2 Octopus bimaculoides | reverse complement strand
AGAGAGAGAGAGAGAGAGAGAGAGAGAGAGAGACTGCCGGAAGACAGTGGTTGGATGTCACTGGAAGGTAAGAGAAAAAAGAGGCTAGCCAAGGAAGACATGGCGTAGTACCCTCAACGAAGACCTACGCAGACTGAACATCACCTGGAAAGAAGCATACGGGTTGGTCAGAGACAGAGATAACTGGTGATCACTGACTGCTCGATGTGCCGCTCAAAGACACCGACGGACCTGAGAGAGAGAGAGAGAGACATACATATAATAGATATGTATGTATATATATATATGTATACACATATATACATACATTTATATATGTGTGCATATATATATGTACACTCATACATATCTACGTTTATACATTTATATACATACGGACATACATATGTGTATACATATCCAAAATCACGTGGTTGTGTGCGCGCGCGCGTGTATAAGTATCTACTTATAAGTATCTACTATGTAACAAACTACTTCTCACTAATGACCAACCAATCACACTTCACCAGCTACTTAAACTAAACGAGACACAATACAATAGCCATTTGTAGTTTTACCCAAATGTTCTCTCCGAATATGTTTGAACCAACACAAATTAGGTTTCTTTTCTCTTTAGTATTAGAAAACTTATTTGTGCAAGTCGCCGTTTTCAATCACGCTGCTCACCGTGCAAATGACGATCGGTTGGGAAATATCAGCACGGATCAGCGAAAAGTTTGTTCATTGAAATTATAAGCAAGACGGGTGACCCTCGTTAGACTCATTGGTCCTGACAAACACTTGTCGAAACACTGGTGCTCCATAACCCTTTGCATTGATGAGGTGGAGGCGGCGGTAGTGGTGGTGGTGGTGGTGGTGGTAGAAATAGTGGTAAGAAGATGATGGCGATGCTTTGATTCCATTGCTGGGATATTTGTTTCATAAAATGGCCGAACAAGTAAAGACTGAGCTGTAATAAACAACCCATGGGTTATGAGTTTAAATCCGCTACTAACGTTTCGTTATGTTTTGGGACAGATCAGCTATTCTGTGGCTAATTCTGTGGCCGATCAACCTCAGATTTCTTGGTTCGAACAGCTAGGAACGGAAGCCATTATAGCCACGATAAATAAAAGACAGAAATGAGAGGCAATATACGTGTGGGCCAGAGACTGGACTTGTCCATTTAATGGTTGAATGCCTACCAGTGACCCTTCTCCAGATGTGGTCCAAGATGTCTACGGATAGCAGCAGCAGCACCTCCCAGAGGTGTTGATTTGTTTACGACCTCGTAACTTAGCCATTCGGCAAAACAAACCGATAGAGTAAGTATCAGACTTTAAAAAAAAAGTAAGTACTGGGATCGATCTGTTCGACTAAAATCTTACAAGGCGATGCCCCTGCATAGCTGCAATACAATGGCTGAAACAAATAAAAGGTAAAAGATTTATGCATAAAAGGACTTGATCAAAGTATTCAAAAATTGAATTGTACGATATCCCCAAAATACATTATTTACATTATTTACATTTGACATATTTGTCCTCATCTTGTTTATTGTTAACACAACGTTTCGGCTGATACACCCTCCAGCCTTCATCAGGTACCTTGGGGAAATTTCGAACCTGGGTTTTCATTCCTAAAGTATTTTTCGATGTTGTTGTTGTTATTATTATTATTATTATTATTATTATTATTATTATTATTATTATTATTATAACATCGAAAAATAATATCTTAATGCTAATTTGTAATTGTTGTTAAGCCAGTTCATATAAAGTATATGTTGCGAACTCTAGTGAGCTTCCTCTCTTATATTAAGTACATACGAATGTAGCAGGTAACAGCTAACCTTTGGGGCTGTTTTGGACCCCGTTATGTCTACCACTCCAATTGGTTGATATTGGCGCAATTTGTCTCTCACTCTATCACGCGCCAATATGCAACCCAACCAATCGCAGCCTTCAAATAAGTCATGTGAGACAGTCTTGATTTCTAGACTTTCTAAGGTCTAACCACTGACCACCTTGCAGCGACCTCCATCTTCGTCGCCACACTAGATATCTCTCACCAACGTCGTCAACGTCTACACAGCACCAACACACTGCTCCGGTTCTTACATCGCTGTTCGTGAGCTTCTCACCAGGGTTAACAGCTTACATACAACCCACGCAGATGCCTGTAGATATATATAAATGTACATCAACCTTCCATGCAGCTTGTATAGGTGTGTGTGTGTGTGTGTGTGTGTGTGTGTGTGTGTGTGTGTGTGTGTGTGTGTGTGTGTGTGTGTGTGTGTGTGTGTGTGTGTGTGTGTGTGTGTGTGTGACCACAATAAACGTGTTTAAAGTTACTACCTTTTGTTTTATACATTCTTTACCGGGCTCCTGCTACCACAATAACATAACAGCCTTCTGAGAGTCTCATTAGATGATACCACAACATATAACATCTAAATATATATATGTTTATTGATAACAGACTCACTTCACTTAAACTAAGGAAGTTTATAATGCAGAAAATAGTTGTTCCAATGGGATAAATTATATTTAAACGACTACCGGAAGATAAAGTGTTCAATGGCGACTAACGACCAAATTATTATTGGTACATTTTAATTTTCTGTATGTGTAAAATCACCGTTGTCAGAAATGCCAGGCACCGAAAAAGAAGCCAATAGTTCATATACCGAAGATTTTATATTACACCATCGTCATTTAAATTTTTTAATCTGTATAAAGACTTAAAATGAGATCCAAATGAGTGGGGACAATAAACTTCGTTTTAAATATTGAGAATACCGTACTGCAGTTTTTGTTCTAGTTGTTTTTGTTATTATTGTTGTCATTATTGCTGCAGTAGTTTTTATTAGTCGTCGTCGTCATCATCAACGTCATCGTGGTCGTCGTGGTGAACGTCGTCGTCGAAGCAGCTGTTCTGTTTCGAGGAAGCAATAATTTCCCCACAACAAAATGCAACACACATGATGCAATACATTTAAAATATTGCATCAGAACAAAATCTATTTCTCTTTCGTTTTGTCTTACGCTTACGTACATTTACTTATTGTATTACATTACTTTACATTGCACACAAGGACACGGATGTATTCAGCACACATGCATATCTGAACGGGGTTTTCCCATAAATTTTGCTTTCACGCCTCCATAGAAACGAAACTACACATTCGCCGACCCGCCTACACACACCACACCACCACTCACAGGCACACACACACATACACACACACACACACAGATGTGTGTGTACGTCTCTCTTTCTCTCTCACTCTCTCACTTTCGATATATATAAATTTGTATGTATATATATATAGGTTCAAAAAAAGGAAAAAGACAAAAAACAACAACTAAAAACAACAACGTGAGGACGTGATATAGATTTAGTTTTTGTCAAACTATATATAGAAAATATTAAACTGAAAGATTACTCAATACTTTTTAGTAGAGTACATATTTATAGATCCTTACAAGAAGTGTGTCAGTGACTTGAAAGTTTCGGCTTGCTTGACGTGTGTGTGTGTGTGTGTGTGTGTGTGTGTGTGTGTGTGTGCG
>NC_068982.1:77274311-77278513 GCF_001194135.2 Octopus bimaculoides | reverse complement strand
ATATATATATATATATATATATATATATATATATATATATATAAATGTGTGTGTGTGTGCCTTTGTGTCTGTGTTTGTCCTTTACTACCGCTTGACAACAGGTGTTGGTATGTTTGCGTCCCTGTAACTTAGCGGTTCAGTAAGAGCCCGATAGAATAAGTACCAGCCTTAAAAAAAGTACTGGGGTCGATTCATTCGACTAGAACTTTTGAAGGCGGTGCCTCAGCATTACCGTAGTCTAATGACTGAAACAAGATAAAACATAAAAGCTCTTTATATGTTTTATCTTTTAAACATGAGCCACAGGCATGAACCTTCATGAAGCAGAGCCCTCAACATCGCTCCATCACTGAGGTTTTTACCTGGTGAAAACACATTCTTATCATAGCTAGGGCCACATTCCAGTGACAGGCCCATCTCTTCAGGGTCAGAAGATATTTGAACCCTAGACCGTTATTGATACTCAGAACGGAGTATTGCTCTCAGAACTTTGGCAGTTCTTTGACAGTTCTACTGTTGCACATACAAACATCCATATGACTGCATCCAAAGAAGTTTCATCTGCCTGACTGACATAAAGTCACTTACTGGCATACCCCAGCCTCTGGCCTACAAGTGTTCTGTCTCCTCTCTCTGCCTTTTCTACTGCAACTATTACGTTCTCTACCCCCTCGGAGCCAGTTGGCTCATGCCACCACCACTAATATATTCCTGACCAACTCGTCTTACCTTTCAGCACCCTTGTTGTGTCTAACCCCAACCCATCCTCCCTCTAATCACTACACCCAGTCCTTCCTCCTCTGAAATTCCCTTTCTCATCATGTCACCCCCCCCCCCAGCTGTTAACTTATAAAGGCACGAGAGTAACTCACCAATTTAAGGAGGCCTGCGAGGGTCATGGGTATTGCACCTTTCTCCAGACCCAGCACGTAATTCTATGTGTGTGTGTGTGCGTATGCATACACGTAAGTATGAACGTATGAAAACATGTATATGTATATATGCATGTATGTGTGTGTAGATAGATAGATAGATAGATAGATAGATAGATAGATAGATAGATAGATAGATAGATAGATAGATAGATAAAGGCAGACGTATATATATGCTTGTATGTGCGCGTGCGTGTATGTATGTATTGTATTGTATTGTATGTATGCATCTGTGTAAATACACATATACAGATAGTTTTACATATTGAAAGCCTTCGCTTGGCTAAGATTACCCTTGTTATTAAAACTCAATAACTTCTCAGGGAGTTCTTTGAAATGTAAAGCAACTATGTGGGTATTTGGCATGGAAGATTTCTTTTATCGATCAAGAGGTGAAAATTTAATTCCGAAATCACGTTTAGTACAAGATATTCTTTGTCTTTTTAACTGTCCGTGTGTTGTTGTGAGTCACTAAAATCAGTTCCTTCTGTAATATTATGTGTGATTATGTGCGTGAGTCATTCAACGCATTCTTGTACAGTTACTTATGTGTACGTATATGTATCCGTTTGTGTGTGTATATATATATATACACACATTTTTATTTTTCATTCCTTTTCGAAGTTATCCCTAATTTTGTGGTGTAGAGCTTTGGCTGCTCTTTCTAGCGGGTCAGATGTCCTTTTATGGGCATCTCTAATGTGTATTAAACGTACACTGTATTTTACATGAATTATATATATAAGAAGTTAAACACTTCACATACCTTCGAAGTATCCTTTCGAAGACCCCCCCACGAAAAGGACGTGGAGAACCGGATTGGGGCGGCCCATTCCGCCTTTGGCTGACTCAGCCAACGTGTATTCTTCAATCACGTGCTGACCATCCGGACAAAGATCATGATCTTCCGTGCCATGCTCCTGTCAACTCTACTCTACGCTTGTGTGACTTGGACGTTGTACCGCCGTGACTTCAAGCGCCTTGAATGCTTCCAGCTATTGAAGCTACGACAGATCTTCAACACACAATGAGAAGATTACGTTACCAACAACGAGGTTTTTCGCCTCGCCTCACAACCAAGTGCTGAAGCCACAATTCTTCACCATCGTCTCCGCTGGGCATAGAGCCCTCTCGTCTCCCAAGGATCATGCTCTACGGAGAACTTGCAATCGGAACAAGACCCAGAGGAGGTCCAAAATTCCGTTTTAAAGACCACCTCAAATGGACCTTGGCTTAAGCCAACATTCAGCCATCCTCATGGGAACAGATTGCCATGGATAGGACAGAACATATAACAGAATGAGGAGGCAAAGCGCAGGAGAAGAAGCGTCTTCAATATCCTCGACCTGCACCGACCATCCCGTGCGAGTTCTGCCCACGACTCTTTCTCCGCCGACTTGGACTCCAAAGTCACTTTCTGCACAAACATCAGCCGAGGAGACAGGATGGAAACTGAGGAACCCAATGCTCGGATACCAGCTGGAGCCGACTATATATATATATATATATATATATATATATATATATATATATAAACTTAGATAAACTTAGATATGTTTCGACCAAAGATTGGTCCAGGCCATGTCTAACTTAATAGCACCACCTGATAGGATTATCTAAATCCTTTTTAAGTCAAGTTTTGTTTATGGTTCATTCAAGTAGTGAGTTCTTATTGAGTGAGTTGTATCCAGGTATGGGTGGCTTATCTGGTATTCCTTGAAGAAATCTGTCTAGACTCCGGTTAAAGCTGATAGGATCCTTTTCCTCTTTTATCTGTTTCGGGACAATGTTAAACAGGGCAGGGCCTGTTGAGGAAAAGAAATTATGCCGCAGTGTACCTATATGTTGTGATCCTGAATTGGGCAGGGGACGTGTGGCCTGTGGTCCCAGCCTTGGATGAATCTTGAAACTAATCTATATATATTGTTTGTCCCCTCTGTGTGTAGCCCCTTGTGGGTAGTAAAGAAATAACACATACACACATAAACATACACTCAGAGTCATACACGCAAACATACATACGCGCACACAACTACATCCACACATCCACACACAAATATACAGACACTCATTCAAATACATGAAAGTACACACACACATATATATATACCCACACACAAACATGAGTACTACAAACACATACATGCAAACATACAAATACACGCGCGCGTATACACAAACACACGTATGCGCACAGTCACAAACATGCACACACACACACACACACACATACTCTCTCTCTCTCTCTCTCTCTCTCTCCCTCACACGCGCGCACGCATATATATACACACACAAATACTAAACACTCAAACACAGACATGCACACACAGACATAGACACACATCCACGCACATTAAACAATTCTAAGAATACCCTACTATTTTCAGTGTTTTTGCGCTCTCTTACACCTCAGCAATGAATAACAGCTAAATAGGAAGTTATTCCCTGTTGATTTTATAGTCAGAGCCTGTCAAATTATATAGTAAAATACACCACATTATATTAATCTTTTGTTGTGAAGCTCTTGTTAACCTTTTCAACGAATATCAAATTTCCGTTGGTAATTTTAAGAAATGTTATTAAAAGAAGCGGTAAAATCTTTTTAATGAAACAAATGGCATGTATTCTTATTAATTTATTAACGTTCACCTCTGGAATTGATGTCAAGCGGCTGTGATAGTGGTTATGACGGATTCAGCTGTCAATTAAGGCTATTTTGGACACCGTCTTCATGTCTTCCATTAGGGAGGACAGTGGAGTAAATCGTTCACCTTTATTTGCTAGCTGCAATAAATGACGCAGTAGGGATTGGACAAGGATTGAAAGGGCTGAAAATGAAGGGGATTTGTTGCTGTTTTTATTATCTTTTTTACCTGTCTAGCGAAATACTCATCGACTTCTTTAAATATAACTTCAGTTTCACCTAAGGAGTTTGAGTTCAGGAGAGGCCATATATATATGTATATATATAAGCAATGTTAAATCTCTGAACGAGGTATTAACAGTAACTGCACGATAAAGTGAAGTATATTTGCCACTTAAATGTGGCTGACCCCGAGGGGTGGATGTTACTGTTGCTTTTAGCCCCAGGAGGACATCTCCTCCCGCTGGCTATCGACACACATCTGTGCCCTGTCTGTATTTGCCAAGGGAAGTTATCTTTCCCATCTTGATCTACGATACGTACGTAAGACAGGGCACAGATGTGTGTCGATAGCCAGCTGGAGGAGATGTCCTCCTGGGGCTAAAAGCAACAGTAACATCCACCCC
>NC_068982.1:77271588-77273413 GCF_001194135.2 Octopus bimaculoides | reverse complement strand
TGTGTGTGTGTGTGTGTGTGTGTGTGTGTGTGTGTGTGTGTGTGTGTGTGTGTGTGTGTGTGTGTGTGTACACACATACATATATATATCTCCCAGCGAATTGGCAGAGTTATTAGATATGCGGACAAAATAACTCCATGTATTTGTTCTGACTTTGCACTCTGAGTTCAAATCCAGCCGAGGTCAGCATTGCCTTTCGTCCTTTTTGGGTTGCTAGAAAAAGGTACCAACCCAGGTCGGTAGAGTGGCATAAATTGTAATGAAATCGAACCTGATGCCTTGTAATATTTGTTCCGGCACTTTGTGTTCTGAGTTAAAATCCTGCCATATCCTATGTGAGTGATATACTTAATCCGCCACCAAGTTTAACACAAACATCTGGTGACTTGGATGTCTGTAATGGAGTCTGTTCTTTTGCATGCATTCAGACCAGGACTCTAGTCTGATCCACCAGACTTGGGAGCTTTGTAAAGGGTCATGAGTACCGCCTCCCCTCTTGACCAAAATCTAGTCAAGGTTTTGAGATGCCTTAAACAAATGCTAAGTTAAAATTCCCTGTAGGCATTTCATTTTGATTCGGGTCAAACCCCTTTTTTCTACATTACCTCAATTCACTTGGCTGTCGGGAAATTGGTACCAAATCACTTGGGGATGCCACCTGCAATAGACAAGCGTCTTATCTGGGGTAAGATTTACTCATCCTTCGCTTAACACCATGAAATAAAAGCTAGACATAACCATTAAATGCTCTTAAGCATCTGAAGGTACACTGACATGTTTGGAGGAATTCGATTAGGAGAGGGGTGTCTATAAAATAAAATAGGCCCAATAATATACGAGTTCGAGGGATTTGACTATATCCGGATCCATCAGAGTATAACAATATGGGGAAATATTGGGCTTGCAACCCAGCACCAATAACGGCAAATCTATTCGGGATGGCGACTTCTGTCACGAAATCGAGGACCCAATTAAGATGAGAGATGTTTTGTTTCGATCTGATCACCAGGTGTAGAGAAACTGAGAAGAGATTGCGCGTAGGGAGCCAGGCTCGTTCAGAAATGGACTGAGAAGTTATCTCCGAAAGGTCAGTCGGATGTGGCCAATGCATAATCGCTCCGGTGATATATAACCGTTTGACCATCATGTCTTGTCCCAGGAAATATCTAACCAGATGGGAGTTTATACTCTTTCGATTTTGTGGAAAGAACAAGTTCCACTGATTGGGAGGTCATCTGCTACCACAACTCCCAGTTACAGCATGCCCCTTGTCATTGAATGCATATATATCAACACAAGGAATATTGCAGGAAGGTTCCCATGAAAACTTTTTGTCAAGGGCAGATATAACTAGTTAGATATAGTTGTTCAAGAAAGAAAACGAAAATCATGTACAGTTATGGAAGCCAGCTGCCCTGCAGATACGAATATTTCTTCCGCAAGCTGTAAGAAAGGAAATATTTACAACAGACAACTGCTTCAAAGCATGTATCTTCTTCACCCAGATTATAAATTCACATTTACATTGATTATTATTGTTTTGTAGTAAGTAAAAAGGTAGGGTTTTCAGGCAAAAGAAAAAAAGAGACCAGATAATATATACCTGACAAATAATAAGTAGAACAGTAAAAATATGCAAGACTTTTCGAAAATGTGTAACAATTATCGTTTTTGTTAGTAAAATTCCAGTGGTGGAGTATACTATTTCTTGTTAGAAATCAGCTTTTTCTTTATTTGAAGAATTCAAATAATGAAATATAGGACCACACACACACACACACACACACACACACACACACACACACACACACACACACACACACAC
>NC_068982.1:77268432-77270329 GCF_001194135.2 Octopus bimaculoides | reverse complement strand
CACGAACGATGTCATAAATAACAGTGACACGGATAGTTTTTGTTGACAAACAACGGCACTAATTTTATTCAAGGGAAAAAATCCCGTAACACTGTTGTTTATATTCCACGGCGTAATTGTTTTCACCTCAATAGACGTCAGTGATTGGTTGAAATTACCGAAATACGACAATTTTTTTACATGAAATAACTTCGAATACAAATTTTTTTATCTGTTCTATAACACAAAATATACAAGTATTCGAAGTTTGAAAGTGTTTCGGTACCAAAAACACTACATAAAAAAATGTTGCCCGTCAAATCACAAAGATCCGGGTTCAGTTTCACTGCGTAGCACCTTAACCTTGTGAGTAAAATTGGTAGATGTATGTATGTATGTATGTATGTATGTGTGTGTGTGTATGTGTGTGTACGTACGTGTGTGAGTTTGTGTGTGTGTCTGTGTGTCTTTTGCTGAACCACTATGTTACGCGGGCGTAAACCAGTACCAATTGTCAAGCGGTGGTGGCTGGACAAAGATATACACATGCATGCGGTATTGGTTTATGTCCTCATAACAGTGATTCGGCAAAACACACACACACACACACACACACACACACACACACACTAATATATATCAAATTTATTTGTTTCATACTTATCCAACAGATGAAATATTTCCCATCAAAACATTAATGTTTTCGGGTCAGCCAAAACGACACAAAAAATTTCCCGTCGATCTACCGTTCGCGCATATGAAAACGGTACCATGTTGTTTGTCCACGAGATTACTGAGACGCCTGGCCGTCTGAAATCACTTCGTTTGTCTTGCAAGAGTGATTCCGAGGCGACATGAGCAGACCTAATAATTCCTTTGTCTCCTTAAGCTGATATAAACGTACGCCTTCTGAAGTCCGCTCGCTTTACCAAGCAACCTTTTGGCTCCCACCTCAGACGGCTTCTTTACCCACCCTAAATTATCTACTAGAGCATTGTCGGAAATAACTGAGATATTTGCACGTACACACACGCACACGCCCGCACATACACACACACACACACACACTTAGTCACATAAATACACTTAATCAGCGACCGTGAATGCTCACCTAGGTTTTCCCACGTATAGAACCGTATCTAAAATGACTGTTGGAAGTTGTTTATGGCTGTTAATTAGAACCTAGATGAACTCTGATCGAACAGATGTATACATGAAACCATTCCAACTGTGGCTATCCCGACTTATTAGAAATATGTAAGATGTATGTTTCTATTCAAAGAAAGAGAGATTTATTTTTTATATTCGCAGGTCAATTGGATTAACCTCGTAAAGCAATGATTCTCAGCCATTTTTTACCTATGGACCCGTGTGATTCCTATTTTACTCGACATTTAAAGTATCCATGACCATTTAAAGTATCTTTTATTTCTATTTTTTTTAGTCATTACACTGCTGCCATGCTGGGGCACTGCCTTGAAGAACTTTTAGTCGAATGAATCGACCCCAGAACTTAGGTTTTTTACTAAGCTATTAGTAAATAACAAGTCTATTTTGATGAACAAGTCTAGGATCTATTTTAAAACGGGGGCGCCAGTATTTTCTTAACGAAACACTAACGAAACACTTTGAAACTTGGGACACTGGTAGAATGTGTCATATAAAACATCTTTTACTCTTAGTCTTCTTAACAAAAAAAAGGAATTCGCAAGTTATTCCATGTTAAAGTTGTCGTATTTCTGTAATTTCAACCAATCACTGACGTCTATTCAGCTGAATAGAGTTACTGCTGGGCGGTCATAAAAATGTTATTCCCTGTGACATATTTCATCCGGTTTAATCGTAATTTATACGCATATATTGTTTATATAATAAATTACGCTGTGCGTATCTATGTGTGTAACAATTTTAGAGTTCG
>NC_068982.1:77263662-77268227 GCF_001194135.2 Octopus bimaculoides | reverse complement strand
ATAAGACAATTTTTTACATGAAATAAATTCGAATACAAAAATATTTTTCTGTTCTATAACACAAAATAGATAAGTATACGAAGTTTGAAAGTCTTTCCGTACCAAAAACATTACATAAAACAAATGAAAACTGGCGCCTCCATTTTAAAATAGATCCCAAGTCTATTTTGACTAGTAAAGTCTTCCGTGCCCGGGTTAAGGAGTTAGTACAGAGGGCATTATGCGGAGCCATCGTTAACAATAGACGGTGGTGCACCCTCAAGCGAGCCAGTCGTTCTGAGTCTCTTAGATTTAGTAAAGAGCTAAGTTTAGAGAAGACTAGAATAGAAGAAAACTTAGTTAAGGAATTATAGGAGACCATGGCATTTGGCTCTTCATCCAGAGTATTGGCGGCGAGAACGGTATTATTCCGTCATCTCAAAGCCAAAAACGAAGGGTGTAGAGTCAGAGCTAAGTTACGTGCGGTAGGTAAAGAAGGTATTAACGCTGCCGGATGGGCCTGTCGTGTGGAGAGTCGGAGAGGCAGAAAAGCCTCTATACAATCTTTAATTGACGAGCAGGAGCGTACGATCAAGGGACGGGAGGAGATGCAGAAGGCTTTTCACCAACATTTCGCCCAGTTGTTTGGGACAAACGAATCGCTGGACCGTGGGGAGCCCTTGGGGGACTTCCTAGCCGGCAGACCGCGACTCTCGACGCGGGAAGCGGAATGTTGTGAAGGGCCGATTATAGCTGCGGAGCTCGAGGAGGTGCTGGCTGAATGCGCCCGGGACAAGTCACCGGGACTGATTGGTATGCCCTACGAGTTTTATAGTAGTATGCCGGACTTGTTCGGACACTTATTGGCTTGCATCTACGCGAACTGGCAACAGAATGGGAGAATATATATATATGGTAAACGAAAGACGGTCTTCTTTCAGTTTCCGTCTACCAAATCCACTCACAAGGCTTTGGTCGGTCTGAGGTTACAGTAGAAGACACTTGCCCAAGGTACCACACAGTGGGACCGAACTCGGAACCATATAGTTAGGAAGCAAGTTTCTTACCACACAGCAATGCCTGCACATAAATTTTAACAGCAAAATCTTATATGGACCCCGGTTGAGATCACTTGTGTAAAGCAATGTTTCGGCAGATAGGGTTCCCGCCAAACGGATGGAACATGACAGTATTTTGGTCGGGTGCAAATTATTGCAAAATGAAGAATAAGTAACAAAAGGATAAAACTTGCAATTAAGTTTTAATTAAAACGTCTTTTAAATATTTACACGTATTGGCACTGGCGTGACTATGTGGTAAGAAGTTTACTTCCCAATCACATGGTTTCGGGCTCAGTCCCACCGCGTGGCACCTTGGGCAATTGTCTTCTAATATAGCTCTGGGCCGATCAAAGGCTTGTGAGGAGTGTTTTAGTAGATGAAAACTGCAAGAAGCCCGTCACACATATATGTGTTATGTGTATATATACATGCATGTGTGTGTGTGTGTGTGTGTGTGCTTGTGCTTATCCCTCACTCCCGCTTGTCAGCTGATGTTTGTTTACGTCTCTATTGTGGTTTGGCAATAGAGAGCGATCGAAATAAGTACCAGACTTAAAAAATAAGTATAGGGGTCGATTCGTTCGACTCAAACTTCAGTGCCCCAGCATCACCGTAGTTCAATGCTTGAAACAAGTGAATAAAATAGATGTATAGCTTGCTAGCTAGCTAAATAGATAGATATGGATAGTTTATTTTTTTAAAAACTGCAGCTGGGAGTTTGTCTCGTGACTCGAGTTTCATGGAACTGCAATCTATGGAAGAAACAAATTAATTACTAAATTAATTAGTATATTAATTAAGATGGTTATTAGAATAATTCTCTTCTAACGATTATAGTTAAAAAATGACGAATGACGGAGTATATTTAGACACCACCAGCACTCCTCACATAAACTAGGGTCTCTTACTTCAGCTGTACACTTCGATAGGGTTCTCCTCGCTCTGTAATGATGTTTGATTGTCGCATTTTGATGTAGCGTAGTCAAATGGTTTGTGTGAAGGATGTTGGCGGTCCGTGCCAGGCGATACTTTTGGTTTTGATCTATAATCCTGTATAAGGGACCGGGGGGCGGCAAATTTAAGGGTTGCCCGGGTGGTACATACTCTAGCTACGTCACTGCCTGCAAACCCGTTTTCCGTTCACCCAGTCCCGCAAGGATATGGACGGAGAGATTCAGAACCTTGATAATGTGGCCGAAATATTGTAGTTTTATAGTCTTTGCCGTCAAACCATCGTCACCGGTCCCGTGTCTTCCAGCAAGACACTGAATTGCTTGTTCTATCAATCGCTGAACCAATCCGCTGCGCCGGCCTGTAACACATCCTCACAAATACCCTCATTCTTTCGGTGTCAATCACCTTTAAGCTACGCTTCGTACCCAAACGACACCACTGGCAGGACTAATGCTTTTTTTTCTTTTTTAAGTTTCATTTTGATGTTTTGGTAAAGATAACAATAATAATATTTATGATGAATACTAGTTAAGTGTTTCTTGAATAATATTAATAAGTCGGAAGCAAACAAGAAAACAGCCAATCAGAATCGAAATGTTCAAGTGGAGAGGAAGAATGCCATAAGGAATTTTGATTTCAAGTATTTCCTTGAAGGAACGTTAACGATGTCAACTACAAACCTTATTTCATATAGAAATAGATAGATAGATAGATAGATAGATAGATAGATAGATAGATAGATAGATAGATAGATAGATAGATAGATAGATAGACAGACAGACAGACAGACAGACAGACACATACATGCATACATACATACATACATACATACATACACTCACACACTCACATACTCACACACACACACACACACACATCTTTTACCCTTTACTTGTTTCAGTCATTAAACTGCGGTCATGCTGGGGCACTATCTTGAAGAATTTCATAGAACAAATCGGCCTCAGTACTTTCTTTGTTTCTAAGCCTGTTACTTATTTTATTGTCAGCTAGTGCCAAACCGCTACGTTACAGGGGCATAAACAATCCAACACTGGTTGTCTAGTAGTGATGGGGAGAAAATACAAACACAAAGACAAACAGACATAGGTATATATACCCACATGTATAATATACGACGGGCTTCTTTCAGTTTCCATCAACCAGATCCACTCACAAAGCTTCGGTTGACCGAGGTTATTTAGTTATCTAAAGTCCAGGCTATCAAACTGAAACCGGACCTATATGGTTGAAAAGTAAACCTCTTACTACACAGTCACGATACATACGTACATACGTGATATATGTATGTATGTATGTATGTATGTATGTATGTATGTATGTATGTATGTATGTATGTATGTATGTATGTATGTGCGTGTCCGTTTGTGTATTGTCACCACGAAAGAGATATGTGTACTTATGTAAACTACTTCTAGAACCAGTTAAAAGTTCCGACTAATTCGGCTTGTCGAGCGGGCGTTACATGCTAGGAGGCTCACGTTCTGCGTTTGTGATCTTTCAAATAAAAGAAGGAAAATTAAGAAATAAAAACAAAAGAAAAGAAAAATAAATAAAATAAAGGCTGTAATCTTACATTTACAGGTTTTTTACTCCACTCCGTGTAGAAATTTAAAATATATTACATTGAAAGGAATGTCCTGTCGCATTTCAAGATGGGAATGAAATAAATGTTTAATTGGTCTTAATTGATGTATTTAACTGAGATAATAGTTTTCCTCATTATTTATAACATCGTTCAATCTATCAGGTAGATTACGCCCTTCGGCGTGAATTTCTTCAGGTTTCAAAACAAAGAAACACTCAATATCATTCTTAAGTCTTCACAATTAATAAACTGTTTTTTCGCTAAATAATATTGCAATGATCTGCAAAAATGATAGTCAGATGGAATAAGGAGGATGAGGTAAAACTTCCACATTAGCGTCATAATCTTGAGATTATAGGCAATATGTGGTCTTGCATTTTCATGTAAAACCAAGACTCCTTTACAATTGACCGATGGTGGACGCTTTTTTCTGCAAATTTTCGTGCAATGCTTTCAACTAACGACAATATTTCTCCACTTTAACACTGTCGTTTTGTTTAACACTTCATCAGAGACGACACCCTTCATATACTTCCACACAAAGAGCATAACTTTTTTTCGGATGTAGTACTGGTTTGGGGATGGATTCCCCCTTTTTATTGGGTGCTAAGCATTGTCATCAACCACAATTGAGAGTGTAACTTCATGCATAGTTTCTCTCCGTTGTTAACTTCGGTAAGACGGTCAATAGATACAACAGAAATCAAGATATAAATATTTGTACTGAACCCTTGAAAATCGCTCTTTCGTTGTTGTCCCTCATACAGATGTTACACTGCAACACACTGCGTGTGTTGCTTCTACTTATATTGAATCTATAATGTGTGTGTGTGTGTGTGTGTGGCCCCTTGGGAATGTGGTTCAGCCCCACTGCGTGGCCCTTAGGCAAGTGTCTTCAAGGGCTGACCAAAGCCTTATGAGTGGATTTAGTTGAAGGAAGCTGAAAGAAGCCCGTCGTATATATA
>NC_068982.1:77261610-77262405 GCF_001194135.2 Octopus bimaculoides | reverse complement strand
ATATATATATATATATATACATATATATATAGCGGCGTCCGTACACTTTGTCTCTTATATGTAAGTACACATTTTTCTATATCTTGTATGACTCTATTTCGCTCTATTACCCCCTTCACCCTTATTCGTTCATTCCACTTTTCGTTCTTTCGTTCCCCCTCACTCACATTTCCTTGCCTTCTCTTCTCCCTCCACTTTTCACTTCACTGTGTCCCTGTCATTTTTTTCTCACCCCTCCCTAATTCTTTTGTCCCTCTACCTCTCTCTCTTCTCTTCCCACGTATCCGGTGTTCGGCCAAGCCTGACCTTTCTTTTTGGGGGGCGGCCGTTGTGCGTGCAACATTTCTCCGGGTGCCTGTGAAATCTTGTAACTCGGCTGTAAGGCCTTATTTCTATATACGCCAGCTTAATTTTATTCGTCCTTAGTCGAAAGACATCTGTTGTTATGTCCCGTTATTATTCCTACCGTATTTGTGTATCATTGTTCGTTTTTTTCCGTCCTTGTTTTTGTATACATTCGTTGCTTTCTTCCAAGGATCTAACGCTCTTAGCTTAGTTTTTCCTTGGGGCTATCCAGATTGGAGCAATACCGAGAATAACCAGCCGAAATTGCAAAAATAATCTGGATCTCGACTGAAGAGAGAAAACTCCGAATGACTCGTTCGTGTTTTCTTTGTATCGTCCATCTGTATGTTTTGTCCCTTTCTTGTATCACCTAACTGTCTGGATGTTTTGCGTTCTTGTCCCATTCTGTATTATATATATATATATATATGTGTGTGTGTGTGTGTGTGT
>NC_068982.1:77257015-77259051 GCF_001194135.2 Octopus bimaculoides | reverse complement strand
TATACGACAGGCTTCTTCCAGTTTCCATCTACCAAATCCACTCACAAGGCTTTGGTCGGCCTTAGACTATAGTAGAAGACACATGCCCAAGGTGCCACGCAGTGGGACTGAACCCGGAACCATGTGGTTGGTAAGCGAGCTACTTACCACACAGCCACTCCTGCGCCTATTGACTGTAACCCAATAGGAAAGTAACTTTTTTCTGTCACGTTCAAAGAAACCTATTTTTTCCCTGAAGCACATCATCTCGAAATGCACCCCCCCCCTTACACACACCACCCACACTCCCAGTCACTCAACAACTCCTTGCAACAATTAGCCTACAATAGGATCCTTGTCCTCCTTGTCTTTTCCACCTCTACTATAACGACTTCATCATCATCAACATCATCATTATCATCATCATCCCCTAGATATCACTGTCTCGAGTCCTAGGACACATACACTCGGTTGCCTAGTTCCCATGGTGTATAGGTAAACGAGATCGCAACCCTAACCCTTACCCTGAATGGGACGCCAGTCCGTCGCTTGGATACGCATTTACAGCTGAGTAGATTGGAGTGACTGAAATGAAGTATTTTGTTTACTCAAGAACACAACCCTCCGTCAGGTCAGGGAATCGGAACTATGATTTTAGAGGATCGTGTATGCAACTCCCTAACCACTAGCCAACGGCTTCGGCTCTTATAAAATAACAAAATGTGTCACCCTCGTCCCCAAAATTCTATTTTCCTTTCTTCATCTCTACCGTATATCACCTTTTGGACCTGCACGACACACTTCGCTTAACCATTCGAATGATCGAAGTGGATCCTTGGAAGTGCAAAGTTCTAAAACTTCTTCCCTGCACATATTTTCCCTACAGAAATTGTCCAGTAGATGTTAGAGAAGGCAAAGTAGTAGTAGTAGTAGTAGCAGTAGTAGTAGTAGTAGTAGTAGTAGTAGTAGTAGTAGTAGTAGCAGCAGCAGCAGCAGCAGCAGCAGCAGTAGCAGTAGTAGTAGTAGTAGTAGTAGTAGTAGTAGTAGTAGTAGTAGTAGCAGTGGCAGTGGCTGTTGGTGGAGGTAGGTTGGTGGCGATGACAGCGGTGGCAGTGGTGATAATTACTTCCAGCTGTGTCCTTTTCTTCCGCTCGTCTTGTTTGTTACTGATCCCTTGCAACTCATCACGTGATCCCATACAGATTTTTCTGTTAGGAGGCCAGCTGCTGTCAAAGGGGATAAGCAGGGCAGTGACGGCGAAGGGTGGCGGCTGAATATACAGAAGTAATCAGAGAAGGGCCACAAAAGAGCAGACTAATTAGGGAGAAGGGTCACAACTGAGAAAATGATTGGGTGGGGATAGATAAGATATGCGAAGACAAAGTTTAAAAACGCAGAAAGGCTGAACGAAATAAAAAGGATAAAAATGACAGAGAATGATAGGAAGATTGCGAGGATTAAATGATTTCTTAATAAAAGGAAGTGTTTCTTTAACAATGCACTAAGAGCTTGTATTTTGAGGAAATAGGGAAATATAATTAGTGACGTTCATACCTTTCCAGAAGACATCAGCAGCATATAATGAAAGGAAATGGTAGAAGCAGACTATCGAAAAGGAAACTGAATTCGCCGGAAGTTTACTTCTCCAGTTAAAAATTCTTGCAGATAAATGCAAAAAACGTATTGCTGAAAGAAGCCTTTGTTAATTGCAACAACAACCTACTATGAATATAGATATTAACTTTTATATTTTATTTCAATCATGGGGTTGCGGCCATGTGGGAGCACCACCTCTTTTACTCTTTTACTTGTTTCAGTCATTTGACTGCGGCCATGCTGGAGCACCGCCTTTAGTCGAGCAAATCGACCCCGGGACTTATTCTTTGTAAGCCTAGTACTTATTCTATCGGTCTCTTTTGCCGAACCGCTAAGTGACGGGGACATAAACACACCAGCATCGGTTGTGAAGCAATGCTAAGGGGACAAACACAGACACACAAACACACACATACACATATATATACATATATATATATATATATATATATATATATATA
>NC_068982.1:77255886-77256385 GCF_001194135.2 Octopus bimaculoides | reverse complement strand
TATATAAAAAGACGAGGTAGTCACAACTGGGAAGGCTTGGATCTTTGGTCCGCTCGAGCAGCATTTATCGGGGGTTAAACAACCACAACCGCAAAAGTCAAACAAAGAAGAAAAAGTAGAGATTAAAAAATGCTATAACATTGTATTAACAAAAGAATAAAAAGAGAAAATATATTTAAATGAGGTTGTCAATAAAAATCGTTTGATATTCAGAAATGAGGACAGCAAAAAAAAAAATATAGAATAGTTACAGAAGAAAGATCAGAACAACCTTAAAATTCCGACAAACATTAACAGAGAGCGACCGACATAGTGAAGTTTAAAACGTGATATTAACAGAGAAAATAGATTGACATGAAAAGAGACCATATAGATGTGATATAGGAAAACCTACAACATACCGCTACATGCGAAGATGGAGAGATATAGAGATTAAGAGATAGATTTAGAGATTAAATGTTAAAATAGAGGCAAAGGAAATATGTATACATGTATATAT
>NC_068982.1:77252152-77255850 GCF_001194135.2 Octopus bimaculoides | reverse complement strand
TATATACACAGACATATACATTAAAAGAAAAATAGATATGAAGAGATAGCAGGAAACAGAAAATAGACAGAAAGACAGACAGGTGTTAAATAAGACAGACGAGACGAACGAAGACACTAGAAGTTGACGTTAGAAGACAGACATAACAGATTGATAGAAAGAGAGAAAAGAAAGGTACAGAGAGAGAGTATAAATATAGAATGGGAGAGCAGAAAGAGAGGGACAGAGACAGGAGAAGCAAAGAAAGATCAGAAAGAATGAGAGAGGGACTAAAGAGGGACTGAGCAGAGAAAGAAAGTAAGCAGAAAGAAAGTAAGCAGAAAGAGAAGAGCAGAGAGAGAGATGAAACTGAGGGTGGGAAAATAAAGAGAAAGAGCGAAAGAGAGAGAGAGAGAGACAAGCTGGCCTACAAATCAGACCAAAAGATACACAGATGTTACCAGTTACAGGCGTAAGGAGAAAGAAGAGGTCAACTCATTTACTTACCATTCAACAACTTCCGAATTTCACAGATACACACACACTCAGCCACTGTTACCCTATTATTTCAGCCCTCCATCATCATTGCATTATCACGTTTCAGCTGTGACTATTCCTCTTATTGTTTTCTTTATCAAATTCTCTATTGCTTTTTCTTTTCTTTTTGTACCCCTTTAAGGCAGGAGAGAAAAGTATCTGAAGAACTTGGTGCCTGTTTTTAACCATATTGAATTTCCCTAGTTGGTTCTTTAAGGAAGTCATTTGAAATTTGATTGTCGTTCACATAAGTCACGTACAACATAGTACAACATCTAACTATACAGAGAACAAATATACACAAAAACAGGTGTATTAAATACCATCAATAAAAAATTTTCGTTTATTATAATCACCTCCGTCTGTAGATGTATAATGGCTACCAAAAAAGCAGTTACGACTAACTAACTGCACTTGAAGAAGAGATAATCTCAAGAATCAAGATTCTCCAAAGTTGACATGCCACTAAGGAAATGGACAACAGGCTTATGGTTTGGAAACAAAGGAGTGGTTGTGTACACGTTTCTGGCTTAATAGCCGTCATCAGTAATTGCCCGACCTTTTCTCTCGTAGTCAAAGGACTTCTACTTATATATATAAAAGAAATGAGTTGGACATATTTATGACCTTGAAAATTTTCATAAATTAAACATAGATGAAATAAGAGAAACAACTCAGAGTGGCCGCTGGTTTGTATCACAATAATATAGACAATTACAGGCATGTCAGAGCTCACCGACAGATCACGTCGATCACGAAATGAAAATAATCTGAAATAAAAGATACAGGAAGTGGAGAAGCACATTATTGTCACTACACCAATCTCCAACCCATTAAGTCGCTGCAAGTCAGTACCTAGATCTTTTACAGAGCGCTCGGGACTGGTAGGAAGGCGGAGAGGAGAAAATAACTTCAAACTGGAGTCCTCACCCAAATATTAGCAGTAGAGTAGCCTCCGCTAAGATGTCGTAGTGGTGGTAATTCGGGCAGTGGATTATATTTATCAACCAAGTAGGCTATGGATGGATTTGAACTCAGAATGCAAACAGCCAAAACAAATAACGTAATCTATTCGGTTCGGCGTTCTCACATTTCTACCAATTCAGCATCCAAGATTGGTGCTTTTATATACATACATACATACATACATACATACATACATACATATATATATATATATATATATATATATATATATATATAATAAACTCGAAAGGATAAAAAAAAGGGTGACCTTGGCGTGATTTGAACTCGGATCGCTGTGAATTAGAACAAATACCGCGAGGCGTTCTATCTGACGCTCTGATGACACTGTCAATTCGCCATTAGATGACTGCCACTGTAACACTAAACCTGAGATCTGGATTTTATTTTCCTGTCTTCATTGTAGTTACTGACAGATCCCTGATATGTAAATGAACAGACTGAGTAGTGGAGGGCACGGAGTGTGTTAGAGTATCCATATTGTTTCTGATGTGAGAAACCACACTCCATATCAGAATGATGACATGAGGGTGGTCCTTAACCCGTAGTATTGATTATATCGGATACATCGAGTCGTTTAATGGAGATCGCTTAACCAAATTGCTTCAAATTTATTTAAGGTCCACATTTGAAAGAAGTACTAAATTACTCTAAAAAGATGGAATGGCCACGGTTAGAATGCTTTCGATCATAAGTTTTCTCAATAACAGCAGAAATAACGACAGCAGTAGCAACAGCCGACTATCTACAAGCTACAAAGTTGTTCGGTCAGGACTGACCGGGGTTACTCTACAGTCACAACAACCCTTAACTATATCATCTGACGTCCATAACACCACCACCAATTCTAATGAAAGCATCTTGATAACCTGTCCTTGTGATATTCCATCAAAGAACTAATTCTAACATCACTCCCCCCCCACACACACACACACCTTGCATCTGATTACTGTCACCATTACTGTCACTTGTGAAAGAAAATGAGAAATACGTTTTCAATCTCGGGATCACAGCGCGCGATCTGGGAATCCTCGTGACTCATGATGCATCATTCCGTGTGCATATTACTGAAATGGCAACAATGTGCACATGAGCGCCTGGTTAGATTCTGATGTTATTCAGAACAAGGAAAAGGAAACCCTTTTTATTCTATAGATAATATTCGTTATCAATTACCTGGACTACTGCTCCCAACTAAGGTTGCCACAAATTGTCAAATTAACGACACAACTCGAACGCTCTACATCGGAATATTTTCCACATCATAGAAATGATATAGTGCTTACGGCGGCTTTGGAGGGAATCAAGTTTGAGCTTCTCGAGACGATCTCAATAATCAAGACCTGTCGTGCTATCTTTTGTGTGTGTGTGTGTGTGTGTGTGTGTGTGTGTGTGTAATCTCTGGGGTGCTTCAATTTTCATAGTTTGTTTCGTGACGGGAGACTATAGCGGACAACAGTATTCAAGGTGAGGACAGGCAAAGGTGGAGAAGAGAAGGCAGGAGTATCTCTAGACCAGAAAGTCCTGAGAACCCAGAGGCACGCCTTGCGAGTTACGTCGACTTCGTTAACGAGGATAAGCTAGTTTAAGTTGTTGTCGACATAACTCCGAGTTCCTAAGCGGTGTTTGATGCCCGAGGGAAGAGCGCATGGTAGCTTAAGTACAACTTCTTTATCGAAGTGGATTAATTCGAATTTATTGTCATTTAAGTAGCAATATTGTTTTCACCCTGCTTGTATAACAGCGAACAGATCGGAGAGTGGTCCGGTCTGCTCCCCTGTCGACGACCTTCAGAAGCTTGCAATCATCCGCGAAAATTTTAATACTGCTGTATTTGATAAAGTCAATGATGTCACTGATGTAAGTAATGAAAAGGAGTGGGCCCGTACAGTGCCTTGTGGAACACAACTGATGACTCTTGCTTAGCTTCATCGAACACCATTGCTCACCACAAAGCTGGATTCTGTTCACCAGAAAACATAGATCCACTCAAATAGTTTCCCTCGGACTCCAATATCGGATAGTTTCTTTAATAGGATGCTGTGGTCAACCTTATCGGAGTCAAGATATCTGTATTTAAGACCTCTCCCAGAGCCTTTTGGGTGTCATCAAAGTGATGCAGTTGTGCTTTGTGTGTGCGTGTATGTGTTTGTGCGCGCGCATAACATATATATATATATATATATATATATGTATGT
>NC_068982.1:77250171-77251166 GCF_001194135.2 Octopus bimaculoides | reverse complement strand
TGTGTGTGTGTGTGTGTGTGTGTGTGTGTGTGTGTGTGTGTGTGTGTGTGTGTGTGTATGTGTGTGTGTGCGTGCGTGTGTGCGCATGTGTCTGTCTGCCCCTACCACTGCCTGACAACCGGTGTTGATATATTTATATCCCCGTCACTTGACAGTTCGTCAAAAAGATACCGATAGAATAAGTATCAGGCTTAGAGGAAAGAGTAGGTCCTGGGTCGATTTGTTCAATTGGAACCCTTCTAGGCAATGCTCCAGCATGGCCGCAGTCAAAATGATTGAAACAAGTAAAAGATAAAAGATAAAAGATACATAGATATATGTCAGTTGCCGCAAACAAGTTACAACTCGTGTATCACAAAGCAGAACAAGTCTAGACTTGTCTTTCTGAATATAGAACAAGTCTTGTCATGAAAGTAACACAAGAAGTGGTGGTAGTGGGAGGAGCTAATGGATACTGATGGGAAAAGCTGCAGTAGTAAGAGGGCGATTAAATGTGTTGTGTGCGTATATATATAAGTATATACACTCTTACGATCGCCTTAAATGTATCCACACTCGTCTATCAATGAGCTTTTGTTGAAAATTCATTGTTGTTAATGCTGTTGTTAGCCCAGGTCAACCATGATCAAGAAAATCTAGCATTAAATGCACACTAACCGTGACCCTCCCATCTTTTCACATAATCTAGCTAAGACTACATAACACAATACGTCCTTCTTATTTTTATCAAGTCGAGCAATTTGTAGGGTTGCTTCGTATAAAACCCGTTATAGTATATGAAACAACGATCCCAGTGGTCCACCATATTCACTATAACACTCTTACAACAACAATACAAGTGATACACCAATACAAACATTACCAACCTTCCCTCTCTTTCATCAGTAACCATTATTTCCTCTTCCCATCTCCACTTTTCATGTCATTGTATGTCAAAACTTGTTCTCTATTCATAAACACAAGTCTAGACTCGTTCAGTTTTGTTGAGTGACAAA
>NC_068982.1:77244495-77250161 GCF_001194135.2 Octopus bimaculoides | reverse complement strand
ACATATGCACACACGCACACACACACACACACGCACACACACACACACACACCTATACATACATATATGCCTCCGCACTCACACACTCACATGCGCACACAAAGAGAAATATTGTGCCTTGTGTGTCAAACATACAAAGCTAAACTACATACATCACTCTGTATTGGCGTACATTTGCCTATATTTCGAAGCACACCGTTTTGATCTGATCAGTGGCGATATATATATATTTAAAAATAGACCGTTCACACATTAAGGTGTTGATTTACATAGTTTTTCGCACCTGTACTGCAATAATCAGCAGGCAGGTGTGCAAAACAGGTAGGTGAGTGGGACGTATGAGAAGATATTATTGCCAAAGTTTATGAGTGAGTGAACCAGAGTCCTGTAAAGTAGCCAAAATTAACAAAGGCCTTAGCTATAAACATCAAGCTGCTATGAAATACTAACGAAGATGACTGGTTCGGTAGCAACAGCAGCAATAATGTCAACAGGGCAGGTGAAATAAATATTAGAAAATGGTTGAAGAAATGCAATAGTCCAACAGGAAGGGATTACAGTAGATTCAGTAATGCCCTGTCCGACGATGCATGAATGTGCAGTGTCTTTAATTATTAATGCTAAGATTATTTATTGATAACATCTTAGCAGCTAATGATCAGTCTTGTCTTTAATATCTATTGTTAATTGCTGCAATTAAGCTTTAACAATCCTGAAATCATAGTCAATACTTCTTCACACGAACGACGCCACACACACGCACGTATGCACGCGCACACACATACGCACGCATGCACGCGCGCGCGCATACTCACACACACCTGCACGCACGCACACACACACACATACAAACGCACGCGCACACACAAGCGCGCACGCACAAACACACGCATACACACACATTGCACCCACACACACAGACACCCGCGCACACACGCACGCACACGCACGCACACACACGCACGCACACGCTCACGCACGCACACACACACATGCTACCATATATACACACACACGCGCGCGCGCTACCACACACACCGCACATACACGCACACAGTTACCACTACATACACACACTCTACCACGCACGGACACGCAATTACTTCCACACACACGCTACCATACATACACACGTTATCGCACACACACACTCCACCATACACACACACATATACCGACCATCTTCACACTCTCCTGTACCAGAAAGCACTTTCTCCTTGTCCTACTTCTGGTAACTTCAAAAATGTAACCGTACGTGGATCATTGGCGATTTTTTCCTTCCTTCTTTTCCCTTTGGACTTTCTTGTTTTTCCTGTTTCCGAAGAAGAGCTATGCTCGAAACGTAAAGCAACTATCCATTTCCTTCTCCGAGCGTCATATTAATACTTTGCTTGTCCTCACGTTTGTTTGGGTTTTTTTGTTTTTTATTCCCGTGTTTGTTTTCTGTTTTTCGAGTTAATTATATATAGAGAGAGAGGGAGTGAGAGATAAGGGGAGGGAGGGAAAGAGGGGGAAGGGATGAGAGATCTTTCTTGGATGCTAGTAAGGTGTCAGCAATTGTATATCAGCAGAAAACACGCTATGACATGTTTTAGTCTGGCGGGTGATACACATGTGGAAATCTGCTTATATCTAACGATTCATTTTACATATTATTTTTATTACAGAAATGATGCTGGATTAATGCCAATGTATAGATAAACAGAGGAAAGAGAGTGCTTCCTTGTTATATTCCTTTTTCTACGATTAATGCTCTACTCTTATATTTTTTGCTTGTTTCACTTATTCGGCTGCGACCATACTGGTGTACCGCCTTTGAATAAATTGATTCCAGTACTTAAATCTGGTACTTATTCTATCGGTGTCTTTTGCCGAACTGCTAATTACAAACCAACACCGATTATCACACGGTGGGGGTGGACACACAAACACAAACATATATACAACGGCTTCTACAGATTTTTCCATCTACAAGATTCACTCACAAGGAATTGCCCAAAATGCCGCAAAATCACGTAGTTGCAAAGCTACCGTCTTGACCACACTGACATGCCTGAACCTATTCATTTATTTTTTCTCCAGCCCAAGGACTCAAAGCCAGTAACCCAGTTTCCATGGCGTATAAGTGATGCTGGTCGCAGTGTTTAAGGTAAGCAATTTCGAAGGGAGGAGCAAGTCGACTACATCGCTCCCTCTAACTGACTAGTATTTTATTCAATCGACTCCAAAAGGATGAAAAGCAGAGGCAACCTTGGCTGAATTTGAACACAGAACGTAAAATCATGCAGAAATTCCGCTAAGCATTTTGCCCGACGTGCTCACAATTCTGCCAGCTCGCCGCTTTCAGTTACTAATTAGTCTGTAATTATTTATTTAGTGATTAAGGTTTTCAATAAGGAAAGAAAGACGCTTAGTGCATTCACTTGCTGAATAAGGTTCAATGTAGTGAATGCACCAGTTGAGTTCATTTCTCACCCATGGAGGTCAAACATTGAAGACTCATACCTACAAATAGTTCTTCAACTCTCAACGAACCATAACTCACCATATTTGATTTCTTTTCTTAAAATGTAAATGCTTAAGGAGTTCATTTTGGATAATTTTATTTATTGAAATGAATTTGCGTTATGGAACTTCATTATTATTTTTTTAATTTTTTTTTTATTAGAGAATAAAGCAGCTAGCTGGTAGGATTGTTAACACGCCGGATAAAATATTTAACAGTATTTCTTCCGGCTCTTTACGTTCTAAGTTCAAATGCTATCGGGGTCAACTTTGTCTTTCATACTTTCTGGGTCGATCAAATAAAATACCAGTTGAGCACTAGTAGTCGAATTATCCCTCCCCACTAAAAACTGCTGCCTTTGTACCAAAATTTGAAACTATTGTTATGTGGCAGAACTGTTAGAGTATCGGAGTGAGAAATGATGCTTTGCAATATTTATTCCGGTTCTAAGTTCAAATCCTACCGTGGTTAACTTTGCCTTTCACCCTCTCGAGATCGATAAAATGAAGTGTAATCGACTATCCCTTTCCTCCAAATTTCATTTCCCTATATGAGAAACAATTTGGCAGAATCATTCGCACGCCGGAAAATATAGTTTGCAATATTTCTTCCCAGCATTTTACGTTCTGGATTCAAGCCAGCCGAGGTCAACTTTGCCTTGCATCTTTCTAGGGTGATTAAAAGATTGTGCTAGTTACGTACTGGAAACGATGGTTATCAACTAACCCCTCCCCTCAAAACTGTGTTAGTCTTGTTTCTAATTTAAGCAGAAGGCCAGCAAGTTTTGAGGGGAGGGGGTTAGTCATCATCATCAACTCCAGTACTTATGATGTGGTTAATTTTTTCGATTTTGAAGAGATGAAAGGCAAAAATTGACCTTGGCGGGATTTGAACACGAAACATAAAGAGCAGCATATTACGAAACATTTTCGGGACTCTTAATAATCCTTTCCATTATATGTACAAGGCCTGAAATTTGGTGGGAGGAGGGCTAGTCGATAATATCGACTCCAGGGCTGAACTGGTACTTATTTTATCGACCTTGAAAGGATGAAAGGCAAAGTCGACCTCGGCAGAATCTGAACTCAGAACGTAAAGACGGACTAAATACCACTGAACATTTTACCCGGCGTGCTAACGATTCAACCAGCTCTCCGCCAGTGACTCTTAATAATAAAAACAGAAACTTCGCGGTATTTGTTTTCGTTTTTACGCTCTGAGTTCAAATCCTACCTAGGTCTTCTTTGCTTGTCAGCCTTTCAATGTTGGTAAGCTAAAATATGGACTAACTCCTCTCGTAGGATTTATACTGAAATCTGAAACCGTTACAGTCATTAGCATTAATAAAATACAGTTCCCCTTCCCTCAAAATTGCTGACCTTGTGCTTAAATTGGAAACTAGTAACCAGATGACAATTTTTTTTTATAATGAAAGGAATTACTAATGACTAAAATAAAATTCTTAGACACGAAACAGATTTATAGAAAAAAGGAAACAAGATTGTGGTGTTTATTTTTTGCAGTCAACGTTCTGTCAGTGAGCACTTACGTCGCGCATCTTTTTTATGTGTAAGTGGGCCTGTGTTGTTTGGCATGTACCACCAATATGGGTTGGGCGAAATAATATGAAGGGAAAAGAAACACTGGCCTAGTAAGTAGTTCGTTGTCACAGTAAGTACAATCATGCAATAGTATCACGAGACGTAAAAGATCATACGAAGAAGAAAAAAAACAGAAACTAGTGACGATTTTAAGGACACTCCTATAGAATAAAAAAGGAAATAGAAAATATTTCACAGCTATTGTAGCATCAGTGTCAGACAGGAGGATCTCCACGCAGAAATAATGGCGTAGATTAGTTCGCAGTTTATTATATTGACTCACTAGAGTGGTAACATTTTGTTTTTGTTTTGTTTTTTTCACTTGTTGAATCTGGAGAAAGGGGCAAGGCCCATGACCTATTTAGGCGTTCGAGGTTGGTGAGTGTGATGTCGTTAATGTTCCATTTAAGCTGTTGCATGTCAACAGAAGTAGGAAAGACATGAACAGGGATAAGATTCCAGTGGGCACGGTACTTTGAGCAAGTGCCGTCTAGTATAGTCCGGGCAAACCAATGCCTTGTGAATGAATTTGGAAGACAAAAACTGTGTGGAAGCCCTTAGTATATACAAGTATATATACAGAGTGTTTGGGCTTAATTTGACAGCTTGCGTAAAAGAAAAAGAAACCAAATAGGCCATCCAAACATAAAAGTACAGTATTGTAAAACTTCAAAAGATATCAACTAGATTATGGCTGGGAGATAATAGTTTAATCAAAGTAGCTGCTCTCAGCTTCCACCACAGCCTCAAGACGGCTCCGGTAACTGGCGCATGCGTTCTTCACTGTATCCCCGGGAAGATCTTCGAACGCCTCCTTGATCTTGGCCATCAGCTCGGCTTGGTGCCGCAGGCAGAGCGGCTGGTATCTTTCTTAACTGCACTCCCCACATAGTAATCCATGAGATTTCAAACGGAGGAATTAGGAGGCCAGAAATTGGGGCTGGTGAAGTCATTGAAATTCTCTGACAACTACATCTGACTCTTTTCAGATGTATGGCAAGGAACCGAATCCTGCCGTCACACATAGGGTCTTCTTGCAGCGACTCTCTCCAGCTAGAGTTTGACCACAATCTCCAGCAGTTTTATATAACCATCTGAACTGAGTCGAAGGCCCTGTTCAAAGATGTGGGGCGGCATGACGTCACCCTCCCTGAAGAGACACTCAAAGACCATCACAGTTTGGGTGAGACTTGGCTTTCATGATGTCCATGTCATGTCTTACAGCCTTTACAGTGATCACAGAGCACTAAGCAGTAGTCATAGTGCTGGTATTTTGATACCAGCCCGAATCATCACGATACAAGTAACTCTTTTCCAATATGCAAGTAGCTTCCAGTCTTCCATGTCAGCTAACTTTTTCTCAACTACAACTTTAATCTTTATGCTTTCCAACGCCGTTGACTGTTCATCAATGCATCAAGCTGTTACTAAAAATTAGGAGATATAAAAGTCGTCAAATTTATTCCAAACACTCTACATATGGCTGTGTGTTTGACTTTGTGTTTGTTTGTTTGTTTCCAACGTGTGTGTGTGTGTGTGTGTGTGTGTGTGTGTGTGTG
>NC_068982.1:77242524-77244262 GCF_001194135.2 Octopus bimaculoides | reverse complement strand
CAAAAAAACAAAAAAACAACAAAGTGAGGACGTGATATGGATAGTATTATTGGACGCTCAGGAAAGGAAATATATATATATATATATATATATATATATATAAAGTAAATTGGAAACAGAACACAAAGGATATTGCGGTACACGTGTTTCAAGCTTTATATACAATCTGTCATTACATCAGTATATATTGTTGATATAAAGGATAGCTTAAAGCTATCTTCAGCCGCAAACATTGCTAGTCCCAAGATTACATCACAAAGGAAAAAGAAAAAGAAACAAAAAGAAAAAGTCCACTTAGTATTCCATTATAATAGGTTTATCCTTTAAAAAGTTACATCTGCATAAATGTTCGTTGGATTTCAAAAATCTGCCCATACTGTACCACAATTCATCATAGAGTGAATGTTAAATAGATTGGATTATATTTAACTAGCATGTATAAGATAGAAAGAGAAGATCAACAGTAAAAATAAAGTAAAATTTTAAAAATAAAAAATAAAATAAAAAATAAAATATAAAAGTAATAGAAGTTAAATCGAGAGTAATAAAAGTAAAAATAAGGATAACAAAGTTAGATACATATATAAATAAAAATTTAGCAAAATTGGAATAAAGTAACAAAAGAAATAAAAGAAATGAAACCATAAAGTAGAATAAGAGATGAAGAGATAAAATACTATAGAGTTGCGAACAGGATGCTGTCTTGGATGGGATTGTAGTGGTCATAAATAATTTCTTAGCTAGACCACTCGTTGAAATATAGATTAAGGTTGTAATTTGATATCATTGTGATGAGTGGTCAGTTTACCCAAACACACCACTAAAAGTTCCTAGCTTTATAAACTTATCTATTACATGGGTACATACACTTACTTAGAAGATAAATAAATAATAATAGAAGGGGTAAAAAGTAAATTGAAAATGCAAAAAATAAAAAATAAAATGAAAAGAAAATTAGGATTGAAGTTAAAATTAAAATTAGAAGTATGAAGAACAATTATAATAGTAATAATATAATAGTAATAATATAGTGATTGGAAAAATATTGTGATTGGAGAAATTTCAGGTCTATCTACTTGTGTAAATTATATGTCAATGGGCAACTTCTACTATATTCCTATTTTAATTGTTTAGGAAATGTTATATGAAGTTAAAAGAGTCTAGGTTCCTATCCACTAATGAATACTAGTATAATATTGCTATAAATATTATTGAAGTTATTAGTGTTAGCTAATATGACCTATGTGTCTTGTAGTGTTATTCGAAATTTTAGAGTCAGTGACTAAATTATTTATATATTTTCTCTATAAATAAGACTAGAGACCCCGGGTTATTAAATATGTGTGTACTATATGGGGTCAGAATCTAGCTAGGCGAAAGTAAACTGAATAAGTAAGTGGTTGGGGGTAAGTCCAGAATTTGTTAATTCAATGCCTGAATAGCGGCAGGAGGGATCAGATGAGGGAATTTCCAATGAGAGAAGATCATGAAGTGATTAGAAATTAAAAATGGGGACTTAATGCTTATAATATTTAAAGGTTTTAATCAGTTTATATATACAAGTTGGTTTGAATTCCGATCTTTTATTAACTATCTTGTCTTTCTCAGGGAATCTAATGATTTTCAATAGTTCTAAGGAACATAACTGGCAGCCAGTTCTATTATTTTTATAAATCGCCACCGATCCAACTATGGACTATCTAAGGTTAAAGTTAATATTTTCGTCTTTAATATTTTC
>NC_068982.1:77237272-77241938 GCF_001194135.2 Octopus bimaculoides | reverse complement strand
GAACTCGAAATAGGTAAAGCTATAAATAACATCTTTTTTTCACATCTTTATGTAATAGTGTAAACATTCGGTAAAAAAAAAAAGATCCTTGGATGAAAAGGGTCGAAGGCTACCCGTGGTACTCGAAACCACGCTACTATTTGTAGCTTTTTTCAACTTCCATCATTAATCTGCTGCATCATGCTCATGGGAAAAGAGGGTACTCGCCGTTGGAATACCTCTGATCATATATCTGCTCGATCAGGACTAACTTAGGTGGGTAGGTGAGTGGGTGGGAATAGACAATAACAGCAACAATAATCTTGTGAGTCAGTCCTTCCAGTGGAAAAGCAGACTGAAAAGTATGCTGGCGGATAAAGTAGAATGAAATATTCGGAAAAACTGACTTAAGCAGCTAAAGTAAGCACGAACAAATTAAGCGACAGAGTCACGGGATATGGAATTCACGTGACACACACATAAAAAAAAAACAACAAAAAAGGCTAGTGACTTTATTGGACACTCCTCCAGAAAAAGGAAATAGGAATGACATTTTCACAGTTTTTGTAACGTCAGTTTCGACTTTCACAAGACAGTGGGGACATTTGACATTATTTTCGTTTTGGTTTTTGATTCATATCTAACTGCGGCCTTTCACTAAGTAATTTTAATTCAGTTTTTACTTATAAATACATTATAACCCACGTTAGTGAGTGTGGGGGGAGGGATATTTAATCTGTTTTAAAGCTTCAACGAAAATATTGATGCTGATAATGATGAATCTCCGTTGTTTGATGAAGAGGATTTTAGTTGTTCGAAAAACTGAATTACCTGTACCTGAACTAACATAAAAGTAGCTGAGTATTCCACAGTAAGGATCTAGTCTTCCTCACACGCAAAATGAGCCACCCTTAATTTTGCTCAGATTGCTTTCAATTTTGGTGTATCGATGCAACTCTGAATTTTGATTAAGACCAACTAATTACTTTATCTCGTAAATTAAAGAATCTGATGTTATTTGGAATTAAAGTTGGGAAATTTGAGTGATTTTAGTCAATCAACAGACAACGTGGCATTAGTAGCTTGTTACAATGATAACCGCACGCTGTATTGTGGTTCACTGTTGTCTGTGCCGCTGTTGTCTATGTTGATTTTTCACACTTGATTTTTCACGTCACCTGATTCTTTTCGCCCGCGTGTTTTGTTTTAATTTTTCTGTGTGTTAGTATATTACATATTTTTCAGTGCTTCTGTGTTAGTATCTTTCTGTGCTTTTTCTGTGAGTTAGTATTTTTACATATTTTTTATTTCCTTTTGGGACTCATTGACTTAGTTAGCTGGATTTATGATATCACTAGGTTAATTCTATTCATAAAGATTTAAATTCGGAATATTTCTTAAAGCGGTAGCTTCACATTGCAACAGCTTAACTGAAATTTAGCCCACGTAACAGGAACTGAGAAGGATATCGTGAAACAGAGAAACTGAGTGATACAGATAATTTGACATTATTTTTGAATTCTGCATGCAAAAACATGAGATACAAGTATTTTTTTCCTTGGGACAAATTCTTTGTTGACCAGTGTTATTCTTACCGTAGTTTACAAATCCAAGCATGAAAACGTTACTCAACTTTGGAGAGGACAGATGTCACCTTTTCGCACACACACACACATGCATGCACTTATATATACTAATGATGTGCATAAATACATGGCAGGTATACATAATACATAAAGTAAACACATGCAGACAAATATATTAATATAACAATTTTTTTTAAATGATAAAAACATACAATCAATGAAGAGACAAAAAAAACGGTAAGATGATACGTGTTGATTTTATTAGGTATTTCTGTTTATTTAGAAACCTACAATAACAGGTCAGACGCTAAACTATAAATCTCACAGGGCACAATCTTAAAGTTGACACCGCTCCACTAAACGCAGAAAATTTCTGTCTCGCTATTGGCTAAAAATACCCAGTTTTTTTTGTTTTTTTGTGGTTTTTTTTCAATTTTTAAACCTCTGTAACTTTTTTCTCCAATTTTTTTTTCTCCGCAGTATCATACCTTCAAAGCAATGAGACTAGAAGGCTAGATTATTATAGCTGATTTTCAGATTTTTTGCTTCTTTTAAAAAATGCATATTTTGCGAATGAAAAAAAGAACTAGGTCCCACAGTAGACGCAGGCATGGCTGTGTGGTTAAAAAGATCGATTTGCAACCGCAAGCACGTGGGCTCGGGTTCAGTAACACTGAGCAGCACTTTAGGCAGGTGTCTTCCACCATAGCCCGGGACCGACTAATGCCTTGTGAGTGAATTTGGTAGATGGAAACTATGTGGAAGACGTCGTGTGTTTTTTGTATCTGTGCGTATGTACATGTTTTTGTATCTGTATTTGTCCCACAACCACCATGTCACAACCAGTGTAGGTTTGTTTACATCCACATAACCTAGCAGTTTGTCTAAAGAGAACCAATTGAATAGGTACCAAGCTTTAAAAATAAGTACTGGGATCTTTGTTCGACTAAGCCCTTCAAGGTAGTACCTCAGCATGACCATTGTCCAATGATTGAGACAGTGGCCATGTAAAAGACAAAATATCTGAATACCATACTAAATGTGTGTGTGTGTGTGTCATTGAAAGATATGATGCTGTGGTTTTCGAATGTATATACATTGGTGAATGTTATGTTGTTGTGGTGTGCATATACACCGTTGAAAGGTATGAATTCTGTGCCAAAAATAACAGCATCATTTCTATACATTCAGTATGATACAAAAATAGAGACTTTAATCTTGAATTACGTACATCGAACTTTATTCAGCCATGCAAGCTTTTCGCAATATCAATGAATGTCTTACTATTCATCTTATTTCAGAGGAGACATATTTCGTTTAAGCATGTGACTACCAAGTACACATCATTGACAAGGGCCAAGATGACCTTTGTGCTTTTAACACAACATTTCTATGAAGAGATTTTCTCTCAGATAAAAACTAAAGCATTATGCCCTTTAACGATGTATCTACATTAAATATGATACTTAATGCATGATACACAGATTGTTATATAAATCATCGTTTTAACGTCTACTTTCCAAAGCTTGTATGGGTCACAGAAAATCTATTGAAGTATATATATTGCAGCTAGATGTTTTTCCTATAACTAATCCTCATCTGTTTCTTAGCTAAGTAATACTTCTCATAGTCATTAATACCAACTATCTAGAAGGGCTTGGGAAGTACATAGGTACTGCCTCTTCTTCTAGATCAGTGCAACTCGACTGGTTTTTCCCCATGGACCCCTATTTTACTGTGGTAGACCCCATAGCCATTCGATGTTTAAAAACTAGTTTTATAGATACTTCTTTCAAAATTCCTATCTTGCTTCTCACACATGAACTTGTGTAGGTTGAACTACCCAAAACGTTAAAGATAGGAATCTTGCTGTTTCTTACAACATATACATATAAAGCAAAATTTTTTCATGAACCCTGAATATACTTCTGTGGGTTCCCAATTTACTATTTTGCTTGCATGGACCCCACCACCACCACCACCACCAAAAAAAAATTTATATGGATCTTCTAAGGGTCATATGGACCCCAATTGAGAACCACCGAGATCCTGCAACAGAAAAACAAGAACTATTTCACCAAGATGGCTACAAGAGCAATGAGTCGATAGTTGTTGAGACACTTTGTTGAGACGTACCACTAAAAACGGCTCTTTATTTTTTTTTACCACAGAGGTGATGGATATTTTAAAGCTTTTGAAGTCATGTACACTGCTAGGGAGGAGTTAAATAGTAGCTCCGTAAAGACAGGGTCGAGTAGTTCTGTACCGAGTTTGTCTTACCCGAGATAGAAGAATAGTAACTGGGTTTGCTGCTTTCCTAGAATTTGCCCTTTTTCATACACACTCACACACACACACACACAAACTTTTTGTTTCTCGCTCTCTTACTCTTTCTCTTTTCTCTCTCTCATTCTCTCTCTCTCCCTCACACACACACACATACACACACACACACACTCACATACTCACACACACACACACACACACTCACACACACACTCACACATATAAATCTATGTATGTATGCATTATTAGCACAACTCTTTTAAAACGCAAGTGGGTGGTTGCAGAGAGTAATGTCAAATGAATTAAGCTGATGGTTGCTCGTGACATTAAAGCAGTGCAATGGGGGGAAGCTTATATAATCTTCATTTCTGTTGCAAATTTTTTCTTTTTATGTTTTTATTTATTTATTTACAGTTACCAATCCTTACCATTCCATTAAATATATAAATTTCTCTTGCTGGGTTTCTTTTCTAGTTTCTCTCAGCAGATTCTGTACAAGGGTCTGGGTCATTTTAATGCTTTACAAAGGGAATGGTTACTTTAAGGGTATTCAAGTGACGAACGTTCAGTTTTTCTTTGATATTCTTATTAAACCGGGGTTCGGTAAGAATTCAATAGTTTGTAGGATGGATGTATCAACACGATATTTAACATTACCGAATAATTAGATAGTAATGTTCGTCTGAATCTAAATCAACCAAAGTATTATTCTTGAATGTGAAATCCCAAAGGTGGAGCTAAAAGACTTCCCTTCAGCTGACACGTGGCGCCCTCTTTTCCGACACTGAACAGTTTCACTCTTTGACTTGTAGTAA
>NC_068982.1:77235496-77236535 GCF_001194135.2 Octopus bimaculoides | reverse complement strand
TATGTATGTATGTATGTATGTATGTATAATAACACAAATGGGCTAAGCTTCACTAAAGTTGTTTCTAATGTGTTTTTTATTGATGAATAAATCAATTATATCATATAATAAAAACCATTTCCTCAGGTGAATTGAAATAAAAATAAAATGTAGCATTTCGGATTTTTCACACAAATAGTGTAGAATGCATACCATGGTGTCCCTATTATTAAGATACCTCGATTTTTTGGAAGCTGCAAATAATTATTATGTATGTATGGAGAGAGAGAGAGAGAAAAAAAAAGCAATAGTCACAATAACAACAACAACCATAACAACAATAGCAATAACAACACAACAACAATAACAACAGCAACAACAAAGCGACCACTAAATTTGATCTATCTCAAAGTACTTTTAAAATAGAATAAAAAAGCTCCTAAGGGGTTCGGAAGCATTTTTACACCCCAGTTAATTACATACGCCAACTCAACCAATATGGAGTAGTGTTATATGGACTGTTGGATAGGTTATTCGTCTGACGTTCCGTGTGTCACTGTGGTTCGTCTGAGTTCATTGTTTCATTGTTGTTGTTCTGAATGACTGGGGTAGTAAAATGTCATTGATATATATGGCGGACATGACTTTTGTTTATTAACACAACGAACATTGGGTGAGTGCGTTCTTTGTATGTAATTGAATAATAAATGTAATAATTAAATTGTACAACTCGTCTTTTCTCTGCGAGTCTCCCGAGGGAAATACAACAGAGTTTATTGGCGTCGCCGTTAGGATTACTTGCTTACTTTACCGTAAAATTGTTTATCTAAATAACAATGGCTGAAAAACAGACTGTAGAGCTTATAAAATTGTTTAGGGAACAAATGGAAAAGCAAATGCAACAACATAAGAGAGATATGGACGCTCTGTTAAAACTGTTTGGTGCTCGACAAGTTGAAGGCGATTCTAGTGACTATTTTTCAGCTGCTTCGACAACAGTGTCGATTCAACACCATTTGCTGCATTTGATTCAGCGACAGAACTATGGCCTGATTACTGG
>NC_068982.1:77234591-77235396 GCF_001194135.2 Octopus bimaculoides | reverse complement strand
TTGTACAACTCGTTGTCTTTTCTCTGCGAGTCTCCCGAGGGAAATACAACCAGTAGAATTCGACAAGAAGTATAACAGCTTTTTCTCCACTTAAACGTGGATGTTCTATTAGAACAAAATATACTGCGGCAGTTACCATGAGAAACACTTTCATATTGGCTTTTTGGCGCAAAATGCACTCTTGTTTATATCGATAGCGGGGAGAAAATTCCTGCCACCTCCAGCACTGAAATCACAAGATCACCTGATTTCGATCTTGTTTGGTATTGTCAATGATGGACTCTCGACTGCTAGAAGTAGGAGCGATTCATCTCCCCGTCAGCGATATATAGATTAACAGTGCCAGAACAGGCAATTAGCCAGTTAACTTGTTAAAAAATATATAAGCGACAGAGGCAGTATTAATACCAAGAGGTAATATTTATTCTCACTTGAACGTGAAGGTTCAGCTTTATTAAAACAGCTTCACTTTCTTCTCTATATAAGTCTTTAGACTATATAGAGGCAAAAGGTTTTGTAAGAAAAGTGAAATTGGATAATTTGACGTATAAGCTATTCGTTAATTCAATAAGGGTTTTAATGACATCAACACTGCAATCTTGTAGCGTTAATCGTCTAACGAATTGGGGTCACGAATTCGGACTGTCACCGTTAGCTTATCTTCTACCACACAATATGAAATTAAAAAGAGAAGTCGTGGTAGAAAGTAATTAACACACACACTCTCTCTCTCCCTATTTCTCTCTGCCTTTCTCTCTCCCACACACACTCTCTCTCCCTTGCTCGCTGTCTCTTTCTCTCTCTC
>NC_068982.1:77229013-77232320 GCF_001194135.2 Octopus bimaculoides | reverse complement strand
CACACACACACACACGCACAAGGGGCTTCCACATAGCTTCCATCTATCAAATTCACTCATAATGCATTGGTTGGCCGGAGCTTATAGTAAAAGGCTCGTGCCGAAAGTGTCACACAGTGGAACAGAACTCGAAATGACATGGTTGCAAAGCGAGATTCTTACCAACACAGCTATGCCTGCATCTCGCAGTCAAGTTATTTAATTGAATTTATTCCATTTTCGTACTTTAAATTTTTTTATATATAAAACTGGGGAGGGTTGATGGCCGGAAAGTTGCCTGGCTCGGAAAAAGACTTCAATAGTGATTCTAAGTCCACAGATATTATTGCAAAACGATTAGGTGCTCCGATGACTCCGGAGAATATTTAATTAAATAAAGAAATAAGAAACATTTATTTACAAGAAATTTTGAACATCATTCAAGAACACACATGCACACACATACATACATACGTACATGCACGTATATATACATGCATTCATATATGCATATATATATGTGTGTATATATGCATATACATACAACTGGAACCCTCGACGTCGTAAACGACAGAGTGCCATTTTAGTTCATATATGCACGTACACTCACATACTACTACTACTACTGCTGCTGCTGCTGCTGCTGCTGTTGCTGCTGCTGCTGCTACTACTACTACTACTACTACTACTACTACTTGTTCTTTCATTTTTGTTTCCATTTCTTGCTGAGTATTTTCCCGGCACCTTGGGTAAAGAAACTCACTGGGCCATTAAAATAAACACATCAGATTGTTCATTTACAAAATCAAATGAGGTAATGTGAAAGAAAAAAAATTACATGACTGGTAATCGTCCTTACAGCAACAACGTTTGTATGACGTACCAGTTAAAACTATGTTTCGTACTTCTTGCAAGGATGGCAAGCCAGTGATCATTCTAAAAAAATTTTCAGTTCCTTTTTTGGTCATTCCAAGTTCCCCTACAATCACTGGTATTGCAACCGCCTTGAATTGCCACATGTTTTCGATTTCAATGAGCAAATCTTTATACTTTGTGAGCTTCTTAAATTCTTTTGCTGAGATATTATGATGACAAGGAATACTCATGCCAATGAATAAAACAGAATTCATCATTTTGGTCTTTCACAGCAATATTTGGTTTATTAAATTTGGTGGTTCTGTCTGTATGTACTGGAAAGTCCCAAAGAATCGTTAGATTTTCTCCCTCAGTTACAGCCTCAGGACGGTGTTTATACCATTTGTCGATTGTTTTGATTTTCTAGGTTTGATTCGGCCCCATGCAACTTCTCAGATTACATACCACAAATGAAAACGCACCTAGACAAGCCTCGTCCTAACATTACAGAAGTCTAACTTGCCCGCTTAGAGGATCTTGCCCCTCCAAAACAGTGATATACAAATTATCTATAACACTTTTCGAAGGTAATGAAAGTATTATACGAGACTTGTCACGAAGACTTTCAGGTTCTAAGCTTTGTCCCAATTTGCTTGGAAATTCTGGGTTTGTGAACCGGATAGAACCCAATAGCATGGAAATGGAAATGGAAATTTACTCTGTAATGTGATAGAGTCCGAAACTGTGGGCTATATCTAACTGAAAATTTTCAAATATTTTAACAACCTGCTGTAGCACTTAATCGGAGAAAGAAATATCTACTTGCCATCACAGGAGACAATTTCTCTTGGAAAACATCCATGCTCCCGTGCTTCGTAACGACCGCAAGGCTAAACTGAGTGATATTTCTCTAAATACCACAATAGTTTAGCTAGTAACAACTATATCTCTGAAATGCTACGTATTCTACCACCTTGCCTCTCTTGACCAAAGAGAATCAGTTTGGTGATGTATTCTGCCAATACACCGCTTCATTCACCAAATATTGCCTGAACGAGTGTACGAGTACAACTAGATGTATATGAAACTCGGAGTAGTAACGGAACGAATCATCAGCTGAGTCCCAAAAATAAACGTACTGAAAACATTTTCATTCGTTTACGACCAAAAAGCAGAATGTGTATGTGTGTGTGTGTGTGTCTGTGTGTGTGTGTGTGTGTGTGTGTGTGTGTGTGTGTGTGTGTGTGTGTGTGTGTGTGTGTGTAAAGGCGCGTAGCCTAGTGGTTAGGGGTATTGCGCTCATGTTCGTGAGATAGAGGCTTCGATTCTCAAACCGGTTGTGTGTTGTGTGCTTGGGCAAAACACTTCATTTCAACTTTCAATCAATTACTTTATGTTGTAAATTAAAGAATCTGATCTTATTTGGAATTAAAGTTGGAAAACTTGGGTAATTTTAGCCAATCAACAAACAGCGTGGCATTAGCAGCTTATTACCTTGACAACCGCACGCTTTGTTGCGTTTCACTTCACCCTTGTCTGTGCCGCACGTTGTTCTGTGTTCATTCATCATACCACAAGATTCTTTTTACCAGCGTGTTTTGTTTTAATTTTTCTGTTTTTTACTTCCTTTTAAAAAATACATATTTTGTGAATCAAGTTAACTAGATCCAGTATCCTCGTGCAGAAAACCTTCACCGTTGCTGCCGATTTTGTATCCAACTCCACAGTCACACCCTGGGCCAATCCCCTCTAAATCTCCCTCCTCCGCCTACATCCACTCATTTTCTAATATCTCAATTGATACATTCATATCAAACGTTGTTCATCAGTGTGTCCTATGGATATTTAGCATCAATATGTACATATATATATTATATATTCTTTTTTTAATTTTTTTTTTGTTTCAGGCATTTGACTGCGGTCATTCTGGAGCACCGCCTTAAAGGAATTTTTAGTCGAAGAAATTGACCCCGAACTTATTCTTTGCAAACCTAGTACTTATTCTATCGGTCCCATCTGCCAAATCGCCAAGTTACGGGGACATAAATACATCAGTATCGATTGTCAAGCAATGGCGGGGGAGGGTAAATACAGACACGCACACATAAACACATACATACTTACACACACACATACATACATACACATATTTCACATACATACATACATGGACCACTGAAATCTACCAGTTTTTTTTTTCATTCTCTGTTTATTTTCTCTTATTCCTTTCTGTTGAAGAGCATAGGCTCGAAACGTAAAAGACTTTTTCATTTTCCCGAGCGCCAAACTAATACACTTTCTTGTTGTTCATACACCTGTCTTCGTCTTTTGTTTTTTTAAAAATAAATTTCAACTATATATATATATGCATATATATATATATATATGTATTATTTATATTATTATATGATTGAACGCCACGCAGCCATTTCCAAGAATATTCACGCACACACACACACACACACATATATAT
>NC_068982.1:77226142-77228660 GCF_001194135.2 Octopus bimaculoides | reverse complement strand
TATATATATATATATATATATATATATATACGACGGGCTTCTTTCAGTTTCCGTCTACCAAATCCACTCAAGAATTTGGTCAGCCCGAGGCTATAGGAGAAAACACTTGCCCAAGGTGCCACGCAAACTTACACACACACGCGCACACAGGTACACACACATGCATACACACGCACACACACACACACACATACACACACACACACAACGTGCTGACAGAAACGGATTAAAGGGTACCCTTCCATTTCATTGAATCAATTTAAATATCCTACATACATACATACATACATACATACATACATACATACATACATACATACAGATACACACACACACATACACGCACCTCTTTCTCGCGTATTGACGTCATACCTGTTGATATTTCCCCTAAATATATTTGTCTTTTTCTCATAGTCTGACGATGATTAACGAATTTTTCCGATGAGGCGGTGTAGCAACTGGCTGGAGGCGTAAAGAGGGCTACAGTTCTATATTTTAGCACTCCTAATTAAATATTTGTGTCGACGAGTGTCTTTCTGTAAGTGTGTGATTCTTGATTCTTAAGTATGTATGTGTTGTGTGCAAAATATCTTGTATGAGTATATTTTGTATCGGCTAATAAATATGTGTGTGCATGTCTGTTTTTGTGCTTGCGTGTCTATGAAAGAGAGAGAGAGTGTGTGCGTGAGAGAGAGAGAGAGAGAGAGAGAGAGAGAGAGTATAAGTGAGTGAGAAAAGCTATTTCTGTCGTCAGACTCCGAGTGTATGGGTGTGTGTATGTGTATGTTAATGTAATTCTATTTTCTAAATGTGTGTATGTGTGTGTTAGTGTGATTCGCTTCCGTTTGCGCTTTGTGTGCATGTGTGTGTGTGTGTGTGTGTGTCTGTATGCGTGTGTGTGTGTGCATGTGTGTGTGTGTGCGTGTGCGCGTGCGCGCGCGTCTATCATCTGTGAATGTGTGTTTTGTATATGTTCGCGTGACAAGGATTGAGTCTGATAAAAAGAGTGAGAGAGGGGACACAGAGGAAAAGTGTATTTCTGTCTCACTGTGTGTGTGTGTGTGTGGATGTGTGTGACTGTCTGTATGTGTGTGTGTGTGTGTGTGACTGTCTGTATGTGTGTGTATGTGCGCGCGCCTGTGTTTTGCGCGTGCTTTGGTCTCTAAATACGCCAAAGTGAACATGTTTATAGGATATATTTATTCGGTATTTAAACATTAAAGGAGTGTGCTCATTAATTAATATATATTCTTTTCTACTCTAGGCACAAGACCCGAAATTTTGGGGGAGGGAGCCAGTCGATTAGCTCGACCCAGTACGCAACTGGTACTTAATTCGACCCCCGAAAGGATGAAAGGCAAAGTCGACCTCGATGGAATTTGAACTCAGAACATAAAGACAGACAAAATACCGCTCAGCATTTCGCCCGGTTCGTCGCCTTTGATTAATAAATATTATATATCTTTTTACTTCTTTTTAGTTGCAGGTCATAATAGGGCGCCGCCTTCAAGGGTTTCAGTACCCACTAGTCTTTTTTTTAATCTGATATTTATTTTGTTGGTCAGTTTTGCTGAACTGCTAGATCACGACACAGGTTGTCATGTGGTGGAGCGTGTGAGGAGTAAGAAACTCGGACAGACACCCACACACACATGCGCTCGCGCACGCACACACACACACGCACGCACGCATACACACACATACACATACATGCATACTAGCTGAGTAGGCCGCTGTTGCTGGACAATTTTCAAAATAGAATGTCTTTCATTTTCTTTTTACTCCATGTCAGGCCATATCTTCCCCGACCGATAAGCCTCTTGATCAGGGCGGATTTCTGCATTATTCTGGGACTCGTTAACTATAAAGCAATTAATTAACAATTAAAACGATAAAACTATAAAAAGTGTAATGATGGGATATGAAAGTAGAGAAGAAGTCTGGTCGTCTAAGCAACCTTGAGAACAGATATTGTTCTGGGGAAATGAAGACGATCATTTTCATCAGCCTTACAGTTTCATGGGAAGTAAGGTGCACTCAAGCCTTTTAACTGAAGAAAGCCAAACCATTAGGTCCTTTTTCAGGTTTGCGGGGATAAAAGTTGGTGGATGTGTCTATTCCCAGTTGCAGTTGACGCTAGAGCAGGGATTCTTAACCAATTTTTATCTATAGACACCTTTGATTACTATTTTATTCTGGTGGAACTCCATGACCATTCGATGTTTAAAAACTAGTTTCATAGAAATTTCTTTCAAAATTCCTATTTTGTTTTTCTCACAACTTGTGCAGGTGGACTATGTAAGATGTTAGAGAAAGAAACCTAGATCCCTGTTGGATCTATTTTAAAACGGGGGCGCCAGTTTTCATTTATGTTTTATGTAGTGTTTTTGGTACCGAAAGACTTTCAAACTTCGTATACTTATCTATTTTGTGTTATAGAACAGAAAAAAAATTTTGTATTCGAATTTATTTCATGTAAAAAATTGTCTTATTTCGATAATTTCTACTAATCACTGAC
>NC_068982.1:77225150-77226074 GCF_001194135.2 Octopus bimaculoides | reverse complement strand
ACACACATAGATACGCACAGCGTAATTTATTATATAAACAATATATGCGTATAAATTACGATTAAACCGGATGAAATATGTCACAGGGAATAACATTTTTATGACCGCTAAGCAGTAACTCTATTCAGCTGAATAGACGTCAGTGATTGGTTGAAATTACAGAAATACGACAACTTTCACATGGAATAACTTACGATGTACGTTTTTTTGTTAAGAAGACTAAGAGTAAAAGATGTTTTATATGACACATTCTACCAGTGTCCCAAGTTTCAAAGTGTTTCGTTAGTGTTTCGTTAAGAAAATACTAGTGCCCCCGTTTTGAAATAGATCCTAGCTGTTTCTTGCAATATATACATATAAAGCAAAATTTTTTCGGGTCCCCTTAAAATACTATTGTGGATCCCCAATTTACTATTTTGTTGCATGAACCTCCCAAAATCAGAGACCATAATGACCCCGGTTGAGAACCACTGTCCTAGAGGATCCCCCCCTCCGCCTATCCAATCAATACGGAGAATGCTCATAGCCATTGGAATGACAGGAAAAGATGTTTAAAAGGCACAACCACAATTGCTTGCTGCAAGTGGGGATCCAAAAAGAAGTATGGAATGAGAGAGAGGGAGCTAAGCTGAAAGCCAGAAGGAGGAGGTGGGAAGTGATCAGGTCACCACTGTTAACACGCCAACAAGAGTTAAAACATCAATTGACATCGTCTGGCGACATCGAGGTTAAGGCTAAAGTCAACAAACATTACATTCAAAAAACGTCACAATTCACCATGTAACCAGATGAGCCATCTTCTTTTAGAAGTAATTATTCCATGATCTCAAACACATTTTCTCTCTTCCCTTTCACGCAAACACACGTTCTCTCTCTCTTTCTCTCTCTCTCTCTCTCTCTCTCTCTCTCTCTCTCTCTCTCTCT
>NC_068982.1:77220576-77224898 GCF_001194135.2 Octopus bimaculoides | reverse complement strand
TCTCTCTCTCTCTCTCTCTCTCTCTCTCTCTCTCTCTTGTTTTCCTCGTTTTCTCTCATCTCCGTCACATTTAATCTTCATAGCTCGTGTCTGACGTTATTGTATGGTTGTATGCGTGTCTACTCAGGTGACAGAATTAATCCAATCCATATAAAACACCGCACCCAACCATCATCATATGCAGTTATCATACACTCCCCCACCTTTTCCTTATCACCGTAGGATCGGTCATTCCGTAATCTTCTCTTCTTCCGCCTCTCTCTCTCTCTCTCTCTCTCTCTCTCCCTCTCTCTCTCCCTCTCTCTCTCTCTTTCTCTGATACTCCTTCGTGACATTCCTTACCGTCTACTGTCGTTCATTGCCATAAACTCAATAAATGGGGATTCCGTCATATTTTATTGTTTCAAGGACGACCATAGTTGAGTCCCAGAAAATTATATCTCCCACTTTCTACCCCTTTCTCTCTGTTCGCAGGTAATTGCTGGGACTAACTTCCTAATACATGTGACAGAGGCTTATATTTTATTTCTTCAATGACGTCTTTAAATTCCAGATATAATTCCCTCTACCCCACCCACTTTGTGACGTAGCGGGAATGTAAGCCGCCTGGGACAGTCCTTAGGTTTCCTATTCCCTGGACCCCCAAGCCTATATAAGTTTATACAGCAAACCAAAAAGTGTCACCTTCATAAATTTGGTGACACCCCTCACTCTCCCTAACTACACTTCTGCCTATCTTCCCGTAGGTGTTTATTGGGAAAAACATCCTTATACATGTGACATTGACTTAAATATGCCAATCACCATGTCGATTTTCAGAATCAGTAGAGCATCGGATTGGCAGTATTCGTCCCCCGTAACTTAGCGGTTCGGCAAAAGAAAACGATAGAATAAGTACCACACTTAAAAAAATAATTACTAGGGCCGATTTGTTCGATTAAACTTTTAAAACACTGCTCCAGCATGGCCGCTGTCCAATGACTAAAACAAGAAAAAGATAAACATTAGCGATAAACCTGTCTTAACAACAAAACACAGCATAAAAACTAAGTTTGCCATATCTATCTTTTATTTGCTTCAGTCATTTGACTGCGGCCATACTGGGGCACCGTCTGGAAAGGTTTAGTCAAATAAATCGACCCTAGTACTTATTTCTAATATTTTTAAAGCTTGGTACTTAATGTATCAGTCTTTATGCCGAAGCGCTAAGTTACAGAGAGGTAAACATACCAACACCGGTTGTCAAGCAGTGGTAGGGGACAAACACAGACACAAAGCGTGTGTGTGTGTGTGTGTGTGTGTGTGTGTGTGTGTGTGTGTGTGTGTGTGTGTGTGTGTGTCACATAGTGTTGATGTGAATTGGGAGTGTATCTCCAAGTTCTTACCACAATGTCATGATTAACGGAAAATTGGTTTTAGGGTCAATTTCCGCTTAACTCCGTTGTTCTGCAGAGAAATACTTGATAGTCTGCAGCTCAGTAAGAAATATAAATATTCTTTAGTCGACTGAATTATCAGTTTTCATGTGGTGTTTGTTATAGAGAGAATAACATTTAACAGTTGTCAAACTTGAATAAATTATGCAAATTAGATTACTCACACTGCGCAAAGTTAGACTCCTTTCGTTAATGTTTCCTCACACATTATGATGTGATATAAACTGGACATGTGGTTGATTAGACTTAGATTCGTTATACCTTAGTCATAAAAGGAAGAGTGGAGTTTGTGACCTTTTTGTGGGAGTGGTGTGAATGAAGTAGGAGAGGAAAGCGCTGGACTCACATGTTGCTATTTGTAATAGGAAACCGTGCACTAAAATATTGACCTAACCTCAGACCGAAGAACCAGTTTAATTCCCATAACTAGGTTTATCGGTTCTTTTCGATCGCAAAATGATGTTTACGTGTGTATAACTATACTTCATCTTTCCACAGGTTTATTGTCCGTGTAGTAAGCTACGAAATTCTTACACTCACTATTTCCTGTAACTCAGCCTCATGGTCCCAGCAAACAAAATAGAAAAGGTGTTGCCCCGAGTGATGCGCTGGAACAGCTACTTTGTTTCATGGGACTCGCACCTGCGCATAGCCACCTCCGCCCCGATAGCGGTGTGTAGAGATATGATCCGGGGGGGCGAGAATGCCGGAGGTCTACACTGCCATAGACACGTCTATAAACCTGTCAGAGAACGACCGATACTTTGACAAAGTATCGGTGTAGTGCTTATATGTGCAGTGGCGTGTGGAGTAGTGGTTAGGGTGTTGGGGTCACAAGCATGAGGTCCTAGGTTCAATTCCTGAACCAAATAATGCTTTGTGTCCTTGAGCAAAGCATTTTATTTCACGTTGCTCCAATCTATGTCAGCTAAGAATGAATATCAGCTGATTGCTGCTGCATCCCTTCTCTCCCGCTAGTTTTCACATTCTCAATTTTCTGTTGGGTCGAAGGAACCAAATATTCAGAAAATAAGGGTTCCAAATTTTAGCACAAAGCTAGGAATTATAAGTGTAGACAAATCAATTGCATCGACCCCCATCGTGGAAACGATGAACGAGTTTTCAAGGGAGATAATCAAAGAAAGTAACATTGTAATACTTCATGTAAAGTAAATATAACAAATGAAAAATCCTTCAAGAATCCATAAAAATTCCCGGATCACTACCAAAATTTAATCATCTATTCCTTGTATCATTACCAACTTTTCCTGCAAGTTTCATCAAATACCGTTCACAACTATTTGAGTTATTTTGAACACAGACGGACAAACCAACGCCGATGAAAACATAACCTCCTTCCTTGGTGGATAGAATCATTGAAGCGCTCGTGGTGAAAGCAATTGGTTAGTCTCTATTTTCTGCACAAGCTTCGTCTGCCATAGATGAAGCTTGTGTACAAAATATAAATATGCACATGACTTGATAATTGATGAATAAAGTTTATTAACCAAGGCATCAAATACACTTCGTCCCATATCGAGATTAGACAGAAAATTCTGACAAAATGCCATGCACACACACACACACACACACACACACACACACACACACACACACACACACACACACACACACACACAGGAGTAGGCGTGGCTATGTGGTAAGAAGCTTGCTTCCCAACCACACAGTTCAGTCTCACTGCATGACACCAGGTCTGTCACCTATCAGAACAGTTTATCTCATTCAAGTAAAGTCAATATCTGGCACACCAAATCTCTGTATTCTTTCTTTCTCTAGTTTCTATGGATACTTTGACGGACAAAGGCTTTCAGAATTTCCAGTCGTGGCTGTGTAATAAGAAGCTTGCTTCTGAACCACATAGTTTCGGGTTCAGTCCCACTGTGTAGCATCATAGGCAAGTGTTTTTTACTATAGCCTCCAGCCGACCAAAGCCCTATGAGTAGATTTGGTAGATGGAAACTGAAAGAAGCCCCTGTGTGTGTATGTGTGTCTGTCTGTCTGTCCCGCACCACTGCTTGACAACCGGTGTTGGTTTGTTTACTTCCCCGTAACTTAGCGGCTCAGCAAAAGTTACTAATAGAATAAGTACCAGCCTGTAAAAAATATATGGAGTAAGGTCGATTCATTCGACTTAAAATTCTTGAAGACGATGCCCAGCATGGCCAATCAAATGGTCTTACTTTTCTGCCTCTCTCTTTCCCTCTCTCATCCCTTACTCCCTCTCCCACTCTTCCTCTCTCCTAGCACGTGACCAGTGTCCAGTCAAAGGGCGTCATTTACTTTCAGCCTGCTGCTGACCCAGCTAGACATGTCTGTGTTCCGTCCGTCGAGGACTTTTTCCATTTCTTTGCGCTACCTCACTACGTCTGTCTTGATAGCCGAAAAGGCTTTTTTTTTTTTTTGTATTGTATTGTACTGTATACGTATAATCATTCTCTTGCCTATTGTACAGCCGTAAGGCATTTCCTATTGTGTGTGTACACTTCTTTGTCTGTTATATCTTGTCATTATTTCTTATTGTACACGCAATTTTATTTTGTCCTGTCCTCACACACATTCGTCAGCTTTTTCCTGTAGCTCTATGCTCTGGCGCTCCCGTTAGATAACAATGGTCTTGATTTCTTCTCGTCATTTCACTCAGTGTGAGAATGCATACTCAAAGTGATGTGTCATTTTCAGGAATTTACAGACAAAATTTTTGGTCTGTAAACAGTTGGTATCCAAGACTATGAGGTCTCGGATACCAACTGAAGAGAAAGTCAACTGCGAATGTTCCTTGTATCGTGTTTTGTCTACCTTTTCTATCCGATATGTTTCCGCCCAGTTTTTATCTATTTTTCCCTTCTCTGTATAACTTTTGATATA
>NC_068982.1:77216851-77220204 GCF_001194135.2 Octopus bimaculoides | reverse complement strand
TATATCCATATTATCCGTAGAGTTTATATGAATGGATAAATAATAAAAGATGGAATGAACGACATTCTTTATTTAAAATCACTGCAATCGTTTCTACGCATCTCTACACCCGTAGTACATTGATGAAAGTTTACAGACAAAAAATTTTGTCTGTAAACTCCTGAAAAGGACACATCACTTAGAGTATGCATTCTCACACTGAGAAAAATGAGGAGAACATCTACCGAAGGACTTGTTTAAACAACCAGAGGAGGTGCATTTTACGCCTTATATGTTTGATAATGATTATCGATAAACTCACCAATGTACCACAGGTGTAAAAATGTATCGAAACAATTGTAGTCATTTTAAATAATGTCGTTCTTTCCATTTTCTATCATTTATCTATTAATGTATGTGTGTGTGTGTGTGTGTGTATATATTCACATTATCATCATCAATAACAGCAGTAGCTTCAACAAAGCGTGAAATCCAGAGAGGGGTTTCATATCCGGCAGCAACTGAATCAGAAGCCCTTCATTATAATCAGCGTCATTTGAAGGATGTCCATGAATCTAACGGTAAACCTATCCAGGAACTAATCGCTAACAAAAAAAAAAATTCATTTTAAATAATGGACAACTACAAAACATACGCAACAGCAACGACAACCGGACACGTATGTGTGTAAACGACCACTTAAAACAACTCCGAAAATGGATATTTTTACTTACTCCCCCACAAACTCATTTCCTTGTGCTAACATTATTTTTACTTATCCTCTCTCATACAAAAGAAATTTCCGGTTTAAACACTTCCTTTTCTCTAGCCGGGATTTCGTTATTTTTATCCTGCTCCTTGACAAATTAACAGCTATTTCTTATTTTGTGACGAAAAATACCGTAGACTACGAAAGATTTTTCAAAAAGATCGCATGATATTTTACAGACAACACTAATCCCTTTTAAAATGGAACTGGTCCAGGATACTGGATATTGTATTAAACAACGAAGTGCATAACATCCACAACATATACACAAGCACAGAATGGCGCTAACTGTGATATTTCGTCACTGAGAAACTTTCCTAAGAAACTTGAGAGTTAAAAAAAGCTCAGAGCTCGTTCAGAATGTTGTAAGCGGATTGTCCGACACGGCGTTTCAAGCACGTTTGCTTTCCTCAGTGACGAACACCATCAGACATTATGAACTAAACCGAAAAATATTTGTTCTCATAAAGAAATCAGTAAACAAAACATTCACCGATTTGTGATAAAACTGGCCATGTAAGAATTAAATTAACATACACACTAGAAGCAGTATGAGATTATAGTAATGATGTGTATAACATCTATAACGTATATGCAAACATAGACTCGTGGGGTTCATAGTTGGAGATAGCGAGTAAAGTTGAAGCACTGTATCTGACGCTCTTCCGACGACATTATGAGCGCGCTCTGGATTTTTAATGTACAGATCTCTTTGAGAAGTTTCTCTAAGTCAAAATATTACAGCTAGCGCTATTCTACAATATATTTGTATATGTATACTGCAAATGTTATACACGTCGTTATTTCAATCTAATGCTGTATTTTAATATAAGGATATTATACTAATGCTGTATTTTAGTATAAGGATATTATACAGAGTGCAGCAAAACGTTTCAAAAACAAACAGGCAATATGCAGTGGTTCAAAGCATAATGCTAACTGAAAAGAAAACGGTAAAATATTAACTACATGAAGACGTGATTACCACCCGCTTCACTTTACTAACACCACACTAATAGCCAAGTAAAATATGGAGGGAAGGGGTTCTGTATTTATAGAACCTGAAGAGGTAAAGCACAAAAGTGTGTCCGGCGCCACTTGGACTCAAATTCTAGATCAGAACTCATTAGTCCGGGTGATAGCAATCTGTTGGGGAGGGGTGTTGTAAGGTTATAAAAGAACGGCATATATCAAGAGCACTCTATCGGGGCTCCGAGCGACTGTGATATAAACCACGTACAATGCTTGTATCTCAAACATGTTTTCAAAAATATATTTGTCAAGATTAAAATATAAGTGGTACGTTTTGTTATCAGTGACTAGAAACATGACTTATGATGTGGCAAGATCTAATATAATTTCATTTATTAAGTCCGCACCTTTTCTTTTTAATTTTATATTTTAGTCCGGAGGGAAAACCCATTGCAGGGCCTTTCAGATTGCAGGGAGGGGGAGGTGGTACCTTCAATCAAAGACATGGCCTGAATGCTTGCAACAGAGTATACTCGCTAAAGGTACCCATGAGGTCAGGAGTTGCGTTAAACTGGGCGAAGGATTAAGTCTACCACCCAACTAAGCCATGACGAGATTTGAACTTAGAACTCAAAAGACCGGGGTAGATAGTAAAAAGCACCCAGTCCGAGATTATTGCGGTGCCTCTATTCCACCGTTTTCGATTTGTATCCTTTTTTATCGAGCTCGAAAAGAGAAAAGGTGAAAATATTTTAGGCAGGATTTGAACTCAGAACGTATAGAGCCGCAAGAAATACCGTTAAGCATTTTGTCCGGTGTAACTAATGATTCTGCCAACTCGCCGCCTTCAACGCAACAGATAATGCAGCTATTATTATCGAATATTTGCATACGATGATCACATGTTTGTGACTGCGAGATCTTGTTGAAGTATCATTGAAAGTCAAGTAGTATTTTAAATATATCGATATTTATTAATTATCAGTGAAGATGACATGCAATCCAAAATGAATCATGTTATGCTATCATCTATCTTTTAATTCATGTTTGGAGCAGATGGTTGCGCCAATCGAGCAGCACAAAATAGTTATTTTGGGATATGGTAATTTCTGTAACGGCCATTAACCTCTGCTTCCCTATCAATGATCAGTAAATTGTATATAAGTAAACGGTTAGGTCAAGGTTAAGAAATCTATTCTCAGTGGTTAACGACCGTAGTGTGATGAAGTATTAATAAACGTTAATACTTTGATACCTAAAAGTCAACAATTTATATGAAGAGATATGTTAAAAAGTATTGAGCTCACAGAAATGTAGTTAACCGATTTGATAGGGCAGAAGTCAATTAAACGAAGAAACACTGTGCTGTGTACATTGTCAAGACTGTTTTCTTATAACAAGCACAGTCCGTTCGTGAGTAAATAGATACCCCAATGTGGTTTACATTCTTCTGCAAATTCAGGAGAGACTCATTTACAACACCGGACAACAGCAAACAATAACTCCTAAAACCTTACGCACTTAGGAAACGGTTAACAGTGACTCTGAACTTTCGGCTTACTCGCATTCCCTTTACACACACACATATGTGTGTGTGTGTGTGTGTGTGTGTGTGTGTGTATTTATATATATA
>NC_068982.1:77213975-77216740 GCF_001194135.2 Octopus bimaculoides | reverse complement strand
ATATACATATATATATAAAAGAGGAAGAAAAGTTGTAATGACGCCAGCGGGAGTTGAACACCGCATTTACTGTTGACTGTAGCTAACCACTACACCAAAGCGTCTAATATCATAAGTATCATCTCTCTCTCTCGTACTTTTGAAAACAACACTTCAAGAAAGATAACTCTGAGCATACTAACTGGAATCGAGCCAATCAAAAACGAGCTAACCGTTACTGCACATTGAGCTTTTTGTTTCCTCTCTAATAATGCTGCATGTGCGTTTATCATAATTACCAATTTGTTCAGCCCCAGGTTAAACCTGATCGAGCAGTTTTGTGATCAACGATGCTTCATCCATGACCACCACATCTCATTTTCAACCATATGTCAAGGATACCATTATCCAAACGGTATTTTATTTTAGATAGTAATTTGAAGGAGATATTGCAGCTAATTTTAGGTCAAGCAAGGCAGCGAGTTGGCGGAACCGTAAGCACACCAGACAAAATGCTTTGCCGCATTTCTTTTGAATTTACATTCTGAGTTCAAATTCCGCGGCGGTCAACTTTGCATTCCATCCCTTTCGTGGTCGAAAATAAGTACCAGTTGAGTGTTTGGTCGATGTAATCGACTAGCCACCCACCTCCCGCTCGTCGAAAGTTCAGGCGTTGTGCCTGTAGTAGAAAGGAAAAAAAAATCTTCATTAGAATCATCGACGGCGTCGCAGTCTCAACCGTTTTTTAGCTATGGACCCCTTTGATTACTATTTTATTCTGATGGACCCACAGTCATTCGATGATTAAAAACTACTTTCATGAATACTTTTTTCAAAATTCTTATTTTGTTTATCACACATCTCATGCGTAGTTTGAACTTTGTAAAAAGTTAGAAAAAGAAATTGTGCTGTTTCTTGCAATAAATACGCCTAGAGCAAAATGCTTTCATGGACTCTTAAAATACTACCATGGATCCCCAATTTACCATTTTGCTTGCATGGTCATCAAAAATCTTACATTAGATCCCTAGGGGTCATATGAACCCCGACTGAGAACCACTAATGCATATTTCAAGTGAAATTCGCTCAGCAACTTATATAGAGAAGTAGCTAATTTATTTTGTCAACACTCTCTTTCCCTTGATATTTATCGTTCAGATAACGAATACAAATGGCTAGAGTCTATCATGCTGTTTACATATATACATTTTAAAGTCAAACCATATTTGTTTCATGCAGATTACATTTCACCTCATGTATATAAATAGAAATAAACAATTAATTTTATCTGTCACATCATCACCTTGAACCAGTCCTTGAAATATTTCGATCAGTTTCAACTAAAGTCTTCAGTTTTGTTAAATCAATTTGTATTATTTATCTTATCCAGGTCGCAACATTATCACTTTCTGTTACTATTTTCATAAATTAAAACTTTTTACTGTACTCTATAAATCTTTCGTAAAGTTTCGAGATCCCACGATCTATCTGTTATCTGTTATATTAAAGTGCTTACGATAAGATCCTGTAGTGTAAACAATCTGTCTCGCTGGGGAAAGGGAGTGGTAAAAGTATTTGTGCAGGAGAGAAAGAGATTCAAACGAACATTACTAGTACGTGCACACATGCACATACTTAAGCCCCCCCCCCCCACACACACACGACAATTATCTGTGTATGTATGTATGTGTGTGTAAAGGAGAGAGTGGGTGATATGTGCATTAGCGTTCGTACGTGTGGGAACAAAAATATCGTTTATTCTTAAGTTACAAATAAGTAAAATATTCCATTTCGATAGTTTAAATGATTTATCAAATTTATATTCGATTGACGGAGTGGGGTACAAAATTGGTAACTGGGGCAAAATGAGCAATTTCTGATTTCTTATTTCTTCCCTACCTGTTTGAAACCATTATGTTGCAAATATTGCATCATCATGTTGTATTGTGGCATCATCTTTGGGAGTAAAAATTGTTCAGCATAGTTGTTTTTGTTGAAGTTATAAGAGTTTGAAACAGTCAGGTGACAGATAAGTTTTTTTCAAGAAATTTTTCCTCATCTTTGACCCGATTGTATAATAATTGAAATTGGTAATAAAATATCTGGATAATTTTTGATGTTTTACAACCAATATTCTTTTCTCTGTTGGATTCCAAGTCAATTTTTCCCGCATTAATGTCTAATTTGATCATTTTCAGTTTTCAAAGAATCATGTCTAAACTGGGGCAAAATGAGTAATGACTAATTTCAAGAATTTCTTCTTTTTAACTGCATGGCATGTGAATATACCATAAAGAGAATTACTCCAGCAGATCATGAAGAAGCTATAGAGAATATTTTATGTTGAGTTTTTATAAATAGATGTTTCATTAGCTGGAATCAAATTCTTACACTCGCTACTTCGGAGGAATGACAAACCAATGCCTTGTATTATCTTGAATCTTAAAGACGAAGTCTTCGATGTGATACAATGGTTAAATAGTTTTGAGAAAGGACGAAAGTTAAAAATACATATATAGGTGCCAGCGCAGGGTTGGCTCTGAGGTTAAGAAGCTCGCTTTGCAACAACATGGTTTCGGGTTCAGTTCCACATCACAGCAGGTGTCTTCTATAGCCTCAGTCCCACCAATGCCTTGTGAATGAATTTGGTATATATATATATATATATATATATATAAATTATACAAGAATAAAGGGCAGGGAATCGTCAATTAGTAATAGAATTAATAATTAACAATTTTACCAAGTAGTTCAGTATGAAAAAAACCTTTATCGGTAAAATCATT
>NC_068982.1:77210549-77213712 GCF_001194135.2 Octopus bimaculoides | reverse complement strand
GAAGAAAAGGCACTTACGAATTCATCGGCTAGCGAGTTCAGGCATCCCATCTCAAAAGAAATCCATTCCATGTGCATCACAAAATAGTCCCGTATGAAAAAAAGTCCCGTGTGAAGGGATTACGGTTTAACCATCTAACTTAGAGGTATCAAATATAAATTATACAAATAGGAATAATAAAAGTCCAACAACTGATGAGGAGTTATCTTCTTTTGGTATTTTGTCCTGTACTTTTCTCTCGTGTGTTTACGTATTTTTCACTCGTTGGTGATGTCCTGTACACAATGTGTATTATATATATATATATATATATAGTGGTTCATGCAGGCATGGCGTGGATTCGATCCTCGATCGCCAAATTTCACTTAACAGTTCAACACCACTTTTCTCACGGTAAAACAATAGCTTTTCTGTGAGTGATAACAGTTACATTTGCTAGATGCCTTCGCTAAGCGGAATAATGTCTTCTACACTTGGCCCTTCTAACCTCTTCCAGGCCACCAAAAGCTAGAATAGAGATAACAGACGAAATCTATTGTTTCCAACAACATATCTATCCCTCTGGCTGATTTTGGATAGTTATAAAAACAAGACCTCCGTAAGCCAAAGTCAATTAGTGAGAACCGAGTCTGGCTGTGCCGTCTCTGAAAGAAAAGGTACAAAAGGATAACTATGGTAACTCACTAACGAAGCAGTTGTTTCGTCCCACCCATCTCACTTTTACTAACTCACTTTCTTTTCTCGGAAACATTACCATATCTCTCTATATATACTACTATGAGAATGTGTACACACATACCGGCCGAAATTAACTCTTTTTACCTCGTATGCTTTTCCATTTACTAGTTATACATACCAATCCGTCGTGGTTTTGGATATATACAAAGTAACAGTAAATAAATATTTCTTTACAACCTCGATCACTGTTCTTTGTTCGTCTTTCATCTTTCACATCTTACAACATGCCGTTGCAATAAATCTTTGCCGTCACATACACACACACACACACACACAGTGCTTTGGTGACACTGCTGTCATATCAATATCATCTGTGATATTAAGGTATCAAGCAAACAGAATTGTTAGCACGCCGAGCGAAGTGCTTAGCGGCATTTCGTCTATCTTTACGTTCTGGATTCAAATCTCACCGAAGTTGACTTTGCCTTTCATATTTTCAGGGTTGGTAAAATAAGTACCAATGCATCACTAGAGTCGATGCAATCGACTTCACCCTGCCCTCGGAAATGCTGGCCTTGTGCCAAAGTTTAAAACCAATTGTGCGTGTGTGTGTGTGTTTGTACGCGTGTGTGTGTGTGTTGTAAGTGTATGTGTATATTTCTGCGCACACTGTATGTGTGTATGGTGTTGTGTGTGTGTGTGTGTGTGTGTGTGTGTGTGTGTGTGTGTGTTTATCTCCTTTGCTAATATGCAGTCACCAAAACAGACTGAATGTCCAGCCAGCTGTGCCAAATCGTCAGTGTCCAAATAGTGGCACCCAGTCGTTTCATCCCGCCTTTCGCCTGTTGGATTCCAGTTATCACCTTGGTCTTATTAACCCTGATTTGATCACCTCGGACTTCCGAAAATTGATAGTCCCTTCAATACAAAAATGTTTATAGTGCTACAATTATGTAAAATATTGTCATACTGCTGAAAAAAAAAACGATATAACAGGCAATCTCCGTTACAATATACATTAAATCAAAACTTTAAATGAAGATATAATTATTTATTAAAATGAAAATTATAATAAAAATGTTGCATAAACAAATGTAAATTGTAGATGAAACACACCAATATAATAACAGAGAAAAGTTTTATTCATCAAAATAGCCACAATATATTTCCATGAATTGAAATGGAAAGAAAAATCAATGTGAACTCATTATATAGCTATCACCGTTCACTCTGATTCACCACCGGTTGCTACATTCTTGTAATTTGTGCAACTCACAATTATCATATTGTGATTACTGCAAACATGTTTCGATCCTTTGACCTGACACAAAATGCACGTCTCTTTGTTTAGCTTTGTAATGACTGTGAGGTGGTAGAGGCTGTTGCAGCTGCAGCTGAGGGCAACAGTCTTGCAATAATTGCTCTGAGATTTGTTTGCAACGACGTCTGCCTCCCACGACAACTGAGCTACAACTGAGTCACACCGCGTGCTACACACCCTCACTGAGTCAGAAAAGTAGTAGGAGGGAGTAAAAGAACAATTACCAACTAGGAATTAGGAGCACTTAAAAAATGTTGGGGGTGACAAAACACCACATGTGACTATCTCTATTTACATTCAGTTATTTGTTGATCGGCAGGTTTGATCGAGATGTCTTTATTGCTCACAATCTTAGGATATTCAGTGCTTTGATGTTTTCGGAGACACCTAATCCTGAACGTTAGAAACTCTCTGACGATATCTATGTCTATTTTCCCATGACTTGGTACCATACTGCAGGACGAATTTGACGATGCTATTCGAAATTCTCAGCTTATATGTCTGGACAGAGATCTTGGTTTCTAGATCGGCTTAACATATTTGCGGTTTGACTTGCTCTATATCTCACTTCCGTTGCTTCCAATTCCTAGATACGTGAAGCATTTCACTTCACTCAGTGTGTTCGATCTTGACAGAGCCAAAGACCATCGTTCTGAATTTTCATTATCGCGTCTATCTAACGTTTACACTCAGTCGCGCCATTTCATTGATATTTCTGTTAACTTTCTCTATATGGGAATACCATGCAAAAGTATTTGTGTGTGTATGTACCTGTGTATGAGAATGTCTGCGTGAGACACAGAAAGAGAAAGAGGAAAAAAGGAAAGGAACAAAACAAATGCAGACAAAAAGAAGAAAGGAAGAAGGAAAGACAGAAGGAAAGAAAGAAGGAAAGACAGGAAAGCAAGATCGTAATACTCACACATAATATGCTTGTATAAGTTTTTATGAATGTACGCAATAGTGTCAAAATAGTGTGTATATGCTAGCACTTCAATGTGTATGCGTGCGTGCGTGTTTGTATGTGTATGTATGCATGTGTGTGTATGTGTGCATGTGTGATTGCAGGCGTTTTTGAGTGTGTTAGTACATTGGCGTGAGTACTATAAGCGTATGTTTATATATATATATACATTAACATACGCTTATAGTACTCACACGCCA
>NC_068982.1:77207249-77209917 GCF_001194135.2 Octopus bimaculoides | reverse complement strand
ACTTCTGTGACCTCATCAGTGGTCCTTTGCTTTCTTCTTTCTTATGTGTGTCCCACCTTGCTAACTATCAGCCATTTTGTATTTTGTATTCCTATTGTATGTGTCTACGCACGCGTATCCCTCAATATGTGTCTATGTTTTGTAAGTGCATTGCAAAACAAATATATATATATATATATATATATATATATAAAGGAAAGACAGTACCAATTTCAGTAATAATTATTTAGTGGTAGTATTGGCGAGGCTAGCATTTGTCAGATAACCACTGTCGTATAATAATACTAAAAGGGACCGGCATGTGTAAATGTGTGTACGTGTGTGGATTAGTATTAGCGTGACGGTGAAATGATGGCGGATAGCATTGTTGGAACAAAATATATCTAGATAAGAAATGAGTTAACAGGTTTGAGAGGTAATTAATAAATCGGTCATCCATATTAATATCTATATTGTATGTTAGTCAATCCTAATTCAGTGGCGTACGTACATATATTCACAGGCAGCTACATTGCTTGTCAATATATTTGTTAGCTGGCTGTGTCGTATGTTAGAGGAAATGTCAAAGAGTGTCATTGGCTAACTAGGGAGGGAAAACTTAACTAAATCGTCAAATCATGAAATAAAATCAAGGTTAAAATATTCGATTCAAGTTTTCTACACGCCAGTATTTTTTTTTTTTTTTTCAGTGTTATTCAGTTTTAATTTTCTCTTTTCCTGTTTATTTTAGTTATTTTATTTATAGGCACAGGCGTGACTGTGTGCTAAAACTTTTGCTTCCACACCACATGGTTCCGGGTTCATTCACACTGCATGGTACCTTGGGCAAGTGTCTTCTACTAAAGCCTCGGGCCGACCAAAACCTTGTGAGTGGATTTGATAAACGGAAACTGAAAGAAGCTTATTTTCCTACTATAGTATATAAAATTATAAACAATAGATTTTTTTAATCAACAATAGAAGGAAATTATTTTAATATGACTCAGAGACTAAATTATTTCCTACCACCACCATCATCATCAAAATCACATGGATTTTGAGATTTGATTTTTATGACTGGTTTTCTTAACATTTAAGAGGTATGTTAACAATGTAATATCCTCATCCCACGCCATGATAGACAACTGTCGAAACACTCGTCATTTCCTTATTATTTCCTATTTACTGAAAGGTGGAGCCTCTAGTAATAGCAGCCAAATCTCCCTCACATCATACCTGTCCTTTTTTAATGCAGGACATACTGGGTAATGTACTTCAACGTATACCACTAAAAAGGCGAGATGGTCACAGTTGGAATACCTTTTGATCTGTACAATCAGAGTTGATCTGGGACTAAACCATGCCCGTCGCTAAGAGGGTACACTGGATGACACTGTCCGTTCGCTATTCAACAGTGCACCATCAGATTTACAGTGGTACACTTATTTCGAAACTTCGCTTAAAGCATTATTATAAATTAGTGCCCACTCAGAATATTCTGAAGCACCTCAAGGCACCCCAAGTCTGGTGACAGGCCTGAACTAAACAACTTTGAGCTTAAGAGACTCAATTACATTGCTGTCGCTGGTGTTGTTGTTGTTGTTGTTGGACCCTTGTTTGTATAGACACGCCTTACCTCCTGGACTACATTATCCAATGTATCTTATTTTTAAAGAGATCATATGATTTAAAAGAAGATTTGGCTGTTATTTCTCGCGAGTCGAACGATCACTCCAGGTAGTTATCAACTTGGACATCGAGGTTATCAAAGTAACAAGAGTATAAAAGGTTATTAAGATTAATTAATAAACTGGTTTAATTAATTAATAATCTACACATAATCTTTAGTTTATTAAACTCCACAAAATCAAACAGTCTTTGTGTGACTGAAGGGGCAGAGGAGGGAGAGAGAAATTGAAGCAAAGGTCATTATTGTGTTAAATATATTCATAAATATAGATTTGTAGAATTACAAAATGTCCTCAAATATGTAAAGATAACAAGAGAAATAATCAATTGAATAGGTTCAGCATATTATTATTGGTACTTTATTTTATTGATTTCACTGGGATAAAAGCAAAGTTGATGCAGCAAAATCGAAACCTAGAATATAAAGAAACGTAATTTAATATAGCAAGGAACTCTCACCATTTCTTCATTACTCTACCAATTCTACCACCCACTATTATTCTCCCCACCACTCTACCAATTCTACTACCTACTACCATTCACCTACGATTCAACCAGTTCTATCAACGACTACCATTTTCCCCTCAGCATTCTACCAATTTTAACATTCACTACCATTCCCCCAACATTCTACTAATACTACTACCCACAACCATTTCCCCACCACCCAGCCGATTAAACCACCTACTATCATTTCCCCACTATCATTTCTACCGTCAACTACTATACACCCATCACCACTCTACCAATTCAGTCATCAACTACAATTCCCTCACCATTCCACCAATTCTACAGCACACTATCATTCAACAACATTCTATCACATTCTACCATTCCTTCCCACCACTCTACCAATTCTACTATCAACTACCATTCTTCTCCACCACCACCTTACCAATTCTACCATCAACTACAGTTCTTCCACCATTATACCAATTCCACCATATACTACCTTCTTCCACTAGTCTATCAAATCTATCAATTCTACCATCCACTACCT
>NC_068982.1:77205527-77207239 GCF_001194135.2 Octopus bimaculoides | reverse complement strand
AGTTCTACCATCAACTACCGTTCACTCTCCAGTCGACCAATTCTACCATCGATTACCATTCTACCAATTCTACCATTCCTTCACCATGTTACCAATTTTACCGCCCACTACCATCTAATAGTTCTACCAAATCTACCACCCACTACCATTCACTCTTCATTCTACCAGTTCTACCATCCACTTTCACTCTCTCATCATGCTACCAATTCCACCTTCTTCTACCATTTTCTATTTCCATGAGTCGAGCCATTCCTTATGAATGAAATTTGATGCGTAGAAACTATGTGGAAGTTCATCGAGTGGATTGCACCAACGCCATGCTCATTCCGCCTAAGAATTATATCAAGTGTACACATATAGGCGTGTAGGCGTGGCTGTGTGGTAAGAAGCTTGCTTCCCAACCACATGGTCCCGGGTTCAATCCCACTGCCTGACACCTTGGGCAAATGTCTTCTACTATAGCCTCGGGACGTCCAAAGCCTTGTGAGAGGATTAGGTGGACAGAAACTGAAAGAAGCCCGTCGTATATATGTGTGTGTGTGTGTGTGTGTGTGTGTGTGTGTGTGTGTGTGTGTGAGTGTATCTTTGTGTGCGTGTATCTTTGTGTGTGTGTATCTATGTGTGTTTGTATCTATGTGCGTGTGTCTTTGTGTTTGTTCCCCACCACCGCTTGACAACTGGTGTTGGTGTGTTTGCGTCCTCGTACCTTAGCGGTTCAGCAAAAGAAGAATCAATCCTGGGGGTCGATTTCTTCGACGAAAACCTTAAAGGCAGTATTCCAGCATGACTACAGTCAAATGACTGAAACAAGTAAAGGAATAAAATAGTAAAAGACTGTCTGCGGAATACTCGGTCACTTACATTAGAATTCAATGACCCTGGTATTTCAGATGATCAAACAACTGAAAATTCATAGTTGGAATTTCTAACCAAAGGCATCCATTTAATCTGCTACACTACCCTCGCTCCTACGTCCCAAAATGTCTGACCTTATGTTTAAGTTAGAAATGGTTCTTATTTATATCTAGAGTCCACAGTTTCTTTACTCCAAGACGTGTGTTAGAAATCAGATGTCAAAATAGGGAACTTGTCAAAGAAGCCTAATTAATCAGCAAAGAATTGTTGTTACCATGGTAACATCAGAGTTACATCACAGGAATCAGCCGAGTTGTTGTCTAAGGTCACATCGTACGACTAAAATGCCTAATAGAATGAAAGTGTGTGTGTATGTGTGTGTGTGTGTGTGTGTGTGCGCGCGCGTGTAAATGAGTACTATATAATACGGATTCAGCTATCAGCCATCATGCGCGTGCACATACACACACACGCACACATACATACAAACACATAGATAGATAGATATGTTTCTTTATTAGCCACACAGGGCTCAACATAGAAGGGACAAAATACAAATGTAGAGTTTTTCTTTTCGAGGGGGCGAAAAACAAAGCAGAAAAAAAAACAAACACAAGTGGGAACAACGATGGAAAAAGAACATCGCAAAACGTTTGGGGTATTTACAAAATATACGAAATAATACAGAAAATTCCCAATAAATGGGGAGGTTATCCGTGGAAAGAAAAATCTACGAAAAGTCCACGGTAACCTCGGTCCTTAGTGTCACAGTTTGTTAAATAAAATTTCTTTTATTTATGCAAGAAACGTAAGTAACTCTCTGTTTACAAAATTTTAAAACGTTTTATAGAATCATG
>NC_068982.1:77194838-77196528 GCF_001194135.2 Octopus bimaculoides | reverse complement strand
TATTATTATCATTATTATTATTATTATTATTATTATTATTATTATTATTATTATTATTATTATTATTATTATTCCTTCGTAACACAGTGTAGGTAAAAATGCACCGGAGTCTTTAGTCATCTGTCAAGTCACAAGGACCTCAGATAATACTTTCCTTAAGATGTGCGCTGTGCCCAATAAGGCTGCTTTTTGCAAAACATCAATCTTGCATGGGATTTCCACTTGCCTTAAGAAGTCTTGAAGTTTCAATAGGATTGAGCCCAATGCTCTGATCACCACTGGTATCACTTTTACATTACCCTCTCGCATTCCATACAGTCTTGCCATTTCCACTTTCAATTCGGAGTTGTTGATTTTTTTCAACCTCTTTACTCACAACATTCATATCATTTAGTATGGCTACATCAATGATCTGACAGTATTTGTCTTTCTTATTCAATATGACAATATTCGGCCGACGGTGTTCGATTACACGATCCGTCTAAAAATCATAGTCCCAGAGTATCGTTACTTTTCCATCCTTCTGCATAACTTTACTTGGTACATGCTCATACCAGTTCTCTGTTACTTCATATTGATATTTACAGCATAAGAGCCAATTATCGTGGCGGCGTTTGTATTCTTTTTGTGCAAGGCTCTCACATCCACTAACCAAGTGGGTCACATTTTCCACACTCTTTCCACAGAGTTTGCATTTCTGGGTGTCAGAAGTTTTATAGGTGTTATACTTCACTGAATTGGTAGCGAGAGCCTGGTCTTGTGCAGCAATGATTAGGCTTTCGGTGGTACGCTTCAACTCACCTCGCTGAAGCCATGCCCACGATGCCGTATTATCCTTAACTTCTTGTATTTTTCTTTCAAACTGTTCATGCATTCTCATTTCAAGGTCTTCTTTTCTCTTCTCCTCAGCTCTTTGGTTAAACTCTGCATTGCCCATCATTTCATCTGCATTTACACCTGTATCTTTCGCGGCATATTGCATCAGGTCTTAATCACTATTTATCAAATACTCGGCAAGCGTTCTTCTTTCACTCCTTTTACAATGGTCTGTACTAATTAGTCCTTCGCCACTATTCTTTCTTTTCATATACAATCTGTTTACGTTTGCTTTAGGGTGTAGCACCCTATCCAGCGTCATCAACTTTCTCGTCCTTCTATCCAGTGTTGATATTTCCTCCTTAGTTCATTTGAGGATGGACGCACTATATCTGACCACCGCAACTGCCCAGATATGGTGGACGAGATTGAAGGGGCTGAAGACACACTTTTCTCTTTGGCCAATCTCTGATCAACTTCTTCAAGTTTCACTTGAAAAGGAAAATGAGGGTAGAAAGGGAAGTATTGTCTTCTAGCCAGTTTGCTGAAAGGTGGATGAAAGTGGCGAGAATGGTGCGAGTGAACGGGCCTGCCCTGAGCATACGCCTGTAGTTGGAAAAAGAAAAAAAGAAAGGGAAAAGGCACCTGCTCCAAAAGTCAAGGTATCCATGTTTTTTTTATGGGGTTTTTCCATGAACAGTCCTCGAACATCTCTTCCCTATTAAGGATCACAAAATGTTGATTTTCAAAAATTTTGTTGGTCTTATTTACACGCGAAACCCTCACAACACACACTCACACACACTCACACACATACATGCACACATTCTTTGTTTTGTCCTGTATTGTCCATAACGTTTTTTTCTTAATGTAA
>NC_068982.1:77192498-77194451 GCF_001194135.2 Octopus bimaculoides | reverse complement strand
ATGCTCCCCCACTACTTCTGCTCATGATCAGAGATACACATATCGTCAGCCACCAAGGGACATGCTCAACTGGTTAAGGTCAAACAACTGACAAGCAAATCTGTGGTATTGAGCAGAATATTTGCTGTAGCCCATCTTTTATACCAAGGCAAAACAATGTACATGATAACACTTCCAATCAGTTAAGATCAGAATCCATGAGAGCTATACTATTATTATATTAAGTACCAGGGAAACACTGAAGTCGACGTCAACTAGTTTTTTCCCCCAGAAAATTTCACGCTTTGTGCCTATAGTAGAAAGGGTTATCATTATTATTATTATTATTATTATTATTATTATTATTATTATTGTTGTTGTTGTTGTTGTTGTTGTTGTTGTTGTTGTTATTATATATTTGGCTTTTGCTTTGTACAAGATAACACTTCCACAATTGACAAGCAAATTTCGACTGTCCCTACGTTCTGAGTTCAAATTCCGCTGAGGTCGACTTTGCCTTTTATCCTTTCAGAGTCGATAAATTAAGTACTAGTCGAGTACTGGGTCGATGTAATCGACTAGCCATCTCCCCCAAATTTCAGGCCTTGTGCCTATAGTGGGAAGGATTATTATTTTGCTGGATATGATGGAAAGTGTCAGCTGTCCACAAGCAACAGACTAAGGTGACACTTGTTTACTGGTCATGCTTCAAGAATCCTGCGAAGAATTCTTTCAGTTCTAAGCATTGCTGATTTTTGCGGGTGTTCTACCTTCACACTTGCACCAATCTTCTTCAGCCATGTTGGTAGTTGAGTGCTGATACTTCCAAGTGCGCCAATTACTATTAGTACCATGTCTACTCCCACTCATTGACCACAACTTTCATATTTTCCACTTCAAATTGTTATAGCTGCTTATTTTTTTCTTGTTTCTCCTTGATCCTGTTGTCACCGTGGTATGCTATATCGATTATCATGCATGTTCTTTCTCTTTTTTTCTCCACAACAATGTCCAGTTTCCGATGTCTGGTCAGGTTTTCGCACTGAATCATTGCATTCCACAGGATTTTGCAATTCTCATTCTCGGTGACTCCTTCTGGGGTTTTCTCATACCACTTCTTTGCTCTCTATAGGCTATTATCATTATTTTATTAATCCTGCGTAGAAAGGTGTTCCGCATGTATACTCACATCTGGAAACACTTTGAGGGATAATAAATAATATGTGTGTAGACATGCAACAGCATAAGAGCTACTAAACGCACGTTACAGACAGACAGAATCAATGAATGAATGAATGGAATATACTTTTCAGGTCAACCATGTCTGACGATTGTTTAATCATGCTTCCAGCTTAGATAAGTGTGATTTCACATGAAACTGCGCTAACTTTCATTGGCCGTATATGGTTCGAAAATATATAATATTGTACTTCAATTATGTGTGTGTGTGTGTGAGTGTGTGTGTGTAAATACAGGTACATATGTATGTCTGGAAGCATGTATGTATGTATGTATGCATGTATGTATGTATGTGTGAACGTGCGTCTGTTTGTGTGTGCACGTGAACATTGCATTCGTAAACAAATCTACCCACGTACTTACGTATAGCTGACATTAATGTTTCTCTCTGTAGTTCTTTACTACTTAATGTATTTTTTTTACTTATTTATGTTTACGTATTTCTGTTCCTCTTGCAGTAATTTTGGCATTGAGCCATTCTTTTTGATTGCTATTGTTGTTTCATATCTATCAAAATATCATATTTGTATACAAAAACTCGTGTAATTCTACTTGTGCGGGTGTGCATTTGCTTCTGTCAACAATAACTCTTGGTTTTGCATCTTAATATCAAGGTCACATATCGATGTTTGTGTTTAAATCTGTCGGTATGTTTCCAAGCTATGATATTTTGCGTTTGTTTTACTCTTCTATTCAGTGTGTGTGTGTGTGTGTGTGTGTGTGTGTGTGTGTGTG
>NC_068982.1:77185874-77192071 GCF_001194135.2 Octopus bimaculoides | reverse complement strand
CATAAATTAATGTGAAATTTTGCTGGATGGTTTTAGTTTAGATCACTTTCACCCATAAGCATTTAAACCAGCCATATCTCACACAAATATTCTATCTGTTGTGCTGACGAACCACAGACCTTTTTACGCAAGTAAAAAAGTTGATGGCGAAACCGGTACACAATTAATTCTTTATTTTGTATATTTTTCATTTTGTCTTGCCCGCCTATGCTCTGGTGTTTTGCTGAATTTGTTTCTGGAGAACATTATTTTTCTTTGTGGTTGGGTCGTTGATGACCTCTTTCTAGCATATATATATAGAGAGAGAGACAGACAGACAGAGACAGACAGACAGAGACAGACAGACAGAGACAGACAGGCAGAGACAGACAGACAGAGACAGACAGAGAGACAGAGACAGACAGACATCCAAATTGAGGGAATGGAGCAGCTAAAATCCAGGCTATATATGTTTCCAAGCTAGCTGATCCTCTAATGTAATAATTACTCGACCAAGGGTACTCAGCTGGCTACTCCTGTGACTGAAGATACCTTAATTATATGAAGGTTACATTATCGTTAGGGAATCCCGGGTGAGTTAGCTTTTAGAAACCTCTATCTTGGGTGTTTAATTTTTAGCTCCAATAACAAGACTTTACTCAGATTGGCATCAGTCACTTTTGTTCTCAAATGTTTCTTGATGGGTTTCGCATTATTTTCAAAAATATTTGCTCGCACAGATGCCATTATTTTTTTTCTTTCATTTCATTTGAATGAGTAAAATAGTTTAAAAGAGTAAAATAATGAAGATGGAAAGATTCTTATTCGAAAAGGAAAACCTTTAATAACCTTTACATTGGTGCAGGTATCGGTGTGTGGTTAAGAAGATTCTTTTGCAACCACGAGATTTCAAGTTCTGTTCAACTGCGTGACACCTTGGACAAGTGTCTTCTACTTAGCTCCAGGCAGATCAATGCTTTGTGAGTGAATCTGATAGATAGAAATTGTGTTGAAACCCATCGTGTGTGTGTAAAGGAGAGAGAGAGAGAGAGAGAGAGAGAGAGAGATCCATCGTGTGTATTTGAGAGAGAGAGAGAGAGAGAGAGAGAGAGAGAGGGTTTGTGTTTGTTCCCACAAACACGCATACCTTGGCGTTTTTCACGTCCCTATAACTTAGCAGTTCAGTTCAGAGAGCAATAGAATAAGTACCACGCTTAAAAAATAAGTACTGGGGTCGATTCGTTCGACTAAACTCTTGGAGGCAGTGCCCCAGCATGGCCGCATTCCAATGACAAACAATTAAAAGATAAGAGGTGACCATTTCCACAACAAACGGAGGAGCTGACACTTTAAAGTAATTTACCCGTTAGCGAAAACGAGCTGAACAAAATGGACATTTTAAAGTCTTAATTCTTGTACCATAATCACAAAAAATGCCAGTAAACTTGTGATTTGCTTTCTTCCGGAAGTGAGAGAGTACGTGTAATTTCCTTTTTGAAACTGGTATTTCCACGATTGCAGCTTTCCCCCACCCCCACCCCGAATTCTACAATGTGACCGTACTCTTCATTCATCATCATCGTCGTCGTCGTCGTCGTCATCATCATCATCATCGTCATCAACCTCTGAACATTACTATCTCAAGTTCTAAGATTCATAGTCAGATACCTGGTTTCCCTGGTGTATAAGTGATCAAGATCACAATATTTCCCCTGAACGGGACGCCTGTCCAGTGTACAGTTACTCATTTACAGCTGAATGAACTGGACCAACTTGAAATGAAGTATTTTGCTCATGGACACAACATACCGCCCTGTCCGAGAATCAAACCACGATTCAACGACAGTAAGTGCAACATCCTAACCATTGGACGGTCTTTTCATGCCAATTTCCATGTCTCCAACAGATTTCTTTAACCCGGTTGTTAATGCTCCTACAATCACTTGGGTGAAAGTTACTGTCTTCATTGTCCACATTTGTGCAATCTCATTTTTTAGTGGTTTGTACTCCTCGATCTTTTCCAGTTCTTTATCATCCACTCGTACATCACCAGCTATGGCAATATCCCTGATCTAGGTTTCCTTCGTCATTTTATCAACTACAACAATGTCTAGTCTCCGAGGATCAATCACTGAATCACACTGGATGGTGAAATCCCACAAGGTCTTATATTCATCGTTATCGGTGGTAAGTTCTGGCTTATGCTCGTATCATTTCAATGTCCTTTCTAGCAATCTCCAATGAGCATACTTAGCCACATTATTTTGCCTCCCCTTGTATTCCTTTGTAGTCAATTTGCTACACTGACTCACAATATGTAAGACTATTTCAGTTTTGATGCCACACATCCTTCAAAAGGGTGATGCTCAGAGCTTGTTCCTGAGTGCTGCATATCAATGCCCCAGAGCATCCTTTCAGATCACTTTTCCTCAGCCACCTCCAAGTATTTATTTTGTCCATCCCTTCCATTTCTCATATGCACCACTTTCATTTTCCAGTTGTTCAATCTTTGCTCTCCATCTTGCTTCTTAAATTCTTTTAGATGTGTTATATTTTCACTCGGTATCGTGTTGCTATTTCTAACAGTAACAACCAAAGGTTCAATCTGCTGTTTAGCTTACTATCCCTGACTGTTTTCCTCATTGATAACATACATCGTGCATCCTATGAACCCACTTTCTCCCTTGTCTTTAGACACTTACAATCTATCGACATTGCTTTTAGAGTGCAGTTCCTTGTTTATTGTCATCACTTTCCTGGACTTTCTATCTATTTCCTCAAGCTCGTTCTTTGTTCATCTAACATCTGCGCCATATCACATTACTGTTGAAATCAAACTATTTATTTCACGATCACTCTTTCCGAAGACCTTTAAGTCAATCATATACAAGTGATTCAACTTTTCTCCCCTTTTTCAAGGTGTACCCTGATGTTACTCTCTGTATTATCTGTGTAAGGAGTATCATACACATCACAAACAACAATGATAACAAACTATCTCCCTAGAATATGCACGCCAAATATTTTCTACATGTTAACTCTGATAACAACGAGGATAACAACATTATCATTATTATTATTGGTACTACTAAAGCAGCACGGTCCCGAACGCGCAGTCGCGCGTCCGCGCTAGCTAGTCGTGAGTGGTCGATCCTAATCCTAACCCTAACCCTAACCCTAAACACGTAGTCATTTACACACGCGGGTTAGGGTTAGGGTTAGGGTTAGGGATAGGGTTAGGGTTAGGGTTAGGGACAGGGTTAGGGTTAGGGTTAGGGTTAGGGACAGGGTCAGGGCTAGGATCGACCACTCACGACTAGCTAGCGCGGACGCGCGACTGCGCGTTCGGGACCGTGCTGCTTTAGTAGTACCTTATTATTATTATTATTATTATTATTATTATTATTATTATTATTATCATTATTATTATTATTGTTATTATTTTAGTAGTTACATTCATTCGGTTGTAACTAATTCGAAGCATGTTGAAAAATCTACCTTCAATTTTTTTTTTCAACGGTCAAGTTTATTTTGAAGGCTTGTTGATCGTCCCAGCAATAAACACACACTAACAGTTGTGTGTGCAAGTAAATGCATGTATGACTGTCTACACAGGCACCCGCATGGCCACAGAGCACACACAGACACATAACCTACTCAAACAAATACAAACACACACACACAGCCTAAGTTATTATTTAGGTTCACTAAAGAGCTGTGAAACGTGCTTAAACAGTTCAAGAAGTGACTAGTTACAGTTAAATGTCAAAACATTTTGCAACAGGAATCAGTCGCAAAAACAACTCGCAAAACAACAACAACAACATTAACGACAATAATGACGACGTCGATTTTCCAGAAGGAAAAAGGGGGAAAGTTATGCAGCGTGTTAAGAAATTAATGGATACTATCAGAATTATTTCCAGATAACAGCCCCTTTATTATTAGTAGGGGTGACATGTTGACAAAGCCTTCTATTAAAAGTAATCCCCAGCCTCTGGGGGTTACCGGAAATACTCACAACTTCGTAAAGTTCATTGATTCAATAAACTATCACTCTCACGGGACTGAGATGTGTTTGGCTCCTCCAACTTCCGTTTAAAACCACCGGAGAACCTCATATCTCTCTCTCTCTCTCTCTCTCTCTCTCTTTCATTCTCTCTGTCGTTCTCTCTTTCTCTCTTTCATTCTCTCTGTCGTTCTCTCTCTTTGTCTCTGTCTCCCTCTCTGTTTCTCATCTTGTCTGTATTTCTTTGTGTCTATCTCTCAATCTGCCTGTCTCTTTCTCTCTCTCCATTTATCCGTCTCTAATTTCTACTTGACACACTCTTTTGCTTCCCCCGCTCTCTTTCATTCTCCTTACCACATTCTTACACCACCTCCCTGCCTGACTCTCTCTCTCTCTCTCTCTCTCTCTCTCTCTCTCTCTCTCTCTCTCTCTCTCTCTCTCTCTCTCTCTCTCTCTTTCTCTCTCTCTTCGTGCCACATCAATTCTTCCTTCTCTCTCCTTCCCATCCCACTATCTATTTTTCTATCTTTCTCTTTCTGTCCCTTCTACTCATATCTCTCTCTTTCTCTCCTTCTCTCTATCTTTCATTCTTTCTCCCTCCTTATATAGGACGCTCGTCGATTTCGAGACAACTCTTCCAGTAGCGACTGATATTTTCTGACGTGGCAACATATATATAATAATATTTCTGCAATACCTGTCCAAGTCGATAGAATGGTAGGTCTACAGAGCTGATCTGTGTCTTGGGCTAAAGATACGTAACATTTGATGACTCTTAGGATGTTGGCGGCACTACGCCGGAAAGTTTGTCTTCGTGTGATGACCACGGAGCCATTCAGCTTGATTACCACTACATCCAATTTTCCTAGCTCGTCTCCAATAGGCCAAAGATCTTCGTAATTCATCTGTAATGTCAAAACTTTTGTCAGCTGTTAATGTTTCACCGACGAGGGTGAATGAGGCCGAAACATAACTGTAGTTGTCACATCACTTCCTTACAAAGATCGGTCCCCCTTGAACTTCCTAAATATCTACATTTATTTCGTAAAATCGATTGTTAGTTTCATGAAATAATTTCCTCTTTTCTTTGAGAGCTGCTAACAATTACTGCTAGGTTTTGTTTCGTTTTTCTGTCTCCGACGAAGAGGGAAAAACATAGAATAAACATCGACAAAAAAATAGTGTTGTTGGAACACTGCATATTGAAAGCTGAAGGTAGTAACGTTTTTAAAAACATATTTATTGTTGTCATTTTAGTATCAGAAGGCCGTTACAATGATTGGGAGAAAAGTTCACTCAATTGAACATAAGCACGAACATTTTAAAACATTTTTAAAGGCATAATATCTGTTGTGTAATATTTGTATAATATATATGAGAGAGGAAAGGCCACGTAAACTGTATTTGCTGTCTTGTATATGGTATGTGCAAGAGAGGGCTGGAAGGACTACAAATAGCGAGAGAAAAGCAAAAAAATAAATGTCTTTTAACGGTCTAACAGCGAAATAAGACCACTTCCGAATTTAAGACCAATTCTGGTGAGTTTCGAAATATTTTACCTGTTTCAATCATTAGACCGCGGCCATACTGGGGCACCGCTTTGAGGAATTTTTAGTCAAATGAATTGACTCAAGTCCTTTTTTTTTTTTCAAGCCTGGTACTCATTCTGTTGGTCTCTTTTGCCGACACTGTAGGATCGATTCCAAGGAGTGTATTGCTACAAGAAAATATTTATAAATTAATCGAGTATCTTTGTACACATCATTCGGTATATAAGCTTGTAACTTTTATGTATATATATATATATATTGATAGAAAAGACAACAAAAGAAAGAAAGAGACCTCGATATTATGTAAATAGAGGAATTTATCTGTAAAAATATGTGACAATTATTCGGTAGCCATGATAAAACTCCGAGTTTCGGATGCCGGGGCGGAAACCCACGCCGCCATCTCTTCAGTTATCTGGCCATTGAAAATTGCTATGAAAATGACCGTTAAACAAAGGGAAAGTACTGTGGTTGACCGTTATTAAGACAAAAGAGCTATTAGAATGACCGCTAAGTGAGGGGAGGGAGCAAAGGTAAGGGAGTAAAAATGTCCATAGTATTAGCGTAAGCGCACCATTCCATACATACACATGCGCACCCGCACACCCACGTACATGCGCCTATATGTATATACTCATCCACCCTCGCTTGAAACATTA
>NC_068982.1:77183501-77185483 GCF_001194135.2 Octopus bimaculoides | reverse complement strand
AGCGTCAAGCTAATACATTTCTTATGCACATTCGTTTATTTGAATTAGCTATTTACTGCATACTCACACTCACTGTCCGCATACTTCCAACTGATGTGGAGTACCTGATTCGTGGATTTCTTACTCTACCCTTAGATTACGTTACCTTTAAATTCCTTCGGAGTACGTCGTTTCTGCACCTTTAATTTTACACACACACATGCAAAGCGCGCGCACGCACGCACACACACACACACACACACACATTGTTTGTTTGTGTGTGTATGTGTGTGTGTGTGTGTTCGTATGAATTCATGCATATATTATATATTGTGTGGAGGCGCAACGGCCCAGTGGTTTGGGCAGCGGACTCGCGGTTTCGATTCCCAAACCGGGCGATGTAAGTGTTTATTGAGCGAAAACACCTAAAGCTCCACGAGGCTCCGACAGGGGGTGGGGGCGAACCATGCTGTACTCTTTCACCACAACTTTCACTCTTTCTTCCTGTTTCTGTTGTACCTGTATTTCAAAGGGCCATCCTTGTCACACTCTGTGTCACGTTGAATCTCCCCAAGAACTACGTTAAGGGTACACGTGTCTGTGCAGTGCTCGGCCAAATGCACGTTAATTTCACGAGCAGGCTGTTCCGTTGATCGGATCAATTGGAACCTTCATCGTCGTAACAGACGGAGTATCACTATACATTGTGCATGTATGTGTGTATAGAGTTTAAAGCTGAATGATGACGATGTATACAAAAATTCTCATTTAAACTTCTTGTAGCAGAACACTCCTTGGAATCGATCCTACAGTACTTTTGTTTAGATTCAGATTTGTAGTTTTGTAAACATTACTATATCTAGTGTGAAGGTGCGTGGCGCTTAGTAGTTAGAGTAATTGGATAACGATTGTAAGATCGTGAGTTCGATTCCCAGCAGTGCGTTGTGTCCTTGAGCAAGACACTTTATTTCACGTTGTGCCTTTCCACTCAGCTGGCAAAAATTAGTTGTATCTGTAATTCAAAGACTCGGCTTTGTCACATTCTGTGTCACGCTGAATCTCCCTGAGAACTACGTTAAGGGTAGGCGCCAGGGGTTGTAAATAATTGATTGGAATCTTTTCAATCAATTATTTTCTTGGCAGTCAATTAATTTTAATTGGGATACAGGCCAATCAATTATTGCTATTAATTGCAATTAATTGTCAATTATTTTGCCGAACGCAAAAACACCATATATTTTGGAGTGTTAACTTCGATTTAGATAAGAGCCAAAATGATAGGAAAATAAAAGGCACACCTTATAGTTTCAAAAACCTTTATTATCAGAAAACGTTCAAAGTTCAATTTTATTGATTTAGAATAGGGAACAAACAACATGTATACTCTACATTGTACAGTAGTTGAAAAACAAATAAATTGAAGGTCTTTAGTTGAAAGAGTTCTAATATAGCAAAAAGGTCATGAACGATTGCAGATTTCTGAAACTAGGTCTTTATCCCAGAGAGCGCGATTGACTTTTAGAAATAATTGCATTTCTAAATTCATTGGTGTTAAGTATTGCTGAAAATCATTAAAAGTGTAACCTGCTGAGCTGAAGAAACGTTATAAGATGTTGGACGTTGGTAACAAAAATCTACAGTTCAGATATTGCTGAGGTGAAATTTTATCTCTTTTGTGCTTTTTCAAACAAATTGAAACAAAATTATCATCGTCTAGAGGTAAATCAGACTGTTGTGACCAGTGGCGGCTCGTGTATAGATTTCCACCCCCTTATTTTGTGATTTAGGGGGTGGATTTTTGAAAAACAAGGGGGAATTCGTGGCAGTGATCAGTGAACAAATTAAACCCACTACCTGGCAGTGGCTAAAACGCGAACCAATCAAGTTTATGTATAAATTTTCTTTTTATATGTTTGTTTCCTTTTGCACAATACTAAAACAACGGTTAAAATTTTTCTGAAGCAGCAAGCACCCCCACTAATTTTATCTACGCGCCACTACTG
>NC_068982.1:77183200-77183486 GCF_001194135.2 Octopus bimaculoides | reverse complement strand
GTGTGTGTCACCACTTTCAGCTGATGTAGAGCAGCCACTTCATCCGCAGTTAGCTCTACTTCTGCATGTTGTAAAATGTTCACAACTCCGCTTTCAAAATTTGGGCTGTGCACAAAAGCTGCCGATGGAAGCGAATATTTTAAAAACTCCTCGTAAGGATACAATGTGAGAATTTCGTCAAAAAGAATTCGAGCATCTCCCAAATCTATTTCTGTTCTTTGTAAGGCGACTGTCACTGAGCGTAACTTTCCTAAATTGTCTTTTAGAGTCTGCAGATCATTATGAT
>NC_068982.1:77174092-77182491 GCF_001194135.2 Octopus bimaculoides | reverse complement strand
TATACATGGTCCCGGGTTCAGTCCCACTGCGTGGCACCTTGGGCAAGTGTCTTCTACTTATAGCCTCGGGCCGACCAAAGCCTTGTGAGTGGATTTGGTAGACGGAAACTGAAAGAAGCCCGTCGTATATATGTATATATATATATATGTGTGTGTGTGTTTGTGTGTCTGTGTTTGTCCCCCACCATCGCTTGACAACCGATGCTGGTGTGTTTACGTCCCCGTAACTTAGCGGTTCGGCAAAAAGAGACCGAAATAATAAGTACTAGGCTTACAAAGAATAAGTCCTGGGGTCGATTTTCTCGACTAAAGGCGGTGCTCCAGCATGGCCGCAGTCAAATGACTGAAACAAGTAAAAGAGAGATACATACATGCATACATATAAATATATATATAGAGAGAGAGAGATGCGTAAATGTGAAGGTGTGCAGCCTAGTGGTTTGGTTGTTCAACCCACGATCATAATGTGGGTTCAATTGCTGGATGGGGCGACGCGTTGAGTGTTTGAGCAAGGCTTTTCATATCATGTTACTCCAGTTTACTTAGCTAAAAATGAGTGCCGACTGAATATTGCTAGTGTAGTTCTCTCTCTTAGCTGGATGAGATTTGAGCTCAGACGCAGAGAATCGGTACAAATACTGCAAAATATTCTGCCCGATTCTTTAACAACTCATTCCAAGTCGCCGTTAGAACGCAGTTGAATATTTCTTAGTAAACTTAGGCAGTGAGCTGGCAGAATCATTAAGCACATCGGGCAAAATGCTTTGCGGCATTCTGTCAGTCTTTACGTTCTGAGTTCAAATTCCAACTTTGCCTTTCCTTCTTTTGGAGTCGATAAAATAAGTACCAATTGAGCACTGATCGACTAGCCTCCTTCGCCTTGGGGGAGGAGGCTAGTAATATACCAGTGCAACTTGTGATAGTACTGTGCCAAAATTTGAAGCCAATATTCCTTAGTAATCTTACCATTTTCCTCCGCAGCTTAAAGATGGCTTTTTTACTTTATAGTGTAAACAAACAAAACACTCTGTTTTCCTATGTAGCCCTTGTTGAGTTGTTTGGATAGGTTGTCACCGAAAGTGTCAAAGGAAAGTCAATCTGGTGGAGTCTAGCCATACTCCCGAATTAATGATACCACGACGTTCTGTCTGCATAAGTATGGGATTTAGAGCGTGTGCTTGCGTCTCCTGTACCCCATGTTCCCGAGCCTATGTCTGTCTATGATCAAGACACCTTCCAGCAAGGGTGGTAACGTCTACAAGTTCCCTTAAGACGTCTAATAAGAACGAAAGATGTCGGGAACTGTGACCGTTTACTTGCTAGAATAGTTAAAATGATGTTAGTTATTAATATTTGCCTTTTTTTCACTACATAATCATTTTAGTTAGTATTCGTATGCTTACTGTATTGTGTATGTTGTCATTAATTTTGCTCAGTACAGCTGAGGGATGATGGTGTAATATACCAGTGCAACCTGTGATGATAGTACTGCGTATATCGGTAAGTATTTCGTGTGTTTTTTAATTTCATTTTATTTTAATCTTTTTGTCAGGAGGATAGGTAGTGCCTATGTCCCTTTACAGAAAGGGGTCAACCAAGTGATCAATATTGACTCCATTGGATAGGGTGGCGCTAAGTGGCTATCCAAGGGATCGATAGACACTTGAAACGATTCTGAGCATTAACAGTGCTGAATTATTTACTGAGTGGGTAACTTTAGGTTAAAACTCATTAATTTCCAATCAAATATCGATGCAAAAGCTAGTATTCACCAAATACTTATTTCACATTAAATCATCCGATTATATTGATATAATAAAAGGACTGAATTTTTATTGTTACCTCTTACTTGTTCCAGTCATTAGGCTACGGCCATCCTAGGCACTACCTTGAGGAATTTTTGTCGAATGAATCAACCCCAGTACTTACTCTCTTTTTTCTAAGCCTAATACTTATTCTATCGAACTCCTTTGCCGAACCGCTAATTTACGGAGGACATAAACACACCAGCACCGGTTGTCAAGCGGTGGTAACACACACACACACACACGCACACAACGAGCTTCTTTCAGTTTCCATCTACCAAATCCACTCACATGGCTCATGTCGGCCCGAGGCTATAGTAGAAGATACTTGCCCAAGGTGCCATACATTGGAATAATTGAACCCGGAACCATGTGGTTGGGAAGCAAACTTCCTATTACACAGCCTATTATGCATTTTCGTAAAATTTCTCTCAACATTTCTTATTCAAAAGAAATAATGACACAAAACAATGAATGAGTTTATGTTTGTTGAAACAAAAAAAAATTTATGATTATACTTTTTAATTTTATTTTAGAAATGCCCATGGTGGTAGGGTGGATAAGTTATCAACGAATCCATGAAGGGGTCAATGACGGGAAAGGCTTACCCATCTCTCGTTTACAGGGCCTTCGAGATGGTGGGTTAGAGGAGGATATCCTTAAACCTGAAAGTGTCAGCTCTACTAAAGACATCCAAGTTACCAGTTGGTAATGTTAAACTGAAACTGTTAAACTGGGACCCTATAGATCATAGAGGAATTTAAATCTAGATATCTGGTCCCATATTGTCACAATTCTATCAATCCATCTACCTGGATTGGTGCCTTTTAATCGACCCTGAAAAGATAAAAAACAAAGTTGACCTTGGTAGGATTTAAACTCAGAGCGCAGATTATCAGAATAAATACTGCGAAGTATTCTATCCAACTGTCTAACGTCTCTGCCAAGAATTGAAGTTGAGTTGTCGTCTGCCAGCGGGAAACGCAACCTGTAATATATATAGATCGGCATTTTGTCCTATAGTATATTTATATTTCATGCTCTGAACTCAATGAAAACTCAAGATAAACGTCGTCAAATGGGCATTTATGGGTAATCTTTCATCAAAAGCCTATGACGTCATGAATGAGTGTGTGACTTTGCTTTCAACTACTTACTCATCGGAGTTGAACACTCAAACACACACTTGCAGACACACTCACTCTGACTAACGTCATGTACTAATGCTGAAACGTTGCTGATTGCTGTAATTTAAAATAAAGACAGAATTATCAGAACAATACCACAGGCAGTACGGCACCGAACTAAATGATTTACATTTAATTTTGACGTTCTTGTATTTCAATTCAAATCTTACTAAACTCGACTTCAAATTTATTCCTCAATAAATTCAATACCAGTAATACACTGGCGTAAATTCAACTCAACTTAGCATCATTTCTTCATATCTTTCCAATTATTCGTGTTGTAGATATTTTTGAAATGGATGAATTTTATTTCTTACGTTAATAAATGTTTTGCAAAATTCCTAATGTGAAATCGTGTGTTGAAATAGAAATACAATAGGAATTTTATTCGGTTTATGTTGCAAGGGAAGCAACTCAATGTTGAATAACTTCCCTTGAATAGAAAAAAAACGGCATCAATCGATTAGTGAAATCGTTGAAACATCGAGAAAAATCCAAGCAACATCTGTTCTGATTCTTTAGTTTTTAAGATCAAATCCTACTAAAGCAGTTTCGTTTTATCTGCTACTTGCTTTAGTCATTTGGCTGCGGTTATGCTGAAGCACTGCCTTGAAGAATTTTAGTCGAACAAAATTTCATCCAAAATGTGTATTTTTCAGAAAGTTATAAATCACTCATTCTGCACCTCTTTAATTCTTTCTTTATCACACTTTTACACTCTCTATCTCTCTCTCTCTCTCTCTCTCTCTCTCTCTCTCTCTCTCTCAGTGTAAAGTATAAAAAGTGACTGGAGATATCAACCAACCAACTAGCATTTATATTGATTTCAAATTTTGGCACAAAGCCAGCAATTTTGGGTCAGAGGATAAGTTAATTACATCAACCCCAGGGCTCAATCAGTGCTTATTTTATTGATCCTAAAAGGATCAAAGGCAAAGTCAACCTTGGCAGAATGTGAACTCAGAACATGAAAACAGATGAAATACTGCTAAGCATTTTGCCTTGAGTGCCAACATTTCTGCCAACTCACTGCCTTTGGCCAGCATTTATATATATATTGGTTATTATTATTTAGAGATTAGTGTATCATTATGGTTTACTTAATTACTGGAATTTCCATATTTGATGGCATACAAGATGCATTTTTTTTTCCAAAAACTATGTCTCAAAAGGTCACCCTAGCTTCTATATACAAAGCTGGGCTTCCCATAAGCTTTTATGCACTACAAACTTTTTCCTGATTTTGCACTGCTGACATTTAGATGCATCTGATATGGCTGTGCATTTTTAATGCCATCAAATATATGTTTATTAAATTATTATTCAAAATTCATGGTTACTAAAGATAACAGAAATTACTGGATTAAATAATTTGTGGAGTTTAAAAAAATATTTAATGTAATGAATTAAGGAATTATAATTAATTGAAATCACACCCATAATGAAGAAAGAAGTTATTGGCTTAATAAGTATGTCCATAAATTAACCCTTTAGTATTCAAACAAGCCATATCAGGACCAAATATTCTATCTGTTTTATGTTCAATCTATGTAGATCAGGCCTCTCACACCTGCCCTGCAATGTCATTCTAAAAATAAACATTCACATTATTGAAATCCCAAAGCTACAAGATAATGGACGGTAAATTTAAGATAATGTGTATAAATAAGCATTACATTTGTCAGAATAATCTGAATGCTAAAAGGTTAAAATTCAATCAATTACAAGGTTGGTATTAGGAGCAAAAGGATAAAAATTATTATTTTCTAAATATTAGTTCTTGAATCTCTCTTTCAGAGACATTTTTTTCACACCCAGAAGTGTTAAAACATGGAATAAACTACCCACATCAGTTGTTAGCTATCAGGACACTGCATGCTTCAAAAATTCAATGCTTCCTGAAATTCACCAACACTACTCTTGACATGTCTATGCGCCCTTCTCTTTTTATGATTCTTTTAATTGTTCATATTTCTGTCTTTTTATGCTTTATTCTGTGTACAGTGCATGTACTTTGGGTTATCATTGCATATCTTTTTTATACTTGATTTATTGTTGTTTTCTGTCCCCTCTTTTACCCTTTTCTGATGAGTTGTAGCACACCTGGGTAATGTATACTTATTATTATTAACCTTCAACATAAGGCGGCAAGTTGGCAGAATCATTAGCATGCTGGGCAAAATGCTAAGCAGCATTTTGTCTGTCCTTATGTTCTGAATTTAAATTCCGCTGAAGTCAACTTTGCTGTTCATCCTGAAAGAGTTGATAAAATAAGTACCAGCTGTGTACTGGGAGGTCGATGTAACTGACTTACTTGCTTTCCCAAAAATTGCTAACTTTCTGCCATTACTCCATTACTATGAGCCTCCATCAGCTCTCTTAATTACTGCTTCACAATTCCACTATTACTGCCACTCTACCTTACTACAAAATACTCTAAATTAAATGATATATCTTTAATTATATTTTGTTGTATCCTGGGAGAGTCATTTTGCCAATAATAAACACATACACTGCTTCTTTTTCACTTCATTTTTTCTTTATTTTATATATTATTAGATGAAAAAAAAAAGATGAAGATCCTTCTTGAGTCATATAAACTCATAGGGCCAGTTTCCTGGTTTCTGCAGCGTATATATTCCTCACCGGGATGGGACACCAGGCTGTCGCAGGATCACTCATTTTTACCAGCTGAATGGACTGGAGCAATGTGAAATGAAGTATTTTGCTCAAGAATACAATGCCTGGTCTGGGAATCAAAACCACAATCTTACTATCATGAGTCCATCACCCCAACCACTAAGTCATGTTTCTCCACATTTTTTTAATTGTTATTAGGTAGTTGGTTAACCATTTAACTAAATGACTAATTGATTATTTGATTGGGATGAAAAGAATTTGACAAAAGGATATGTCCTCTCTACTCCAGGTCTACTTCAGAAAAATTAAATATGTTTAAGTCATTAAGATACTTACTTCTTTACCAATATATAGCTTTTTGAGTTAATTAGGAAAATGCTGTTATGAAATAACAGGTATAGTTCATTTATGAATTAATAAATATCACTAACCTCATTGCTGTGGGTTGGGACTCCTAGACATCACCATCACCACCGCCGCCACCACCACCATCATCATCATCATCATCTATTAGTTGTGTTTCCAAACTCGGTTTTATGATGAATAAGGTCAGTAAGCCATGAGTTCTCTTCTGATCTAATTTACCTTCGGGGTTGTCTCCCTTAGCCTTCGTGTCGGAAGCCACTGACAGGCAGTGAGGGTTTTATGATTGGAGTTAACTTCCAATTCTAGCTGTCTTCTAAGGTTGCTGAGTTCAGACTATCCCCACTGAGTTACACTGCTAGGATGACTGTAAACATAGTAGTATCTACTACAAGAGACATGCTTTTACAAAAACTAAAGTGTGCTTAATTCCCTGTGGAGTTATAACATCCCAAACTCAAATTCTGTTACTGTATTTGATGAGATATAAGACGCACTTTTTTTCCCAAAGAAATGTCTTAAAAAACATCACAGATCCTACATGCAAAATTGGGCCTTCCATAAGCTTTAAATCATTAAGATCTTTTTTTTTTTTTTTTTTAGATATATGCGGTTGAAACTGCCTGTGCATCTAATATGCCTGTAATCTTTTATCCCATCAAATACAATAGTTCTTTTTTATAACTCTAAATTCCCACCTTCTTTTCTTTTAGCTCTGGATAAATTGTAATTTTGATATTCAGACTAAAACTAGACTTTCGAAAGCTAAAAGTTCTCAACACTTACAAAGTGATTGTTCAGAGGGGAGCAATTGAGAAATTTTGATTACTAAATATAAGAATTATAAACAGAGAATTAAAATGGAGAAGGATAACAAATGACAAACCAGAACTGTCAAAACATGGAATAAAATTCCTGCATTGATTGTTAGCTGTCATGACACAACATCCTTCAAAAATTAATCCCTGCTTCCGAAAATTCTCCAACAGTACTCCTCATGTGCCTACATACTGTTTCCTTTTTATCGCTCTGTTAATATTCACTTTTCAGACTTTTTATGTTTTGTTCTGTATACTGTGCATGTACTTCCTAGCTTTCACTGCTGTCTTTCTTTATTTGACTTATATGTCTGCTTTCTGTCCCCTCTATTAGGATTTTCTAACAAGTAGTGTACCTAAGCATTGTATACAATAAGTTTATCTTGTGTTTTGAATACACTTTTGTATGGGGCAGAAGCATGGACTCCCTGTTACAGACATAAAGAAACTTGAAACATTTCACAAGCACTGTCTGCACAATATCTGCAGCATAAGAAGGCAAGATAAGATATCAAATGTAAAAATTTGGAAAAACATGAAATCTCCAGTATTGAAAGTATGCCATTGAGAATTCAGTGCAGATGGGTAGGACGTGTTGTTCAAAAACAAGATAACTGCATTCTGAAAATTCTTTAGTATAGCCAACAAGAAGGATTCTACAATAAAGGAAGATCCCCTCCTTAGGTGTAAGGATCAGTTGAAACAATTACTAAAATCTCTACAGCTTAATTTAATATCATAGGAAAGTTGTTGCCTAGATCAATCTAAGTGGTGTAAAATGTGTCATAATGCAACTAAGTAATTTGAGTTGATCAAACAGAACAATAAAATAACTTTATTCTGTAATCAATGGACACATTTGTCCAATTCCAGGCAAAATCAAAATCATCATTGTCCCCATTGTGACTTCATAGCAAAATCCATACCAGGACTCAAATCGCATTCACATATGCATCGCAAATAGATGCAGCTTCTTTTTTATTTAATCCTTTCCTTCAAACACTCATACATCGAAGTCATTGGAAATGACCAGCATTGTCATTGTCGTCATCATCATCATTATTGTTATTGTTAAGGCAGTCACCATCCATGCAGGGACTGTACCTTTCTGGACACACTCATTCAATTGGGCTGCTAGTCTTTCATGCACTGTGTGGCATCTCTTCAGCCAGAAGCCATGAATCCCATCTGATCCGGGGGCTTTCCATTTAGGCACTTTACCCACTTGTTCTTTCACATCACCTGTGCTTATGACAATATTCCTTTGTTTCTTTCCTCCTTGTAATTCTGTCTGGATTGTTTCTAATCACATTGCATCCCTTTTGTGCACCACATTGTTTCCCCATAATCCACTCCAGAACTCCTTGGCTTGATTTGCATCAGGAGCAACACTTTTCTGATTGTCTCCTTCTGACATTCGGAAGAATTGCTTGAGGTTATTCTTGAACAGTCCGTTCTCCTTGAACTGCTTATTTCTGTTCACAAATCTTCTGATCTTCTGGCTTTTTGCCATGATCTATTATTATTGTTGTTGTTGTTGTTGTTGTTGTTGTTGTTGTTGTTGTTGTTGTTGTTGTTGTTTGTTG
>NC_068982.1:77169098-77173997 GCF_001194135.2 Octopus bimaculoides | reverse complement strand
TGTTGTTGTTGTTGTTGTTGTTGTTGTCGTCGTTGTTGTTGTTGTTACTGTTATTGTTATTATCATCATCATCATCATCATCATCATCATCATCATCATCATCATCATTATTATTATTATTATTATTATCATTATTGAGTGAGAGAGCAATGCATGTCATCAAAGTGACACTAGGGTACAAATATATGAAGCCCAATATGCCCATCATGACTACATGTCTGATAAGGTACACCAGGCACATGCATCACAACATATGTGCGCGACATGGTAATCTCATATCAAGATAAACAGCGCATGACCTTGCAGGTGGGGCCCAGTTAGAATTTTCTTCAGGTTGTAGCCACCCCACTCAAAAGGTCCCTGAATAAGGATTGTTTAAGGATGTTGAATGAAACATCCATGTTTGCAGAAGTGAATTATTCAAACCCTAAAGAATTCCCCTCAACATACATCTATGATGCTCCCGCCACTACTTCTGCTCATGATCAGAGATGTACATATCGTCAACCATTAAGGGACATGCTCAACTGATTAAGGTCAAGCAACTGACAATCAAATCTGGGGTATTGAACAGAATATTTGTTGTAGCCCATCTTTTATAGCAAGACAAAACAAGTACATGATAACAGTTCCAATCACTTAAGATCAGAAGCAATGAGAGCCACTGCCTGGTATTGCTTCAGGGCTATTATTATTATCATCATCATCATCATCATCATCATCATCATCATCATCATCATCATTATTATTTCAAACATTTAGTCTATATAGGCGTAGGAGTGGCTGTGTGGTAAGTAGCTTGCTTACGAACCACATGGTTCCGGGTTTAGTCCCACTAAGTGGCAACTTGGGCAAGTGTCTTCTACTATAGCCTTGTGAGTGGATTTGGAAGACGGAAACTGAAAGAAGCCCATCGTATATATGTGTGTGTGTGTGTGTGTGTGTGTGTGTGTGTGTGTGTGTGTGTGTGTGTGTGTGTGTGTGTGTGTGTGTGTGTGTGTGCTTGTGTTTGTGTCCCCCCCCCAACATCGCTTGACAACCGATGCTGTTGTGTTTACGTCCCCGTAACTTAGCGGTTCGGCAAAACAGACCGATAGAATAAGTACTAGGCTTACAAAGAATAAGTCCTGGGGTCGATTTGCTCGACTAAAAGGTGGTGCTCCAGCATGGCCACAGTCAAATGACTGAAATAAGTAAAAGAGTAAAAGAGTATATAATAATTAATCCACTCTACATTAAGATAATGCTTTAAGGTTTATCTTGACACAATCTCCTTTTCAACATGAGCAAATTCCAATACCTTTGTAACAAAGATCCTCTAATTTTTTTTATTCTTAAGTTTTTTTACAGATGAATACTGTTACTGCTATGTACAGCAATGATAACTATAATGCAATTGTTAAAATTCTTTAAAATTCCATGTCTAATCATCATTTTATTTATGGTAAGATAAATTATGTTAATTAGTCACTTGACAACCTGGAACTTTTTTATTCTTTATCTTATGTAATGAAGATAATGTTATTATTCATCTCTGAGAAGTATTATTCTTACTGACATCACTGATGTCTTCTTAAACGTCTAAAGTAATCCTTGCTTTTGAAGCAAGTCAAATAAAACGATACACGAGTTGTGTCCCTTACACTACAATTCACTTGATTTTTGATACTTCAAAGCTCCAACCACTAAATTAAAAGAACATTGGATTTAGATCAAAAGAGCCGTGGTTCAAATGACATTACTCATGGAAAAGGCAATTAACTCTCTGACGGACAGAAATAGGTGTCTTGCAGTAAGGGAGAAATATGGCTATCTCAGGTGGAGAGAGAGTGAAGAGAGAGAGAGGAAAGAGATAAGATGGTGAAAATGTGACTGGGTGTACATCCAAGATACAGGGAGGTATATATAGTGAAGTGGACTGAGGAATGGAGAGAGTAGTGGGTAGGTAAGTTTGCGAGATTGCAAAAGGAGAATGAGAGATGGAAGGGGGAACAAGTTGGTGGGGCAGAGTATTAGAAGGATATGTTGTGGAGAAGAGGTTTGACAGAAACATATTGTGTGGGAGAGTAGGAGATAAAGGGAGGAGAATATAGTGGGTGGTAAGCACGGGTGGGGAAAAGAGTCACATTGGGAAGATGGGATGTGGGAGAGACGTTTGTCAGGGACAGATTGTGTGCAAGAGGGGTCATGGACATAAAGGACATATCTATGTGAACCTCAACACCTGAAGATCATTTTTCACTTTGTCTCACATCTTCTTGGGTCTTCCTCTTCTTCAGGTTCTCTCCACAATTAGAGACTGGCACTTCTTTATTCAGCTGTTTTCATCCATACACTTTACATGGTCATACCAGCACAGTCTTCTCTCTTACACACTACATCTGATACCTCTTATACCCAATTTTCCTCTCAACACATTTACTCTTTGTCATATGCACACTGACATTGCTCATCCAGCAGAGAATGCCAGATTCATTTTTTTCAAACCTTCACATCTCCTCTTCAGTTGCAGCCATGTTTCACTACCATATAACATAACTGGCCATACACAAGCATCATGCAATCTGCCTTTCACTCTGTGAGAGAGTTCTTTTGTTACCAACATAAGTAATAGCTCTCTGAACTTTGCCCAGCCAGTTCTTATTCTAGCAACTAAGCTTATAGAGCATCCTCTTCCACTGCTAATTTGATCACCTAAGTAACAGAAAAGGATATCCCACCAGATATTTGGGGAAATTTATTTCCTGTGTGTTCTTAGTATTTAGTGTACCTGCACATCTGTAATTCCATTGTACCTCTTAGGTTACTATAGCTTTGACTTGATACACCACATGGAATTCCTATCTACACATTTTCTACATATTGAGCAGGGCCATTTCACTGAAGGGATAAGCAAGTTGTTTGCTTTCCTGCTTGCTAGTACTTTGGTCTTTGTTAAATTAACTCTTGATTCTAGTCCTTGCTTCCACATGTGAAATTTCTTCTCTAATTTTACTAGAGATTCAAGTATAAGAACAAGGTCATTGGCATAGGAGAGCTCCTATAGGCAACAAGTAATAAATTTATCTATTATGGCTTGGACAACTATGTGAAACAAGATGGGGTTGAGAACCAATCCTTGGTGAACTCCTACCTGCACAATAAATTTGTTGCTATAACTACTCATCTACCCCTAGCTTCTGCATTGACTACCAGATGGTGGAATGAGGGATCTTATCAAAAGCTTTCTCTGTTTTGACAATAACCAAGTACAGTAGTTTATTTTTGACTAAATGCTTCTGCTGACTAACATATCAGCCTTACAGGAAGATAACATCAGTTGTGCTTCTTCCAGGCTCAAAACTGAACTACATCTCATCTAGACTAACCCTCTTTTTAATTAGTTGAGCTATGACCCTTTCTATAACTTTTATGACCTGGTACAGCATTTTAATATCTCTGTAAATTACTTCTGTCTAAGGCATCCCCCTTCACTTTGTAGCAGTTGATTATAATGTTGCTACATCAGTCATCAGGTTTGATCCCTTCCTAGACAACCTAATATACATATACATACCAGGTCGAGTCAAAAGATTTTTTGTATATCAAGTTCTAGTTAATAGTTCAAACAAATTACATATGAAAAGTATTTATTCATCAAAATATATCTCATCATATTCTATTGTCTGTTATCATTGTAGTGTCAGAAGCTCAATTCTGCACTTACACCATTTGGCTGGTTTAGAAGCAAAAAATTCCCTGTGTTTCTTCATTCACACTGTTGAAACTCTGTCTGTGCAGGAAATGAGTCATGGCTTGGAAAAGGTGATAATCTGATGGTTGTCAGGACTGTAAGCAGGGTAAGGCAGCACCTCCAACCCCTCAACTTCCTCTAGTTTGCACTAGGTCATATTAGCAGTGTGTGCTGGGACATTGCCATGCTGTAGGGCTGTGCATTTTCAATTGACCAATACTGAGTAGCAGGTTGGGAGAAGCTCAAAATGCAACAACCTTCAAAATTCGACCAAACACACAACATGACCTTCTGTTCAATCCATCATTGTTTGATAGCAGGTTTTAAAGGCTGGCCAGAACCAAGCCACTGATTTCTCTTATTCAGATTATATTAAGAAAACAGATCCAGTTTTGTTTCCCAGCAACAATTCAATGCTAAAAACAGACATCTCAAGGATTTGTCAGCAATTGTTTGCAAATGTTCACATGTCATTGAGCCTCATTATTATTCAGTTCATGAAGAACTTCTCAGTAGCATCTGTTCAAAAGGCCAAACTAAAGGAAGTATCAATTGAAGGAGCAAGCTTTGTGAAGCACCAAGCTCTGCTGAGAATGTACGAGTGCTTGTGCTTGGCTGTTGTTCAACCATTTCAAGCAAGGTCTCATCTTTCACAACAGGTCACCCTGACCATGGTTTGTCTTCAAGGCTGGTATCACGTTCCTTGAAATGTCTGATATGGCTTTGTGCCAAGCATTTTTTGACAGTTCCTGGGCCTACCCCATCATTAATTTATTTTGCTGCTACCTTTGCACTCTGTCCTTTTTTTCACAAGCAGCATAAAATGGCTCTAACTGCAATTTTTTCACTACTCATTATCAAAGCTGTAAAATAAAGAATAATCAATAAATGTTTATGTTACATATGAAAATAAAGAATAAACAGTTCAGCTACAATTGTACAAGAAATTGTATCAAATTGATGATATAACCTGGATACAAGCTGCCAAAAAATCATCAGTGAAAATCTGAAACAACTTTTGATTCGGTCAGTGAAACTGATGAACTTTTGACTCAAACTGGTATCTGGCTGGCCAGCGATACACACACACACAAATACATACATACATACATATATATATATATATATATATATATTTATATATATATACATGCATATATATATAT
>NC_068982.1:77165601-77169044 GCF_001194135.2 Octopus bimaculoides | reverse complement strand
TATACTCTTTACTCTTTTACTTGTTTCAGTCATTTGACTGCGGACATGCTGGAGCACCACCTTTAGTCGAGCAGGACTTATTCTTTGGAAGCCTAGTACTTATTCTATCGGTCTCTTTTGCTGAACCACTAAGTTACGGGGATGTAAACACACCACCATTGGCTGTCAAGCGATGGTGGGGGGACAAACACAGACACACAAACACTCATACATATATATATATACATATATATACGACGGGCTTCTTTCAGTTTCCGTCTACCAAATCCACTCACAAGGCTTTGGTTGGCCTGAGGCTATAGTAGAAGACATTTGCCCAAGGTGCCACACAGTGGGACTGAACCCGGAACCATGTGGTTGGAAAGCAAGCTACTTACCACACAGCCACATACGCAAATATAAATAGCAATTCAATCATGGATTGTAAAGTTAAAAATTGGACATATGATTTTGGTGGCTGCCATAAATAATAAAAGAAAATATTCTGGGACTAGCTGTAAAGAATATAATTGGAAATTTAATCATAACACAAGTGGTATGGTTGGGTCAATAGACACAGAAACACCATCGTCTAACAGAAAATAAGCTAAATGAACATAAATATAACAGCTTGTTCAGTAATACTAGTTTGAGTAAATCTGCAGATAGCTCTAAATTGTTTCCCAAAAAACGATAGGTTTAATGTTGATAAATGGAAACCAGAGGAAGATAACAAGTGTGATGTTAGTGATAGTCATAATTGCCTGAATAGGATTACTCGTAATGCAAGCAGACTAGTCCGCAATGAAATAGTACGTAGGAATAGTGGTGAATGATGTAACTTTACGAAAAGTAGAAATAGATCAGAACAAGTAGTCTGGTATAATTCACTATTCAGGGCCCAAATTGCCTCTAATATTCCAAGGAGATTCCTCATGGCCCAAGGGAAGTATTTCCTACCATCAAACCAATGCAGGAAATTGTTAAATAAATATTCAGTTAAGTTTACATTAGCTTCTCACAACATCTGTTGACTTAGAGAGTTCATGCTTAAAGATACAAAAAGCCTAAACAGTAGCAAAGTGTAACAATAACAATAACAATAACAATAATATTAATAGGCAATGACTCTCATGGCTTCTGATCTTTATTGATTGGAAGTCTTATCATGTACATTGTTTTGTCTTGGTATAAAAGATGGGCTACAGCAAATATTCTGCTTAATACCACAGATTTGCTTGTCAGTTGTTTGACCGTAACCAGTTGAGCATATCCCTTGGTGGCTGACGATATGTGCATCTCTGATCATGAGCAGAAGTAGCGGGGGAGCATCATAGCCATGTGTTGAGAGGAATTCTTTGAGGTTTGAATAATTCACCTTTGGAAACATGGGTGTTTCATTCAACATCCTTAAACAAACCTTATTCAGGGACCTTTTGAGCGGGATGGGCTACTCGACATGAAGAAAATTCTAACTGGGCCTACCTGCAAGGTCATGCGCTGTTTATCTTGATATGGGATCACCATGTCGCGCACATATGGTTGTGGTGCATGTGCCTGGTGTACCCTTATCGGACGGGTGGTCATGATGGGTATAATGGGCTTCGTATATTTTACCCCAGTGTCACTTTGGTGGCATGCACTGCTCTCTCACTCAATAATAATAATAATAATAATAATAATAATAATAATGATAATCCTTTCTCCTAAAGGCACAAGGCCTGAAATTTTGGTGGAGGGGACTAGTTGATTATATTGATCCCAGTTCATAACTGGTATTTATTTCATCAACTCCAAAAGGATGAAAGGCAATGTCAACCTCAGTGGAATTTGAACTCAGAATGTGAAGACAGACGAAATACCGCTAATCATTTCACCTGGTGTGCAAACAATTCAGCCAGCTTGCCGCCTTTAATAATAATAATAATAATGATAATAATAATAAATGACTTTACAGTCTCAAATGATGAGAAAGTCAATTTGAGAGATATAGAGAAAATAGCAGAGTACCAGGACATAGCCATTGAGCTACAGAGGTTGTAGAAAGTCTGCCTAAAAAAATGTATCCCTGTAGTTATAGGTACATTAGGAACTATTCCTAATGATTTGAACAGATGGATAGGGGAAATAGGCATAAAATGTACTTTAGTGCAGCTCTAGAAAAACAACATTATTAGGGACAGCTAGGTTACTTGGGAAGATTCTTGGTATCTAAGGTTATTTGCTGTAACCTGATGTTAGGAATATTTTCCAATAACAACAACAACAACAATAATAACAATCCTTTCTACAATAGGCACAAGGCCTGAAATTTGCAGGGAGTGGGTAAGTCAATTGCATCAACCCCAATTAAGTACTTGACTGGTACTTAATTTATTGACCATGAAAGGATGAAAGGCAAAGTTAACCTCAGCGGAATTTGAACTCAGAGTGTAGTGATGAGTGAAATACCATTAAGCATTTCATCCAGTGTGCTAACAATTCTGCTAACTTGCCACCTTGAATAATAATAATAATAATAATAATAATAATAATAATAATAATTATTATTATTATTATAATAATAATAGTTTCAAATTTTGGCACAATGTAATTTCAGGGGAAGGAGTCAGTCGATTACATTGATCCCAGAGCTCTACTGGTATTTATTTTGTCTCCAAAACAGATGAATGGCGTGATTTGAACTCAGAACATAAGGACAGACCAAATGCCACTTAGTATTTTGCCTGATGTGCTAACGGTTCTGCCCACTCACTGTTTTAATAATAATAATAATAATAATAATAATAATAATAATAATAACTTCCCAAGCTAATCTGTCATATCTCTCAACTTTTCTTTCTTCCTTATCGCATACCTTGTTGTCAGCTGGGGATGCTATATTTATGATCCTGCATAGTTTGTTTCCTTTCTCAATTAAGACTAGGAAGCCAGACATAGTCTTAATTGAGAAAGAAAACAAACTATGCTGGATTATAGATATAGCATGCCCAGCTGACAATAAGGTATGCGATAAGGAAGAAAGAAAAGTTGAGAGATATGACAGGTTAGCTTGGGAAATTAAGCAGTTGTGGTCAATGAAAAAGGTAGCAAGTAGTACCAATAATTGTCGGAGCCCTGGGAACAGTGAGCAAAAATTTTGAGAAGTACATGGAAAAAATAGGGGCTGCAATAAGGGTGGAGCACTTGCAGAAAACAGTACTGCTTGGAACCACTCGAATACTCCGGAAGGTGCTCGAAAAATAAGACGTGTTACCTTAGTTCTCTAGTAGTGAACAGCTGACACTGTAGTACATCTCCAGCATTAGAAGCTGTGCAAAGGCAAGAATAATAATAATAATAATAACAACAACAACAACAACAACAACATTATTATTATTATTATTATTATTATTATTAATAGCAACAACAATGATAGTAATGATAATAATAGTAATAATAATGATAATGATAATGATAATAAT
>NC_068982.1:77164097-77165467 GCF_001194135.2 Octopus bimaculoides | reverse complement strand
AACAACAAGAACAACAACAACAACAACAACAGTAATACTAATCAGAGTATTTGAAATAATAATATTAGCAGCGGTGGTACAAAATATGTAAACTATATTGGAAACAGTACTAATACATAATACTAATTATGCTTATGTATAATAGAACTCACAAAAAACAAGATGGTGATAAAGATAATAATAGAAAGAACAATAATGGAGATAAGGACCATAGCAATGTCAGCAATAATGAAAGTAAAAGTAGAATTAATAATAATAGTGATGGGGATACAAATAACAAAAGGTATAATAGCAGCAGACATAATTTTAGAAGTAGGAGTAACAGCAACAACAACAAAACAACAACAATTATAATGATAATTGTAACTGTAGGAACCCTAATACATGTCCATTAGATGCATAATGTCTTAAGAAAAGTTTAGTTTATAGTTCCTCAGTTGTTACAGATAGAATAGTTTACCATTATATAGTCTGTTGCACAACAACATTCAAGTTTTGATATAACCACATCCCATCATTTATATATAGGAATAAGGAAAGATCAACCTCATTAAGCCTCTCAGACTTGAGCTTCTGTGTCTTCCCTCCACCTGGGCTCCAGTACAAAAAAATAAATAGTTTGCATATACAGATCAAAAGGAACAATTACAAAAAGAAAATTCAGGATAATAACAATAATAGGCCTATCTCTCAACTACTGTATTTGTTCAGCTGAATCCCCACATTCTTCATTACTTTCACCAGTCTGATTGTCCAAATCCCTCTCATTGCCTGTGTAATGATAAACTCTTCATCTGAAGAATAAAAATCATCAATAGCTTCCTCAACTGTGATGAGTCTAGGCCTTGCTCATTTTCCAGATGAAGTGCTGGGTTCATCATATGCTTGTTTCATCACAAAAATCTATTTTTTCAAATAAAAATGAAAGTAAACAATAGCTACAAGGGGAACCATTAACAAGTCATAAACACATTTAACTGCAAAGCAACGTGATTGGTCATCTATTTTTAGAATTTTATCTTCTTTTTCTAGTATGTTGCTCATTAATGCTTTAACAGGAATCCAGTAGAGATTATGTTTAGGTTATTACATGTTTCCGGAATAGTGGTGCTATACTAGGAACACAGTGTGATAGGGTTAAGCAAGCTAATTTGAGAGCTTAAAGATAACAAAACAAAGTATGATATTAAGTGATCAATATTAAGCACTGCTTAATATGACAGGGAAAACTAGATCTGTACTTTGTCTGGAAGAGTCACTGTTAACACTTACATCAGAGTATAACATCCTGAATAAGAGGCAGGAATTAATGGTAAGATGGATACATTTTTACAGCAAACCTTTAGATCATTCCCTTGATAATTAATTAT
>NC_068982.1:77153137-77163997 GCF_001194135.2 Octopus bimaculoides | reverse complement strand
ATATATATATATATATATATATATATATATATATAAACAGAAATATGTATGTGAGTGTGTGTATGTTTGTGTCCTTGTCTCGATATCATATGATTGTTGTAAATTAATGTTATTCATTTCAAATATTCTGTGACAACATGTTTTGCTAGTGGTAAATATAATACTTGGAAACAGATGAGGGTTGGCAACAGGAAAAGTATCCAACCACAGAAAACCTACCTCGCTAAACTCAGTGTTTTCCATGCAAGCATGGAAAAGTAGACGTTACCTGATGATGATGATGAATACACGAAAATGTTCACTATTGATTGTTCTGTACTCAGACAGGGGAAACATTCAAGGTAAGACTAGAATTGATATCCATCTGTATATCATATTTAATGCAGACATGGCACAAAAAGTGGGATAGCTACTCAAGCTGAAGAAAATTCTAATTAAGTCCCACTTTCAAGGTCATGTGTTGTCTATCTTGATATGAAATCACAATGTCATGCACATATGGTTGTGATGCATGTGCCTGGTGTACCCTTATCAGATGGGTAGTCATGATGGGTATATTGGGTTTCATATATTTGTACCCCAGTGTCACTTTGATGGCATGTGTTTCTCTCTTACTCAATGATAATAATAATAATGATAATTGGAGCATTTGAGTATGATAAAAAAAACATAGAAGCTATAGCTGGACTCTCAACACTACACACTATCTAAAAAATAGCCCTGCTAGAAACAGCCCACATCCTACACAATGCAATATCAGTTCAATAGCACAACTTAAATAAAACAATCCACAAACACTAGTCACACTCTATACCAATAAATTAAAACAACTCCCACAACATGCACTCTACTGGTCAGATATCCAACAGAAAAATAACTCACGTTACACATACAATACACAATGCAAACGTTAATACAACACATCGATTACAACCAAATACCATAAGAAAACAAATGATTGCAATACAATACCAGGAGAATTTCCACTTCCCCAATAACAAAGTAGAACACACAATGCTGCACCCATACCAGCAATACAGAGATGTAACAGGTGATGCAGTAGAAATCTCCCTGAAACTATCAAATGTCAAATAATGATAATAATAATCCTTTCTACTATAGACAGAACGTCTGAAATTGTTGGGAAGGGGACTAGTCGATTACATTGACCCCAGTGTTTTACTGGTAGTTAATTTATCGACCCTGAAATGATGAAAAGCAAAATCAACCTCAGTGGAATTTGAACTCAGAACATAGCGATGCATACCCTGCGCACAGATAAATTTTTTCACAAATTATAGTGTGGCTTACAATACTTTGCTTACCTATACTTTTTAATTGAACTGAATTAAGCTTTGTAAGTGTTTGACTAAAAGAGGATTAGAAGCCTAAGAACAGTGAAATTAAGAAAACAATTCATAAATAAATGAAACCTTCAAATTCAACGCTGTACACACACACATGCACACGCACATGCACACACATACAAGTCACATATCTATGTATGCATTTATGTATGTATGTACTCACATTTGTCTATGTGCATAGGTACACCATGAGCTATACACATGCAGACGAGGGTCAATTCATATGATAAAGAAAGTGAACAAAATGAAATACTTATAGAAAATATTGCCTAGCAATGCCTTTCAATGATAGCAGGCGAATCAAATGTACTGTAGTTCATTGTAGGATATAAATAATATGACCACTTGCTTATCAGAAATTTGTAAGTATGATTTATTTTAAGTCAAAAAAATTTTTATAAAGTATCACCATGGTAAGTATTTACACTCTGGTGAAATTAAGAAACCAACTCATAAATAAATGAAACCCTCAAATCCATCACTGTATACACACATACACACACACACACACACACACACAGTCGCACATCTATGTGTGTACTTATGTATGTTTGAAGATAATCAAACAAAATTTTCATCATTTTGAGACACTCACCCAATGAGTATTTCAACCAAATTTGGTGAAAATCCATTCTGCCATTTTCCAGTAATTTTGAAAACACACAGATAAACAGACAAAGATGAGTAATTACAATACCGTCCTTTCACTTACACGTGCAGGGTAATATGAGTAATAACAACAATAATAATGAATAAAATAATAATAAAAAAGAACACACAATGCTGCACACACCTCAGCAGCATAGGTGTGGAAGGTGATTCAGTAGTAATCTGCCTGAAACTATCAAATGTTGAATAATAATAATAATAATCCTTTCTACTATAGGTACAATGCCTGAAATTGTGGGGGAAGGGGTAGTTGATTACATCGACTCCAGTGCGTAACTGGTACTTATTTCATCAATCCCAAAAGGACAAAAGGCAAAGTCAACCTTGGCAGAATTTGAACTCAGAATGCTGCTAAGCATTTCGCACGGCATGCTAGCGATTCTGCCAGCTCATCGCCTTTAATAACAATAATAATAATAATAATAATAATAATAATAATAATAATAATAATAATAATAATAATAATAATAATAATAATAATAATAATAACAACAACAATGATAATCCTTTCTACTATAGACACAAGGCCTGAAATTTTGAGGGAGGGACCAGTTGATTAGATCGACTCCAGTTTGAACTGGTACTTAATTTATTGACCACAAAATGATGAAAGACAAAGTTGACCTTGACAGAATTTGAACTCAATGTAAAGCCAGATGAAATACCACTAAGCATTTCACCTGACGTGGTAATGATTCTGCCTGCTCTCCACCTTTAATAATAATAATAATAATAATACTAATAATAATAATAATAATAATAACAATAATGATAAATGCCCTGATGCAGTACCAGGCAGTTGCTTTCATGGCTTTTGTTCTTAGCTGATTGGAAGTGTTATCATGTACGTGTTTTGTCTTGGTATAAAAGATGGGCTACAGCAAATATTCTGCTCAATACCACAGATTTATTTGCCAGTTGCTTAACTTCAACTAGTTGAGCATGTCCCTTGGTGGCTGATGATGTGTGCATATCTGAACATGAGTAGAAGTAGCAGGGAGCATCATAGCCATATAATGAGAGGAATTTTTTATGGTTTGAATAATTCATCCTTAGAAACATGAGTGTTTTGTTCATCATCCTTAAACAAATCTTATTCAGGGACCTTTTGAGCAGGATGGGTCACTCAAGCTGAAGAATATTCTAACTGGACTCCACCTGCAAAGTCATGCACTCTGTATCTTGATAGGAAATCACCAAGTCACACACAAATGGTTGTCATGCATATGCCTTGTGTACTCCTATTAGATGGATAGTCATGATGGGTATATTGGGCTTCGTATATTTGTACTGTTTTGGGAAGTTTTGATGGAAGGAGTGGGATGAAAAAAAATCAGTCTTCGTCAGAGGTTAGCAAAGTGGTCAATATCGACCCCACCCCAACCCCCGGTGGGGTTGGGTGGGGGTCTATGTGGCTACCCAAGAGGTCAATAAACACCTGAAACAATTTTGAGTTTTAAAAGGGCTGAATTATTAGGAACTGAATTTGGAAGAGTACAGTAATTTAATGTTAAAACTCAATACTTTCAACCCAAACACTGATGCCAAAACCAGTGTTCACTAAACACATGCTTCACAGTAAATATTCCAACTATATCAATATAATAGAATTGGATTTTTATTGTTCTTCATCAATTTCATTCAGTACTTTCATTAAATTCCTTTAAATATTTCTTATCAAAAAGTGATAATGACACAAAACAATGAAAGAGTTATTGTTTTTAGACAGAGAAATTTTTCTAAATTATACTATTTAATTTTATTTTAGAAACTTACATGATTGTAAGAGGGGTTGTCAATTAGTTATCAATGATTCCATAAAAGAATCAATCATATAAGAAGTGTAACAAGTTGAAAAGCTTTGTTTTAGAACATAATTTATTGTTACATTAATAGAGAAGGTATTTATGCAATACAAGCAAAGAAATATTCAGATGAAGTGGCATATATGACATGTGCAGGAAGTTTTTGCTAGGAATTCAATATTTGGGCTAATTTTTACACATGAGATTCATGGTGTTATGATGTGTCTTCTTTGATCATTCCAGGTTCAATATGTAGCTGTGAAAACACCTAATGAAGAGAGTGAATGCGAATGGGAAGGTGGTTAGAGTGGAGAACGTTATGGAGGTTCTGATGTTTGCGACACTCTGCAAAATTGGCAGAATATTTGACTGTATTTATAGGCTGTGTTCATGGAAAGTCTAGATGAGCCATTGAACTATCATGTGAAAAACAGCCGTTGATTGAATAACAATTGGGTTTGCACATATTAAGATATAATTTTCATGCAGCAAAACATGAGATCAAATCCTATTGTTACAGAAGTTTGCTGATCCTGGTTGAGGTGCAAAGTGTTTATTTTCTATTTTATGTTCCTGCCTTCATTGGTGATTTAGTTCCTGATTTTCTAGAAATATCACATAAGAATATTTGACTTGGTATTACAATATGGCTATATTATTTGAGGTTATATGAATATGTGTTGTAGACATGGTTGTTGTTGAGAACTCTGTGGCTTAGGCTTGATACAAATATTTGTCAATTATTTATAATCCCTTTTCTTTGTTATTTTCTTTTTTATTTGCTTCATAATGAATATATTTGTAGTGGCTTCATGCAGGCATAGCATGGATTCGATCCTCAATCACCAAATTTCACTTTGCCAGATGCCTTCACTAAGCAGAATAATGTCTTTGCCAGATGCATTCACTAAGCAGAATAATGTCTTTGCCACTTGACCTCTGCTATCCTTTTGTATGTGGTGGACAGTTAAACTGACAGAACAATAAACCTCCCAAAATACCCATTGTTTGAATAACAGTATGTCTCTCTTTCTTCCAATCTGGCAATAATTATATATAATATACAAAAGATTCCCAAGCAAAAGTTATTGAGAGCAACCATCAGTGAGTATGAATGGACAACTAGAGTCATGGCAACAAGCACATATGTAGAGGTGTTACCAGTTATAATGATAAAGTTTAATGTGAAGATGCATCAAATAAATGAATGATAAAGAAAAATATCAATTAATTATAATGGTCATTTACTTATATATGATTATTATGTGAGTCATTACAATATAGAAAATAACTTTTTATAGTTGTGTAGACAAAAGTTATCTGTAGATCTCCAGTGCATTCTGTAGATAGTTAGTTTCATCGCTGTGAGGGTAAAAGGAACATAAGTAGATAGAACGGGTGATAAATCTACTGTCATACATTGATCAGCATACTGAAAGAGTTGCTCTTTGACCAGAGATCAGTTGGTCCAAAGAGAAAGTTATTTGGCTCTAGGTATTTATATTCTTCGTAGCTAGATTAGCTCAAGCAAAAACTAAAGATTTTTCTTCTCTAATCAGGTTTGACCAATGAATGCCTTGAGAAAGATCAAGAGCTCAGCTTATTCTCATAAATTTGTTAGTGCAACAGGTTAAAACAATAGGCAGATGATTCATAGAAATATGTGGATTCAATTTTGAATCCTGGCTCAGACATTTTGTAGATGTTTGCTACATATGTATATTTATATATGTAGATATATTTATATATATATATATATATATATATATATATATATATATATATATCATCATCATCATCATCATCATTTAATGCCCATTTTCCATGCTGGTATGGGTTTGACAGTTTGACTGAAAACTAGTGGGGAGCTGCACCAAGTTCTGATCTGATCTGGTATGGTTTCTACAGCTGGATGCCCCTCCTAATGCTAACCACTCCAAGAGTGTAATGATTGCTTTTCATGTGCCACTTGCAAAAGACTGGCATCGGCCATGACCAGTGGCAGCTTGTATATAGGCACTGTGGAACTGCAGCACCCATTATTTCCACTCAATATTATTGATAACATTCAATATAATGAGTCCTTTTTTCTTTAATTCTTTCTTTATATAATCCTTAAACTTAATGTCAGTAGCCATCCCCTAGTTTATGAAAAAAATACAAAAATCCTTGTATAGAACTGCGCGCTTCACAGTTCCAGTGATGCTGTGTTTGGCTGTTGTGTGCAGGCTCACATCTCCAAGATAGGAAGCTTCAAATTAGGGAGGGACAGCATTGTCGTTCACACAGTGCCAGTTAAAGGTAGTGTTTCTTTTTGACTCCACATGTGTTGTGCTTAAAAACGTGTTTATATTCTTGAATGCAATAAAGTGTAGAATTAGATTATTATCCTGCTCCCAGCTTCAGTGTTGCTGTCAGGATTTGAAAAATAGGGCAGATTTCTCCCATTATTTTGTGATCTAGGGGGGATTTTTGAAAAACAAGTGGGAATTTGCAGCAGTGTTCAGTGGCTAAAACATGAACCGCTCAAGTTTATGTATAAATATTCTTTTTATATGTTTGTTTCCTTTTACACAATATTAAAACAACGGCTAAATTGTCTGAAGCAGCACCCCAACTAATTTTATCTGAGCTGCCACTGGCTACAGCTATGATCTCACTTGACTTGACAGGTCTTCTCAAGGCCAGTATATTGCCAAAGTCTTGGTCATTTGTCATTGCCTCCATGTGCCCCAAAGTTCAAAGGGTGCTTTTTACATGCCACTAGCATGGGTGCCAGGTATGCATAACTGCGATTTCACTTTGCTTGATGAGTCTTCTCAAGCACAGCATATCGCCAAAGGTTATGGTCCCTTGTCATTGCCTCCACGAGGCCCAACGTTTGAAGATCATGCTTCATCACCTTGTCCCATGACTTCCTGGGTCTACCTCTTTCATAGGTTCCCTTCTACAGTTAGAGATCAGCACTTCTTCACACAGCTGTCCTCATCCATATGCATTACGTGACCATACCAACACAGTCAACTCTCTTGCATATCACATCTGATGCCTCTTATGCCCAACTTTTCTCTCAAAACGATTACACTCTGTCATACATGCACACTGACACTACACATCCAGCGAAGTATACTAACTTCATTTCTTTCAAGCCTTCACATGTCTTCAGTGGTCACAGCCCATGTTTCACTGCCATGTAACATGGCTGTTCACACACAGGCATCATACAATCTGACTCTCACTCTGAGGGAGAGGTCCTTTATTATCAATAGAGGTAGGAGCTCTCTGAACTTTGCCCAGCCTATTCTTATTCTTGCAGGTATGCTCTTGGAGCGTCCACCTCCACTACTAACTTGGTTACCTAGGTAACGGAAGCTATCAACTACTTCTAGTTTTACCCCCTGGCATTTCTTGGAGTCTATTTCTTGTACATTTTCAGTGTTATTTGCACCTGTGCACCTTCCACACATAAAAACTATTTTCCCTGTTAACCTTCCTCTGATATTGCTGTACTTTTTATGAGTCCATAGCTTACACTGGGTACATCTTATGGAGTTACTACCTAAACCTTTTCTACAGATTGAGCAGGGCGATCTACCTGAAGTGATTTGTGATTTGTCCACCTTCCTACTTACTAAGACTTTGGTTTTTGCTAGATTAACTCTAAGGCCCTTTGATTCTAGACCTTGTTTCCATGCCTGGTAGTGATCTATAAGAATAAGATCATCAGCATAGAAGAGCTCCCAGGGTCAGCCTGTCGTAAATTCCTCTGTTTATGTGTGTGTTTGTGTGTATGTATATATATATATATATCTGTATGTGTGTGCGTATATATATATATATATATATATATATATATGCGCGCGTGTGTGTGTGTATGAAGTTATTTTTGTAGCTTTTAGTCAGAATGTAAAGTAGTACCCATGACCCTATACAGGTCCTCTAAGACAGGTGTGAAAAGGAAGGAAGTAATCTCAAATCAGAGACCTTGCAACAGAGTGGATTCCATTGTAAGCAGTCCACATGTTTACCAAATAGCTGTGATATTTAGGAGTATAGAGCAGAAGAGTCTTTCCAGGTTGCTAAATTGTCATAGTTGGTTTGATGAGGTATGTGCGTGTTTAGGATGTAAAGAGTGTCCAGTCACAATGTTTATTATGTTACTGTTTGTATCAGCTGTTGTCAGTGTTAATGTTACTGAGAAAGATACCTACCACAGTGGAGCTTTCTTTGATATTTATTTGACTATGCTTAGGTTATTTGTCATAAAAAAATTTTTTTTCTTTCTCTTATAGACATGTGACCTGTAATTCTGGGGGCAGGGGTTTAGTCAATTACATTGCTCAACAGGTACTTATTTTATTGACTCCCAAAACAACGAAAGGCAACATCATCAGGATTTGAACTCAGTTTGTAAAGCCAAAAGAAATGCTGCTAAATATTTTGTCCAGCATGCAACGATTTTGTCAGCTCACTATCTTATTTGTCCTAAAAATATATTAAAATAAGTTCTGTTTTATATACAGCCATGCACACACATTTGTTTGATGAAGTAACTTCCACTGCTCCTGTCTGGATATCAAACATAATTCTTTTATTCTTCAGTAGTTTCAGTTTCTCTTGTGTTACTTATTGTGCATCAGATGATGTAGAATGATGTGAAAAGGTTTGAGTTTTCAACTCCACATAACTAATTTCCTTCATATCTTGTCAACTTTCTTGTGCTTTATCTCAAGGAAATTGACTCTGAGACTCAGAAGAGATTTGTCTTGTATTACAAGAAGCAGGGTTTATAGTGGGTGTTAGATAATGAAATATCCACACTGCTTTGGAGGTACAGGGTAAGATTAGCAATCAATGATAATCTATTTGCTCCCTACAAAGAAATATAAATTACTTTTTACTGTACAACTCCAGGTAAAAGGTTGCCCTTATTTTTGCTACTTCTTGGGTCTGGAGAAAGGAGCAGTGCTCATGGCTTTTGCAGGTCCATATAGACTTGTGAGGAGGAGACTGTAAACATGCCACTTGAGCTATTATAAATCAATGTCCGAGGGAAAGAGCAAGCAAGGAAGAAGTTGCAGAGGGATAATGTTTTGAAAAGGAAGTGTAGGGGTTCGTATGACGTTTGTAGGGGTGGGTTGGACACAACAAAGGTGTTGGAAGGAAGAGAGATGCGTGATTTGATTTGGGAATGTTTCAGTTAGAGATAGCACAAGCCCAGTCAGTATGGCTCCTCTCATTCTGTTATCAGTAGAAGAGACAGAGAGAGGAGGCAGTACATCCCTGGATTAGAGGCTTGAGCATTGACTTAATACCATGAATTAGGTGACCCTTTTCTGAATGTGGTCTAGGATGCCTATCTAGCAGCAGCAGCACTGTCCTAGATATGGGAGCATTAATCTGTTGTGAGCCTTGCTTGAACTTTATAGAAAATCAATAATTTTGGTGGGGCTGAAGAATTTTCTGGCCCCGAAGAGGACAAAATCATTGAGGTGCTTTGAATGTACTTTCCTGGAGAGATCCTCAGTGATAATGCAGTACAGTATTTGGCACTCTAGTTGTGAGAGCTCTTAGTGTGTGCTACTCATGTTTAAGGGAAGGTGTGATGAAATGATGTTTACTTGATATAAATAGCATTCATGTTTTCTTGCAGTCAAAAGAGACAAAGTTAACATATATCCCCATTGGAGGATACTTTCAAAATCTCTGTTAATGGAATTGGTGTGGATTTGGCATGTAGTGTCTAGGCTGCATCTAGATGATGCATGTTTGAAGAATGTTAAGAAAGAATGAAGGTCATATTGTATGTGTAGGAGTGGGTGGTATTGGATGTAATGGCAAGTAGATCATTGATATAGAGAAGGTAGAGATTTAGAAACTAAACCAAACTTTGGAGCACTCCAGAGTTAAGAGAGTAAGGAGCCGGAATTCACCATAGTTTTAATGTATACTTTTCCATGCTTGCAAGGATTTTCTACTGCCAAATGCCCTTCATGTCTCTAACCTTCCTCTATTTCTAAGCAAGGTAACATTTCCCCATGACCAGACATGTTTTCTTCCGCATAAAGGGCATTACTTGCATGATGGTGAAACTCATAACTATCATGCAAAGTCAAGGTGAAGAGACAATAACACACACACACACACATACCAATAGGAGTTATACCATCTTCATGTTTGACTAATTCTTTAGAATATAATCTTATTCCATATCTTCGAAAATATGACCAATTCACGATTTCAAGAATCAAAAAAAAAAAAGTAGCCAGAAAAAAAAAAAGGACTATGTTTACAAAATTTCTTAGCTTAGACTTGGGTCAGTGCTGATCCAACAACCTGATAATAAACGCCGTTCCATCTGTTATCATCCTGTCTTTTTGTGTATCAGGGACTATATTATCCGAAGTAAATTTCTTTATTTACGATGGCAGGATGTGTTTTGCCTGCTATTTTTTAGCAAGTCAAGCGAACAGACAGCGGTTCTTTCAGGAATTATCCGGGCCGTTCTATAACTGGTGTAATTCCTGATGATGATGAGATGGTGATGTCGATGAAAACAACATTCATTAGACTAATGAGAATTTCGAATGTGTTGTGTCCTTAAGCAAGATTTAAATCTTACCTAAGAATAGAAAAATAAATTGTGATATTCATGCCTTTTTCAAGAGCATTAATACCACAAGGAAGTTGGCTTCGACTAGGAATTGAAACCGGGTCCCCAGGTTCGTACCGAAAGATCGCCTAAAAAATAAAAGTCTGGTGAAAAGAACTGGAATTTTAGAAGAAAAACAAGAGTAAACTAGAAAAAGAATTTAGCAATATATTTCCTACAAATATATTGTATTTATCCAGTCGGCTTTGTTAAGAAAGTTTGTCTAAATGACGAACGAGTCGCAAACTTAATTTCTAAACATAAATTGGACAATTCCAGTGTTACCTCCCAGTAATTATCAAAACATTGCCGCTTGTTTTGGCACAATTCCCAATAGAATTTAACTTTCACATTGGAGACAAGAAAT
>NC_068982.1:77151138-77152601 GCF_001194135.2 Octopus bimaculoides | reverse complement strand
ATTTGTGAATATAAAATTTGCGACAAAAGGGAACTGAGAGGGGAAAACGTAGGTTTGCTTTAAAAGAAGAATAAATTTATTTGTAATTATAATTTAACCCCATTTTATATATTCAAGTAATATTGCGTTGAATTAATAAATTTAGTATTTATTTTATTTTGCAGTAAGGGAGTATTATTTTATTTTGAAGCGGAGACAGTAAGAATGTCTCCAGTGTTACGAAATAATCAAACCCAAAAGGAATGATGACGACTTTAAAAGAGTCACAAACATGAGTTGAGGCCCAAAACCAACGAAAACAACAGCGGCGAGTATTTTTATTGTGTTGCCAATTCTCATTGGTCCATATATAAGAGCTCGTTTTTCATTGGTTTATTCAGGCACGTGACGAAGCTAAAGGTGTTAGTGTTTTGGCGGTTGCAGGAGAACGCAGAGAGGATTTTTTACTGATTGTGAGTGAAACGAAGAAACATGGTTAGCATCCGTTTGATTATTCGGTCCTAAATGGCCATCGATGGTTGTAATTATTATTTATACCTACTTAATTGTCTTGTCGTTTACCTCGATGTTTCATTTTCCATTTACTAAGTTATTAAGTGATATGTTATTTTGGTTTTTCTCCAAATATTTTTAGGCGGGAGGAAAAGCCGGTAAAGATTCAGGAAAAGCTAAAGCGAAAGCCGTGTCACGTTCAGCTCGTGCTGGTTTGCAGGTTAGTCATAATGAACATCATTTTTTAAAATATATTTTCTAGAATCTAATCCCTGTCATTTACCATTTCGTAAACGATTAATGCTTGTATTATTTTGTAGTTTCCAGTCGGTCGTATTCACAGGCACTTGAAAAACAGAACAACGAGCCATGGACGTGTAGGAGCAACGGCCGCAGTCTACAGTGCAGCTATTTTAGAGTATCTAACGGCTGAGGTAGGATTTAAAACAAATTCTATTTTACTCAACAATTATAAATTTTCCGTTATTGATTACGTATTTTTAATTACTCTCTCGATCCTTCATTGAAATTTCGCGGGTTTATTAAATTAGCTGATGGCCTGCTTAGCCTGCACTTTACGTACATTTTTACATTGATATAATAAAATGTCGATGTTTTTATAAGCTATAATCTATTGTTCAGTGTTGTTGAAAGTTGCCTATTTTTTTGGAAATATCTTTTTTTGTTACCAAATTTGATTTGTTTAATTCCCGCCAATATGTCCAAGACAAAAAGTCTGAAAGTTGTCGGGCTCTTTGTATTTTCTCTGGACAATTACAGTTCCTAATTGTTTTATAACTCCGGTAATGTTTGAATTTAAATCTATAAAACCGTTCTAGTTGCAGTTATTGGCCATAGATATATATCTAGGCTTGGCGGTCTTGTTTTGATATATATTTTCTCTCTAGTTCTTCACAAAGCCCTCGTATCCCGCCTAAAAAAAAAAGTCTCTGTTCTTGTTTAGGTTCTAA
>NC_068982.1:77146070-77151128 GCF_001194135.2 Octopus bimaculoides | reverse complement strand
TGTTTAGGTTCTAATTAAATAGAATTTCGATTTTATTCAAGACCTTCTGGTCTTAGTGAAAGACTTGATAACTTTTGGCAGTGATTGTTGACTAAAAAAAACTATTTTTCAGTCCCTACTAAAATTTTTAAAAAGTTAGGAAAACCTCAATAATTGAGGAGGAAGGGGTAAAATTAGGTCATCATTGTTGGTTTTTTTAGTTAAGCTTACCTTTCGTGTATGTTTTAATGATTTTTTTTTTACTTTAATGTGTCTTTATTTTTAAAATGTTTGCTTTGAGTAATTAAGCGGGTCTGGGGAGAAATTTTGAAATGTCTTTTTGTCAATGATTCGAGCTTACTGCTGCTCTTACTAGAGGTGGTGGTAGAGGTGGTAATGTTTATAAAGCCGGGAGGGGTACTTGATGGACTGGTTCTTTTATACCCCTACGCCTAATTGTGTGTAGCTGCTCTATACACAGCACACATACAGCTGAATACATTCACACGGCCTCCTCAGCCAATGATACCTCGCCGGTTCAAGATTTGAAATAACGGTGAGGCTGTTTATCGTCCATAACTACTAGACCCGTCATGTTTTCATTTACACAATTAGCTCTTGTCAGGATTTATTAGTTATTAAACTGACGTTTTACCTGTAAATATACATTTTAAAAAATTTTCGAAGTTGCTTCATTCCAGGTCAGTATCTTAGATGTGACCATAGTCTTTTTCCCTTTTTGAAACTCATTTCAACCGGGTTTTTGTTTTTATATTAAAAGTAATAGTAAATTTAGTTATGTCTGGGGAGTCATACTCGTTTGGTTGGTACCTTACACACTCAAAAATATTCTAAAGAATTTTGCCTTTTGCAACCCTATCAATAGTTTGGACTCTTGAAAAGGGTTGCAAGATGCAACGAAAATTCTAGGGAAAAAAAACAAAAATAGGTTGAAATTTTACCGATGAGTGTGTTAAATTATAAGGCACCAACAGAGAATGACTCTCTCCAGACAACAGAATGTGCTTTAACACACGAACTCGCATAAAGAATCTTGCAAACCAAAAACGTAATAAATTTAGTTGTTTTTACCAATTAGGATAACTTATTTTATGGGAGATAGCCTGTTTATACTTTGAGCAATCTGATCACGACCAGTTTATTTTCCCCCTGAACAAGATTTGAGGATCTGTTTAATCATTAACGTTCTTAAACGTATTGACTTGATTTTTAATATTTCAGGTGCTAGAGTTGGCTGGTAATGCCAGTAAAGACTTGAAGGTGAAACGTATCACTCCCCGTCATTTACAGTTAGCAATCCGAGGTGATGAAGAATTGGATTCTCTAATCAAGGCAACAATTGCTGGTGGTGGTCAGTACTTTTTTCTTTTCCTCATCTACTTTAAGCTTTTCTACCTTGATTGGGCTAAGTAAAATAATGCATTAGCATTTTATATTGCTGAATTTGTTTGGGTTTTTGTTTTTTTGTTTTTTGTTATTTCCCAGCAAAACTGCGTTTTAAATTTTTAGGAATTAGGGATTTTTCCTGTTAATAAAAGTTGGGCAAATTGTTAAAGAATTAAAATGGTTTAAGGGACTCCAAAATTAGCTTTTAGTACTTAAGTAGTCTAGGATTTTTTATTTGATTCTTACTGAAGTTATTTTTCATGTTTTTCCAGGTGTCATTCCTCACATCCACAAATCTCTTATCGGCAAGAAAGGATCACAAAAGGCTACATAAACCATGGAGTGTTTGTTGTATATTTGGTGTGGTTGCTAGTCCTTAAAATCATTAAATTTTAACACCCTTCCCTCTGCTCTCAAAAACACAAAAAAAATTATCAAAATAACCGGGAAAACCTGTCCCTGCCGCCACCAGCCCCACCCCTTCCCAATACGAGAACATAGTTGTCATATGTAGCTATATTGTCATAAGTCCGAGAGATTTTATTAACTTCCCATTTTCTCTTGTATTTTTTATTTCCATTCTCTTCACTATTTGTATATCACTATACAACAATTTTGAAACTTCCAAACCAATCAATCTGGTGTTTTTATAAGACACTGTATTGATCACCTCCACTCATCTTCTAATGGATGGAGTAAATAAGATTTATCATGCGTCTTCATTACACAAATAAATTTTATCATTCACACGATTTTGTTTGGCTTTTTTTCCTCCTTGCAAGTTAAAATGAAATAATCTTCGGTTAATTCCCTTTCGCCATTGTCTTCTGTTTTGGTGGTGTATGTTGCTGAAGTTTACATTTATGTATGTATAATATATATATATGCACGCACACACACACGCACCTGTTTTCGTAGATGCTAGATTCTCATTTCAACGGGTTGTCCTGTGATGTCTGCTTGGTAATTTTACAGTTTGGTTTATTTATAACTAAAATATTTTTGCGTATACATTCAATGGTAAGGGTTTATATACATATTTATAGCCTGATTGTTGTATACTTGAAAATGTTTGTAAATTGTATCGTAACTGTTAAGTAAATTGGCCAATTAAGGGTAGATAATGCATACATTTTAAAACTTTGTGGATTTATTTCATAAGTAAGGAAAGTATGTAATTTATTAGTAATAATATTTTCAGAAATCACTCAGCAAGTGTATTTTTACAGTGCTTCAAATGCCTGATATCAATTTTTATTTTTTGCCTCCAAGGTACTAATTACTTAATAATTCAATACAACTCTATCTACAAGACAACATACCTGAAATTTCTATATTCCATTCCTCGAAATCAAATTGCAATTTTCTTTCTAACTTGACCAAACTAATACTTTTTAACTAGTCAGAACTAGTTAAAAAGTATTATTTTGTAATCGCGTGATATCTAGTTCAGTACTGCTGTGTGATTCTTTGGCCAAATGTCTTTTACTGTACCTCCAGGCTGACCAATACCTTGTTAGCAAATTTAGTAAATGGAATGAGGAAGCTGTTAATCCCTTAACATCTCGACAATCGCTGGCAGTTCAGAAAGTGTGATGAGTACCAGACTCAAAATACTATGGTCTGTTTGTTCAACTAAACTGGTAGTGTTCTCCAGCTTGTCCTCAGTTCAATGGCTAGATCAAATCAAATGAAATTCCTAGGTTTTTAACAGCTGCTACTTTGGTTAGTCATAACATTTTCAATGGAGTCATTTTTCTCACTGTTGGTGTTGCTCCAGCCTCTGGCTGAAACCAGTAGAAGAATACGGAAAATACAAATTATATCAGGTGAGATACTGCAGTATTTTTAATTTTCTTTGTATCATCTAAAGTTACCTTCCAATTAAAAACTAGATCATGCTGTTGTCCATATTTTTACTGTTACCTATATAAGCCACTAGTCGTTGTTTTAACGTCCACATATCCATGTTTGCAAGGTAGATGCCTTTTACTGTTACCATTCTTCACCTGTGTGTGCGTGTGTATATATATATATGTATATTCAGGCCTTGGATTAGTCCAGAGCTCTGGTAGAAGGCACCCAAAATTCCCTCTAGTGGGGCTGAACATAAAACCATTTGGTTGAAAAACTACCTGCGTCTGTATCGTCTTATGACTACTGTAAGGTTACAATATTCAAGTTCTCCCTACCTGGGGTAAATTTGCTGATTCAGCATTTGTTTTTCTAAATTTTATAAAATGCGCTAAAGTTAAAAAATTTAAAATTAATTTTCATTTTTATTACATATTCAGTGTTGCTAATTAAAACTAGCTTTGGTGTCTATTATTCATAAACAGGTGATATTACTGATGACTTGTCCCTTTTCATACCAACCCATCTGGTTCTATGATTGGTTGTTAAATTAAAAGCTTCCATCAGAATTTCATGTTAATTGTTCCAAACATCAGCTCAGTGACACTCATATTGCATAGTTTTTTGGTAATTAGACTGTAGACATGCCAGAGCATTGCCTTCAATTTTTAATGGAATAAATTGACACTCAGCATTTTTTTTTTTTAACCTGGTACTTATTCTCAGGTCTTTTTTGCTGAACTAAGCAGGACAGACCAACACTAGTTAAGACGATCGGCTTACAGTTTCCGTCTGCCAAATCCTATCAAGGCTACAGTTGGGAAGCAAGTTTATTACAATCATTGCGGTACATGTATAGTATAATTTCTGATATTACCCATGGTGGCGAATGTTTTCTTCCAAAGGTTCCTGTCTTATGACAGGTACCACTAATGTTCATTACAGTTCACTCCTATAAATAGACCTGATGATTATAGAATCTTAATTTCTGTGTTATAGATGGGAAGATTTTGGGATCTTCGTATTCAGTCAGGTTTCCATATCTGCCATAAAACTGTGACGCTCCTTTACAATCATGTCAAGACAGGTATACACAGATTGTGTGTATATATATAAAAATCGTTTAACATGTTTTCAATGCTGACATGGGTTGGACGGTTTGACAAGTTGGAGAGTTGTCTGATTTGGCTTGGTTTCTCTGGCTGTATGACCTCCCTAATGCCAACCACTTTATGAAGTGTGCTGGGTGCTCCATCGGCACCTGCAAGTCAGACGTTTGAGATGGGGGAATGGCCATAAAGGACACTAATATAATTATTGGGTATGTACCTAGCAGTTAGTTGAAGTATGTTTGCTACCTGATGTCATGCATGGTACTTACACAATTATCATTGTACCGCAATGTTCATTATGTCTATAAATATGCAGGATTGGTTGAAATAATCATTGTGAGCAATCAAGTTTCTTGTATATTCCATTTTCTGCCTATATTTTGTTATATATATTCATATGATAGGCTTTCAGGTTTTGCCTCCTAAATCCACTCACACAACTTGGCTCAAGTTATAGTAAACACCTAAGGTGCTGTGAAGTGGGACTGAACCTGAAACCATCTGGTTGGAGAGCAAGCTTCTTAATGACATTGATGCCTACACATTCATCTCCATTTGCAATCGAAGAAAGTAGCTCAATCATTGTAACAAAACAGCACGTACTATTTAGTCCCAGGGACTTGTTGCTCAGTTTAACACCACCACTTGGCATCTTCTGGCGACTTCAGCAGCCTACTCTGTCACAAGCTTTCAAACCTTTCCCCAA
>NC_068982.1:77130160-77146060 GCF_001194135.2 Octopus bimaculoides | reverse complement strand
TTTGCAATCGAAGAAAGTAGCTCAATCATTGTAACAAAACAGCACGTACTGTTTAGTCCCAGGGACTTGTTGCTCAGTTTAACACCACCACTTGGCGACTTCAGCAGCCTACTCTGTCACAAGCTTTCAAACCTTTCCCCAATTTGATATCTTGCAGTCTCAAAGGCCCCTTAAATGGTCATGGGACAGTACTTTTGTTCCTCATTAAATGAAAAAGAAAAGGCATTCCAGCCATGACCATTTTGTTTTTTCAGGTTTAGTGCAGCTTGGACTAAATTATCTGTCTTCTTTTTTTATGTGCTACAGTGTAGTTTTCCTGCAAGTTGAACAATCATTTAGAGGCTCATTTAGTAATTGCACATTATTTAATGTTCATGCTAGCATGGTTTGGACAAGTTTGCTCATAGGGTGACTGTAAATTCACTAGTTGTGTAGGATCTCAAGGCACACACCTGCATTAATTTACATGAAATGGAAGACCCTTCTATCAAAACTCATCCAATCAATGAAATTTGAAGATTTTCCTATCCCCTTGATATTTTAAAACTGGCTTTCTCTGTTAAGTCACTATAAAAGAAATAATTTCTAAAAGATTTACAAAATTTTGTTTTGTGGGAAGAAACCATTAATTCATGTCCAAGATACACTCCTACATGCCCACTGGGGTCAGCAACCCTGGACATCCATAGCAAAGTCTGAGGATACATGATTTTTCTTGGGAAAGATACAGCACTGATTCCCCATTGAATTCTACTAGTTTAATTGACTCTACTAGTCTCCTCTCTCAAACTTCCATGAGACACAGCCTATTTAACCCTTTGGCAAGGGGATTAGTTTGTGTGACACATGTCTATGGGTGGGGGAGACCTGAGTCCTGTATACCTTAGGCACAAAACCTGCTATTTGACTCATAACTGGGAGCCTTGACTGGCACCATCAAAGTTTGGCAAACATTTGAGCTCTACTAGAGAATCTTAAAGTCAGCTCATCTACCACTTAACTGACCATGTTCTTCAAATAGTTTGTCTGGAGAGAACAAATGCTGAATGCCTTTAATTATTTAAAATCCTTGTTCCATATTGGGTTGCATGGTTTGACAAGATATGTGTCCAAGGACTGCATAGCGTTCTAGTGTCTGCTTTGGCATAGTTTCTTCAGTTGAATGCCAGCCACTTCAGAGTGTACCAGGTACCTTTTTCGTTTTCAAACTACCTTTACTAGTGAGGTCATTGTGCAGCTTGCAAGACTATGTATGAATCGTGAGAGAAAGGGCCAGAACATAATGTATTTCTTGCTGTAAAAGGGCCACATAAATACATTTAAGAAGAAAGGGTGGAGTGGGGAAGAGATAAAAATGCAGTGATTAGGTGTCAGGGTGGACCCTTAAAATAAAACCATTGCACTATTCCCAAAGAGGTAAATTTACATGAAAAAAACAATTGACTTTTGCAAGGGACTTCCTAAATCTGCTGTGTGATACCAGCTAAAAGGAAAAAAATGTTATGTCATTGGAACTCAAAAATAAAAACAAATTTTTTTTTTTTCTAATAGAAAAAAAATTGAAGTGAAAGTGCAAGAATGATGAATGAATTTTGTGGTGGAGAAAGAAATTTACTTATAGGAATGATTTTTGGGATTAATGATTGAGTAAGTTTAATAATACCACTCTCAGCTCTCTTGTGATATGTGTTGAACCAGGATGTTGTAATAATAGATGCTACACATATAACTTGAAAGTGTTGATGTGGAGACTATATGGATCTTTATATTTTGCCGAGAATATTGAAGAGTAGGCAGGACCATCTCAGGAAAGGGAGAGCCAGAGAGAGGATGATACTAATGGTACCATTTTATGACATGGATTACAGATCTGCACATATACCATATCATCCCATAGGGGGAGGTGGTCTCCATTTTTCCATACATGATCAGTTATACCCTGTTGACTTTAGGATCAACACCACTAAAACCAACACTATGGCTGATATGTTGATGACACCTTTATACTCTGGCCTCACCAGGAAGATGTCCAAGTGCTGTTAGCTCATGTGAACTCAATAAAGCCATCCATGCAGTTCACAATAGAAAAGGAAAAAGACAATCAGCTGGCATTCCTGGACGTATTAATAACATGTACCAAATATGGATTCAGGACATCTGTATACCATAAGCCAACCTTTACTGGACGATACCTCAACTTCAATTCCCACCATCCATACAGTGTAAAGAGGGGGATTGCTCAGTGCCTAAAACATCATGCAAAGAATATAAGTAGTAATTGTGATACACACCATGAAGAAATGATCTGTTAAGCAACAACTACCCCAAAAGTATACTATCCACTCCAATTAGGAAGAAGAGAGGATGAGGCCAATAAACTGTCCAGTCTGTCTACCCTATGTGAAAGGCCTGTCCAAAAAGATGAGGCCCATAGGACAGTATTCAAGAGTGTTACAACACTTCGCAAATATCTCCTTTGAGTAAAACCACCAATAGAAGAGAATATGACCAAAGACTGCGTGTACTCCATCCCATGCAGCTGTGGTAGGTTATACAAAGGCTAAACATGCCGCCCCCTCAAAATAAGGATAGACAAACATCGCAAAGCTGTGACATGAGGAGATATTGATAAATTGGGTGTAGCTGATCATGTATGGAAAAATGGAGACCACCTTCCCCTGTGGGATGAAGTTAAAATAATAGACCGAGAACACCACTGGAAAATATGAAAACTAAAAGAAGCAGTACATATGCTAGGACACAACAACCTCCTAAGCAGATATGAGCAGCATATGGGAACCAATATTAAGGAAGGATAGAAAAATATTAGATTTATAAGCTCCATAATTACCCACAGGCATAATATTGTGGTTAAGAGCGCGGGCTACTAACCCCAAGATTCCGAGTTTGATTCCAAGCAGTGACCTGAACAATAATGATAATAACATTTAAAAATACCTTAGGAATGAGAACCCAGGTTCAAAATTTCCCCAAGGCTGGAGGGTATATCAGCTGAAACGTATTAACAAACAAGATGACAAATATCCGTCGAATGTAAATAATGTTCTAATTCTCTGTTTACATGGTTTTGGATGAGGAGTTATCTGAGACAGGATTTTGCAGGTGGATGCTCTTCCTGTTGCCAATAAAGTGTAGTGTATGGAGAGTGAGAGATATATGATAGTGTAGGAGGGAAGGTAATTAGGTGGTTCATTGGGGGTGGTGATCAATGTGAAATGTGGATAGTGAGGACAGTATTAAGAATGAAGGATGGATAAATTAAATGGTTCAGGATCGTAAGAAAGATGAATGCTATCAGAGGAAAAGCTGGGGGAAGCAAGCAGTTCTGCTTACTAAGATGGTCCTTTGTCTTCATGAGGTCGATGGCCCTGAAACCAGTTTTTATTATTTCATCTCACATGTTTCCCATGCCTTCCTCTTCTGCAAGTTCTCTATACATTGAGCAGTACTTATTTATACTGCTGTCCTCATCAATACACGTCCATACCAATGATATCTTCTTTCTTACACACCACATCCAATTCCTCTGATGCCCAGTTTTTCTCTCAATATATTTGTATTTTGTCATTCAAGCATGCTAACATTACACATTCATCAGAACATTTTGGTTTCATTTTAGCAGAATTCAGAACCATACATATAACATCCAAATGTATATCTTTTTTCCTCTGATGATATTGTGCTCATGTCACATTAATGTAAATATAATGTTTATTGAGCATTAATTGAAATACAGTTCTATATTTAAGAGATGAGGAATTATGTACATTATTCACAATTGATGGATATTTGTCCTCACCTTGTTTGTTACAACGTTTCAGTTGATATACCCTCCACCCTTCATTAGGTGTCTTAGGGAAATTTCGAACCTGGTTTCTCATTTCTAAGGTATTTTTTGATGTTGTTGTTATTATTATTATTTAGGTGACTGCCTGGAATTGAACTTGGAATCTTGGGGTTAGTAGCCCGTGCTCTTAACCACTACACCATATGCCCGTGTGTGTGTGTGTGACACCATTTCCATCCTGCATCTCCCACTCTCTCCTTCTCCTGCACTTCCCGCAGGCTGAGCAACCATATATTTTCTTTGTGGTAGCACACCTGTTTCTATCTTCATCCCTAATCGTTCTCTCTCTGGCTGGGTAACCTTGTACCTCCTCTCTTCAGCAACATACCTATATCTGTCATACTATAACTTTTTCATCATCACCTCCTCCCCTCTTAAAAGTTTTTGTCTTGCAAGTACTTGGTGACCCTGTCAGCGCAGGTGCCACTTAAAAGCACCCAGTCCACACTGCAAAGGGGTTGGTGTTCGGAGGGGCATCCACCTGTAAAAACCTTGCCAAAACTGACCTCGCCTGTGCTTATGTCACATAAAAAGTACTAAGTCTACTCTGCTGAGTGGTTGGTGTTAGAAAGGGCATTCAGCTGTAAAAATCCTGCCAAAACAGTCACAGAAGTCTGGTACAGGCTTTGGCCTGGCCAGCTCTTGTGGTACCGTCCCATCCATGCTAGCATAGAACACGAACATTAAATGATGATGATGATATATATATATTTGCTTAGTTTGTTCTTCAAAATTTTGGAGAAAAATTTCCCGAAAGGCCACAAATATTCTTTTTGCAATAGATCATTAATCAAATTTTCATACTTGGTAAAACCAAACTTGGGGTCCATTATTTCTTCTTCAAATAGAAATAAAATAAATGGAAGGCGAAATTTGGCACCTGTTTCAAATGTGCTTACAAATAGTATAGTTAATAATCCAGGGGACAATGATGGATTATTGCACTCTTCACTACTTTCAGGTGTTGAAGATTCAGTGCTTAGGAATGTTCATGCAGGAGAAAAAATGGAGCCCCCATTAAATATACAGGGATTGATGGGACTCCAAAATTTAGTTGTAATTGCAGAACCCCAAATTAATGTCTGCTTAAGAAAAAAACATAGTCTATAAATGTATAGTTAAAGGAGAGAATAATTTGGTTAGGGGATATATCAGAAACACTACTGATTTTAAAAGGAGATATAGCGTCCACATGAGCTCATTTTCAAATGCCAAATACTCTAATTCTACCGTGCTGGCATCTTATATTCATGATTTGAAGTGGAGGAAGAAGGCCTCCACTTTAATGCTAATTTTAGCAAATGTAGGTTATACTTGAGAGAATCGTACTTGTTTCTTAAATGTTTTGGGCCAAAACTCCTTAATAAATTTTCTGATGTGATCCCTTTTTGTAATCATAGGTTTTTCTCAACCTTCTTGAGTATATACAAAAATTAAAATGAGATGTTTCAGAACCACCTGAGCCTTGATCTTGAATTGAAGTTGAGTAGGACCTGCAGCAAATTCTTTATCTTAATTTAATTATTAATTTTTGAAATGGATAATGGACTAATCCTCACTTGAATCCACTAAAATTCTGATTTTAATTTGTCTGATTATTTCTCTTAATTTAATTATTAATTTTTGAAATGGACAATGGACTAATCCTCACTTGAATCCACTAAAATTCTGATTTTAATTTGTCTGATTATTTTATGTCATTGAACACTATATATTTTACCTCCCTACACCATTTTTTGAATAGTCTGACAATCAGATTTGAAGCAGTTCATTATGTTGTTCTAAAGGTTAGTTAAAGTGTTTATCCAGTTGTATTTTTGTCAATTGTTGTGTCTTAAGACTCTTGTTTTTGCTGCCTTACAGCAGTTTTGTTGTCGCTTTCCCCCTTGTTTTAAAGTGGGTAGCACAGTTATGAAATGGATTATAAAAACCTGAGTTCCTCACAATTCACATCTTCAGAGGAAGAATTGCTGAGAGCAATTTCTGTGGTGGACAGGAAAGGAGAAAATAAAATGAATTTTGCAGCCGTGGCCAAAAGCCTTAACAAAGAAATTGGTAAATAAAAGCATATGCTTCATAGGGAGGGGCACAACGTAAAGGTGACTCCTCCCCAAGAAGTCATACAGAAGATGAAGGAAAAAGTTATAGTCTACAGGACTTACAGTATTGAAATCAGGAAAATTGAAATGATGACTACAAATCAAATTGAAAAGGCACTAAAACTCATCTGGCAGGGAATTTCTTACCTTGCCAGAGGTAACAAGAAGAACTATACTGTACTGAACTTACAGTGAAAAACACCAATGAACTGAGGTTGCAACCACATCCCATATGGGAAGAAATAAAATACCTCACTAGAGGAAAGAAATTTGCAACAGTGGAGGTGCAGTTTGCATCAGAGGCTGTTGTCAGGCAGCATACTGTGATTCCCCTCAAGACAGATGAAGTGGTCCTTCTGCCCATATACCTGGGAAGACATGCTTCTAGGGTAAGGGTAAAGGAGATACCTCCTGAGGTAGATGTTGCCTGGCTAGTAGCCCCCATCCAATTGGGAATGCAGGACAAAATTGTGGTCCTCCAGACCAAGAGAGTTTCTACAAGGAATTGGCAAGGGAAGGGCCTGGAAATGGTAATCCAAGCCGCCCTGGTAGATTTGGAGAGGATGGTGGAAGCCATCACAGTTGGTGAAGACGTAAAGTTGAGTGTCATGGTGGAGGGCAGGACACCTCGATGCTTTAAATGTGGCAAAAAAGATCACATAAAAGCAGAATGCCCTCCACCTAGCACAAAAGAATCGATGAAAGAAGCCTCACCACTACCTCTTGTGATGTTGTGTGAGAACAAGAAGGAAGAAGAGAAAGAAGGATGGACTTCTGCAACGGAAAAGAGGAAAGAAAAGAACTGAGGCAAAGCATGTGGAACCCCCCCCACCCAACCAAGGAAAGAAAATGCAAAAAGGGGAAAAAAACGTATGCTATTTTGTATGCCAATGTATTAAGAACTGTAATAAACTCTCATTTGCCAGTGGACATTTCAAAATATAAGGATTGGCCTGAACACGTTAAGTGCACAATAGTGAGCAATGAAGAGAGGATTACGCTAAAGAAAAAATTTGGAGATAAGATAGGGACCTATTAAAGGAAATAGATGTGAGTAAGCTACCACCAAAGGTGGCCTTTCATCACCTTGAATGTAACATTTAATGTTGTAAAGAAGAAATAAAAGTGTGTCAAAAGAGCTAAGTGAGGTCGCTCGGATGTGGTATCAAGTGGCCTTCATTCCATCTTTTTTTTCCCCACTTATATGTTTGTCCTTGTAGTGTCCCCTCTATGCTTAGCCCCTTGTAGGCAATAAAGAAAACAGTTTGACAACCAGACAGTTGATTCTATCTCGTTTTTGTTTGTTTAACTACTTGTATTGTAAGTTTAATGTTTTTACTATTTATTTACTGTTAACGTTTTCCCCCCCTTGTTTGAATGTTAACAGAAAAGATTAGCTCCTCAGACTTATCGTTGTTTGAAGAGGAGCTGGAAGCAAGAGAGGTGAAGAAATTTACAGAGGTGGTGAAGACGTACGCCTAGGAGATTTTAAAAGATTCAAAGATATGCCACCAACGAATAGAGGTCACAACCAAATCAGAGGTTGAAAGGGCTCTGAGGCCCATATGGAAGGAAGAAAAATACCTCGCTAGAAGAAGTAAATTTGCAATGGTGGAGGTGTAGTTTGTCAGAAGCTGTGGCCAGGCAGCATGCCATGACTCCCCTCCAAACAGACGAAGTGGTCCTTCTGCTCATATACCTAGGAAGATGTGCTTCTAGGGTAAGGGTAGAAGAGATCCCTCCTGACGTGGATGTTGCCTGGCTGGTAGCCACCATCCTGTTAGGAATGGAGGACAAAATTGTGGTCCTCCAGGCCAAGAGAGTGTCACCAAGGAATTGGCAAGAGCAGGGCCTGGAAATGGTAATCTAGGCCACCACGGTAGATTTGGAAAGGATGGTGGAAACTCACAGTTGGTGAGGATGTAAAGTTGCGAGTCATGGTGGAGGGTAGGATGCTCTGTTGCTTTAAATGTGGTGAAAAAGGTCACATTAAAGCAGAACGCCCTCTACCAAACAAGAAAACCGCACCTCCAGTGACATCGTGTGCTTGCAAGGAGGAACCAGACAAGGGAGAAGACCAAGGGAAATGGAAAAAGCAAGTCAAAAAGAGGAAAAAAGCAAAGAAAAGAACTGAGGAAAAGATGTGAACCCCACCTGATACTTTGCTGTCCTACCCTCTCCCTGCAGTCATCAACCCTCACCCTGCCCCTCCTTACACAGACATCTAAGTGCCCAAAATTCCCCTCCCCCTCCCCCCAAAATGTGTTACGCGATAGTGTATAATAAAATGAACAAAAAATTGAGAACAGAATTAAAAAAGGAAATAAACTCACCTATGTTGGTGGTCTTGATGGGAAAAGAGGGTTTAACTAAGAACTTCGGCTGCATCCTGGTGAGTGAGGAGGAAAAGAACTGCCTAATTAAAAAATATGGGACTGAAATTTTGGACCTAAGAACGGAAACAGAGACAATCAATTTAAGTAAGTTCCCACCAATGGTGGACTTTAATGATTTATATATGACTTGTTTAAAAGGGTCTAAATTAAGTCGCTCAGATGTGGGATTGAGTGGCTGTTATTCCATTTCATTGTTCTTTTTCATCTTGTCCATTCATTTACCATTTTTTTGGTTCCTACTTATATGTTTGTCTGTCCTTGTATTGTCCCCTTGTGGGCAATAAAAGAAATCATAGTTTGACAACCAGAAATGTGAGACCTTTGTAAGTTTTTCCTGATGAAAAGGTCATTGCCTTTGGATTTCCTTAATGGATTCTACATTACTGAGTGAGGCAACATCTTTTGAAACGATCGTAGAGATAGATTTGAATGGTCTCTTTTCTGGTTACCACTTTGTCCTTTATTTTTATATTTATACTTATGTTTATATTATTTTAGCTTCATTGCCTTAAATTTTTAGTCACTTTTATTATGCATAAATTTAATCCATATATTGATCCAGAAGTTTGGTACTCAATCTATTCTTGGTGACTTCTAATTGCAGGCCTTTTTCAGGGCCAGGGTGACCTCCTCCTTTTGAATATCTTCCCATTCTTGTACTTCTTTATTTTCCAGGAGTGTTTCTTGTTCCTTAATCCATTCTGCATCTTCATTATGTTGTTTTTCATTTTCCCATATCATACTCCAGAAGTTTACCATATCCTCTTTCTTTGGCAGTTGCTCAACATTTATTTGTTGTTTACTGAGTTCCCTGTAAAATTTCTTTTGTCTAAATTGCTTGCTTCTCTTGATATATTGTGACAGTCGCTGTACCTTTGCTTGGATTTTTTTGCTTTAGGTTTTCTTTTGCTTCAGGTATTTAATTTTTTTTTTTGTTTGATCCCATGCTTTTTGCATATTTTCTTGGCTTTTCTTTGGTTGACCTGGCTTCTGTTACTTATTTCGGTCAGTATTGATAGGTCGCCTCTCATGCATTGTATATCCTTTTCTAAGTTTTCTTTCCATTTTGGTTGTCTTTTCTTCTGTTGAGCAGTTTTCTTTTTTAGTTTTTTGCCTTTTGCTTCAGTAATAGCTGCAGCTGTAGCATAGGCTTGTTGGTTTAGTGATGTTATATTTAGTGGTTCTATTGTTGTTGATTTTATCTCATCTATTACATTATTGCCAACAGAGGGTTCCTCGAATACATCCTCTTCTCGGTTTTCTGTAGTCTCTATTTCTATTTCATTTGTATTTGGTGTTATACAGTGAGATCTGTTGACTTTTTCTTTTATTTCATCCAGCTCAGTGTCTGTGAGCCTCCTGTTTTTAATGATATCTCTTCAGACATTCCCTAACTTGTTGGGATCCATATTTAACCTTGAAGTCGGATTTTGTTGTCTCCATAATTGATAAGTCCTTTTTGTCATGTTATCTTCTGATGGTGTGACTACCACCGTGTAGTATGTTTCCATTACTAGTTTATATTCTTCCCGATTCCATTTAGTTCTAGGGTTTTTGCATGTAGTATAGCTTTTATTGTATTATTATTATTATTATTATTATTAATATTATTATTATTACCTCTACCTTAGCGAAGGCGGAGGTATTGTTTTCAGTTGTGTTTGTTTGTCCATGGACAAGTTATCTCAAGAACCGCTAGATGGATTCGGATGAAGCTTTCAGGGATGGTTGACCTTGTGACTGGCACAAACTAATTAGATTTAGGGATTGATCTGGTACTGGACAAGGATTCTGGATTATTTGTTATATTTACTTCACATGAAGCATTATGACCTTACGTTCACTTTCAGGTCTTTCTCTAATTATCTCCCTTGAAAACATGCTCATAGTTTCCACTTAAGTTATGATGGCGTTGCTGTTTCCAAAGTTTTATTTTCGTTGCTCTATTATTAATTTTATTCGCATCTCTGTCTTAGTAGAAACTGAGGGATAAAGAAATCAAACGACAGCAAAACCATCCAGAAATTAAATAATGCTAACATATTCAGTAACAATAATAAATTTAATTTATCCTCGACAATTTTTAGTTTTACCACTTTTGAATATATCACTCCTGTTTAAAACCTCTTACCTACTTTACAATTGCATTTCTAGCTCTGCTTTGAAGGAAGCTTTACTTCTTGGACTCACGTTTTTGTGTGCAACGATGCTGTTAAACCTCTGTTAACAGCACTGTATGCAAGTCCTTTCCATTTTCTTTCATGCACAAATAAAGTTTTCACTATAGACTTTAATGGTTGTAAAGACACTATATCAGTGGATAGACTAAAAAAGCCTTCATAGAGAAAACTGTCCTTGTTCCCACTGCAGACGACACACACACAGCATTACAAACATGACCCACACTCCCACCTTTACATTCCATGACCACCATTGGGATCAGTCAGGTACAGGACAAGGGTTCTGGTATTTTCCGGTTTTTTTTTACTTCATTTTTGAGAACGGTCGGGTTCATTTTTAGTATTCTCGTTTTTGAGAGCAGTTGGATTTATTTCAGATATTCTCATTTTAAAAATCACCTCTGGCTAATCGTTGAGAGAACGTTGGTGTTGCCTTGGCAGAGGTTTACGCTCTCTGAGTGCTCTTGTTATTATTATTATGGTGGTGAGCTGGCTGAGTCACTATCACACTGGACAAAATGCTTAGTGGCTTTTCTTCAACTTTGCATTCTGAATTCAAATTCTGCCATTGTTGACTTTGTCTTCCATCCTTTTGAGGTCAATAAAATAAATACCAAAATTTCAATCCTTGTGCCTATAGCAGAAAGAATTATTATTACTGTTATTATGCTAGTACATTCTAATTTAGTTAGGGATTTTATCTTGTGGTCTGGTGACACAAATCTCCTAGGTCAACAGAAAAGCACCATCCTATATTCTGCATATATTATCATTATTATTACTTCATATACACAACAGACTAGATTGTTGGGAAAAATTCCTAACATCAGACTACAACAAGTAACCTTAAATGCTAAAAACCTTCCTAAGTACTCTAGCTGTGCTTAATAATACAGTTTTCTGGAGTTGCACTAAACTAAGGTTCTATGCCTATTTCTTCTGACCATCCGTTCAAATCTTTAGGAATAATTCCTAATGCACCTATAACTACAGGGATACATTTTAGCTGCACTTTTCTCTGTAGCTCAATGGCTAAGTTCTGGTGCTTTGCTATTTTCTCTATACCTCTCATACTGTCTTTCTCATCATTTGGGACTGTAGAGTCAATTACTAGGCAATAAAAATAATATCATGTGAGGATGCATGGCCTAGTGGTTAAGATGTTGCACTCATGATAGTGAGATTGTGGTTTCAATTCTTAGACCAGGTAGTGCATTGTGTTCTTGGGAAAAACACTTCATCTCACATTGCTCTGCAATCACTTTGCTGACTAACGCATGGTACACCAAGCACCTGTTCAGGCAATGTTGATTTGATGGAGAGAGTGAGCTAATTTACAGCACATACATTTGATCACTATAAACAAATCATTTGTGCAGGTTGTTCAATAAAAGCTGAACACTCATACGTCATCTTTGACTAGAGAGTCCATCATTATTATTATTACTATTAAGACTGCGAGCTAGCAGAATTATTAGCAGGCTGGGCAAAATTCTTAGGGGTGTTTTGTCTGTCTTCACATTCTGAGTTCAAATTTTGCTGTGGTTGATTTTACTTTCATCCTTTTGAGATTGATAAAATAAGTACAAGTTGAGCACTGTGGTTGATGTAATTGACTTACCCCTCTCCCATAATTTCATGCCTTGTACCTATAGTAGTAAGGATTATTATTATTATTATTTTATGTTTGACTTTTGCTTTGCATTTGTACAAGTTGGCTCATCCAGAGACCTCAAGAGACAACATGTTAGAAGTTCATGTTGGTGTTATGCCTAGGGTGCCATATATTTGGATTTGTACATAGCGTTGTTCTAGAGAATGTTTAAGAAACCATAAGAAAATTAAGTGCTTGTTTTAAAATTTGAGATTACATAGACAGTATTTTACGTAGGATATGGGCAGTTCCCATGAGCACTGTCTTTTGAATTTCTGCCATTATGGGGATTCCCGGTATCTGAGTTAGGTAGCAATCAGCCCCTTTTGCTGTCATTCCTAGGGCACCTATGACAAAAGGTATTGTTTTAGTCTTCAGGTTCCACATTTTGCTAATTTCTATTTCAAGATCTTTATACGTAGGTCTTGACAGATACATTTATATCGATTGGGACAGTTATATTAATGATTATTATTATTATTATTATTATTATTATTATTATTATTATTATTATTATTATTAGGGTGGTGAGCAAGCAGAAGCATTAATGCACTGGAAAAAATGCTTAGTGGCATTTCTTCTAGCTTTACATTTTGAATTCAAATTTTGCCTAGGCTGACATTGCGGTTCTTCCTTTCAGGGTTGATAAAACTAATACAAGTCATGAAATCAACAAGTCCCATCCCCCAAAATTTCAGGTTTTGTGCCTATAGCAGAAAGAACTATTATCATTTGGATGCTTAGCTGGCAGAATTCATAGTGTGTCAGACAAATGCTTAGTAGCATTTCATCCAGCTCTTTATGTTCTGAATTCAAATTGCACCAAGGTCAACATTGTCTTTTATTCAGATATGAAATAGAAGCAGCACTAGTGTAATAAACATTATCAACCATATATAATTCACGTATTCACTTTGTGGAGGCACATGGCTCAGTGGTTAGTGTTGTGTTGTGTTCTTGAGCTAGACTCTATTTCATGTTGCTCCAGTTCACTCAGCTGTAGAAATGGGTTGTGACGTCACTGGTGCCAAGCTGTATTGGTGTTTGCCTTTCCCTCGGATAACACTGATGGCATGGAGAAGGAAGGTTGGTATGTATGGGCAACTGTTGGTCTTCCATAAAGAACCTTGCTCGGACTCGTGCCTTGGAGGATAACTTTCTAGGTGCAATCCTATGGTCACTCATGACTGAAGGGGGGTCTTAACCCTTTATACACTTTGTATTTGCTGGTAGGCTGCAATTTAGTATGGTGGAAACCATTCTCTCAAAGTGACAGGTGTTAAAACACCTGAAAGTCATTAGAGTAGGTAAATAAGTACCAGTCAAACATTGGGGGGGGGGGGGCAGTGTATTCAACTAGCCACTCCCTCAAAATTTCAGACCTTGTGCTCATAGTAAAAAGAAATATTATTGAGTGAGAGAGCAACACATGCCATGAAAGTGATCCTGGGATACAAATATTTGAAGCCCAGTATACCCAGTATCTTCTACCATAGACCCAAGTCAATCAAAGCTTTGTGAGTGGATTTGGTAGACAAAAACTGATTAGGGTACACTAAGGTACTGATGCTCTTCCACTATTCCTGCTCATGATCAGTGATGCGTGTATTGTCAGCCACCAAGGGACATGCTCAATTGCTCAACTGGTTAAGATCAAACAACTGACAAGCAAATTTGTAGTATTGAGCAGAATATTTGCTGTGGCCCATCTTTTATACCAAAACAAAACATACATGATAACACTTCCATTCACTTATGATAAGAAACCACAAGAAACAGAGCCTGATACTGCATCAGGGCATTTGTCATCATCATCATCTTCATTATTTTACAATTAACATCTGAAAGATGGTGAAAATAGATGCAAACAAAGATTATCTTTATCCTCCTGAGTCTTCTCCCCTTCCTCATCATCACTAATAAAGATTCAAGCTTCCACATGTACAGTTTAATAGAAGTTAGATTTATTCGATATTTTCCATCCTCCATCAGTGACATTTTGAGCCTTTGACTTTCTTTTTCAAATTTCCTGTGCAATGGCATTTTTTATGTACTCAATGCAAGTGTGCTTCCTAACCACATGGTTTTGAGTTCAGTCTCATTGCGTGGCATTTTGGGCAAGTATCTTCTACTATAGACCCAAGTCAATCAAAGCTTTGTGAGTGGATTTGGTAGACAAAAACTGAAAAAAGCCTATTGTACAACACACACACACACACACACGCATGCATATGTAGTATGCATATATGTATGTGTTTTTGAATCTCGCCTTGTCTTGACATCATGCGATAGTTGTATATGAGTATCATTGTCATATAAGCAGTGTCATTCATTTCTAATATTCTCCAAAAAACATCTAACCATGGGGAAATATTACCTTGACTGAAAAACGGGTGAGGGGAGGAGCATTCAGCTATAGAAGATCTACCTCAATAAACTCTGTCAACCAAAGCAAGCATAGAAAGTGGATGTTAAAATGATGTTAATGAAATTTCTCCTCATTTGTTTTATTCTACTTGTTTACTTATGTTATTCATCAAACCCACTGGTGACTGTGTGTTTCCTTCATCTGTGAGTCCTTTGATGATTGAATACCTCATTGCATTGTTGTATAATTTCAGGCATTGATGGGACATATAAATATTTGGTCAAAAGGACAGCTGTGATTCCTTATACATGCTTCATTTTTACCACCTCTCCTGGAATTTCCTGAGTGTATTTTCCCTCCTCAATATCTTTCTGGTAACACTCTCCTTAGACTGCAATGACACCACAACATTACACTTCCACTGACTAAACATTAGTATAATTTTGTTAGTTGTGTTATAATTGTGTGTTTTATCCCTTTTGTTACCATACTTTGTTCCAACTAATTTTGAAAATAATGAATCTATTAAAATAAATTTGTCGCTATTAAGCTGCTGTTTCAAACATAAATTAACTTGAAATTTTGCGGGGTGGTTTTAATATAGATAATTTTAATGCAGGAATTTTTGTATCATAGAACCAGGGAGGGTCTCAGACAGATTGGCATCAAAAGGGTTAAGATATATGTGTCACGACTACAAATCTATGTATATGTAAAACAATTTGCATGCACATGGTACATGCAACCAAGTCATATTCACTTGTGAGCAATGGATCTGTGTGTGTGTGTGTGTGTATGTATACATACATGCGTGTGCACTCTCTCACGCATGCACACACACACACACACACATGCCATATTGCCTGATGAAATGAATGCATGAACTATGATCCACCAGATGTCCATGGATACTATAGATTGTACTGTAATCATCCCAGGATTATGAACTATGATTGTAAGAAACGTGATTTGTGAAAATGCACATGGTGATGCATTAAAATATCTATAAATTCCATCCATGGATTATTATTATTATTATTATTACTACTACATACATACATATATATATATTATTAAAGCAGCAAAATCTTCATGAACTGTTACTCAGAGTTTCTCATTCCCATTCATAGGAGAGTATTCATCACAACTGTCTGATGAACGGGAGCATGAAACACTAACAATTTGTGAAGATTTTGCTGTTTTAATAAAAGCATATTACTCTACCGTCAGCATTCGAGTACTATTTTTTCCCACCTTGTTTTGCAATTTATGTGCTTACTTGTATGTGTGTGTGTATATATATATATATATATATATATATATATATATATATAT
>NC_068982.1:77126118-77129819 GCF_001194135.2 Octopus bimaculoides | reverse complement strand
ATATATATATATATATATATATGCATATATATATATATATGCATATATATATATATATATATATATATGCATATATATTATATATATACATATATGTACATATATTTATATGTTTTTCATTAAGGTTTAGCTAAAGCAACAGAGTGACTCAAGGGCCAAGAGTTTCGTGTGCTAGCACTTAACAAACTAGTTACAGATCGAGGGGTTGTAAATTTATAGACTGGTGATAATAGTATTTCCCTGGATAGTTCTGGAACAAATTATAAAAACAACTACAATGTCACTGAAATAATTCATATTTTTCAAATAGTTTACCCAATATGCTGTTCAATAAGTAAATATATAAATAAACAAATAAGGAAAATTTTTGCATACTTACACACACATAAATGAGTGTTGGTGAATACAAATACAGTAGATATATGCGCATACATATGTACATGCATAATTATGGATTCCCATTCAAACATAGATACACATATACATATACACACATGTATAGATATATCTATAAAGCAAAACAAGAGAATATACACATAGGCACATAAATGTACCTAAAATACACATATATGAGTGAATATACTTATATAAACATATAAATATGCATGTATATACATACATTTGCATGTATATGCACACATACAAATAGACATACATACTCAAACACACACACATGGAAATATATATACAAATACTCCTACGCATGTATACACACACTAACACATACATGTATAGGTACACACACATATATATACATATACGTATATATATATATATATATATATATATATATATATGCATGTGTGTGTATATATATATGTATATTTACATGTGTGAAGGCACATGCCTCAGTGATTAGAGCGTCGAGCTTATTATCATGAGGTTGTGAGTTCGATTCCCAGACCAGGCTGCGTGTTGTGTTCTTGAGCAAGAACTTTATTTCACGTTGCTCCAGTTAACTCAGCTGTATAAATGAGGTGCGACATCAGTCATGCCAGGCTGTATCGGCTTTTGCTTTTCCCTTGGATAACATCAGTGGTATGCATGGGCAACTGCTGGCCTTCCATAAACAACCTTGCCCAGATTTGTGCCTCGGAAGGTAACTTTCTAGGTGCAATCCTATGGTCATTCATGACCGAAGGGGGTCTCCTCCTGTGTGAGTGTGTATGTATCCAACCATGTGGATTTGGGTGCAGTCCATGTGTGGCACCTTAGACAAGTGCTTTCTACTATAACCCTAGGATGACCAAAACTTTGTGTGTCAACTTTGTGGATGGAAACTGAAAGAAGCCTGTCATATGTAGATGTGTGTATATGTAAGTGAGTATGCATGTATATCTGTATGTTTATGCATGTATATTCACTCACATATGTGTATGCATATGTGTGAGTGTGTATTTATATATTTTATCTTCAAACATTTGAGCTCTGATATTGAAGCTGCCCCCCTCTAAGTATACTGGGGAACTTAAATGAGTTATGTGATGTTCATACCTTTCACTATATCTTTCAATGAATTGAAAGTTCATTGTCTAGCAATGGAATCCAGATTCCAGATTACAGACTTGTTTATGCCAGAAACTCATTTTATTTTATAGCTTTCAATATCTTACCAATATATTATGATTATTGCTTATGTTTATTGATTTTTTGCACAACTGCAGGGCTTCAGTTTTTTAGGGGATGGGAAAGAGTACATTAATATGCAAATATTTCTCCAAAATTAGATAACAGGGATTGGTATGAATTTACAGGGTTTGCCAAGTTGTCTTCCTCTGATATTATAATAAACAGGTGCGATGAAACTTGAAAATGATATTGCCTTAACTGACTTGATTATAGTGAGTGAGACATTTTTTACAAGACACAGACAGGGCAGTGGCATGGAATATGTTTTGATATCTGGTAATGTTCATTGTTGGCTGTTAAATTATTGGAGTTATGTCTTATATATTAGTTGTTTGGTTTTGTATGTTTTACTTTGATTTGCATTGTCATCATGGAATAAAAAAAGGGTTAATGATTATATATGTATATGTGTATGCGTGTGTATATATATATATATATTATATAACATATATATAATATTAATATATATATATAAACATACATACACACACACATACATTTACATATATATAAATGTATAGACTAAAGTAGCGTGGAAAGGCAAACAATTATGCAATGCAGGATAAACCTATTAGTTTGAGTTATCCTGTATATATGTAAGTGTGTATATGCATGCGCACACGCACACACACACACACACACAATGGTTAAAGCATGGATGTGGTTGAAAAGCTGGCTTCTCAACCATGTGATCTCCAGTTCGATTCCACTGTGTAGCACATTGGACAAGTGTCTTCCCCTGTAGTCCTGGGCTGGCCAAAGTCTTGGAGTAGGTACATAGATAAATAGATGAATTGATAGATACATACATACACACATACATACATACATACATACACACAAACATACATACATACATACATAGATGTATTCATACGGGGTGGTTATGTGAATGTGCATGTGTAAACATTCTTGCCTGCATGTGCAAATGGAGAAATTAAAGATAGAAAAAAAAACAAATGCTTCTAAACTGCATAAGGCCTCAAGTCAGAAAGTTTGAATAGTAATGCCGTGAATGCCCAAAAGATAAGAGCTCAATATATATCAAAAGAAATATTTGTCCATCTTCATGTTCTCAGTTCAAATACTGCTAAGGTTGACTTTGCCCTTCATCCTTTCGGGGTTGATAAAATAAGTAGCAGTTGAATACTGAGGTCAATGTAAATGACTTACCCCTTCTCCAAAATTGCTGGCCTTGTGCTAAAATTTGAAACTAATATATTATATCAAGGAATGGTGACTGATGTTATTGATTCTTAATGGTGAGAGAAGTAGCAGTTACTGAATAGCAAATAAATTGATGTGTTAGAGTCAACAGTTGGTCCTTAATATGAAAGAAATTGGAAATGGCAACTGGAGTGATGTCATGAAGACATTTATAAATCATTAACAGAATTCCAAATGATTTTTCTCAGATCAATATATGTACATGTATTGATTTCTTACATAGACTTAAGAAATGTGTTTGTTTGTTGGTTCATTTTTCAATAAAGCCACTTCCCTCAGTACTACACTCCCATCAGTTGAGGAGTTTTGTCTTGCAAGTTACTTGGTGACCTCACTAGTGCTGGTTCTACATAAAAAGCACTCGCTATATTCTGTAATGTGGTTGACATTTGAGAGAACATCCAGCTGCAGAAAGCATGCCAAAATAGATATCAAAGCTCAGCCAGTTGTCTGGTTTGTTAGCTTCTGTTGAACTGTCCAACCCATGCCAGCATGGAAAACTGATATTAAAGGATGATGACGACGATGTCAGTGGGGGTGGGTGCGCTGAAAGTGTAGCTGCTAGAATAAGAATAGCCTGGGCAAAGTTTAGAGAGCTCTTACCCCTGCTGGCGACAAAGGGACTCTCACTCAGAGTAAAAGGCAGACTGTATGACGCATGCGTACGAACAGCCATGCTACATGGCAGTGAAACATGGGCTGTAACTGCTGAGGACATACGTAAGCTCGCAAGGAATGAAGCCAGTATGCTCCGTTGGATGTGTAATGTCAATGTGAATACCCGTCAGAGTGTAAGTATCTTGAGAGAAAAGCTGAACATTAGAAGCATCAGTTGTGGTGTGCAA
>NC_068982.1:77124871-77125568 GCF_001194135.2 Octopus bimaculoides | reverse complement strand
AGATCGTTGCCAGTGCCCCTGGACTGGCTTGTGCGGGTGGCACATAAAAGACACCATTTCGAGCGTGGCCGTTTTCGTGCGGGTGACACGTAAAAGCACCCACTACACTCTCTGAGTGGTTGGCGTTAGGAAGGGCATCCAGCTGTAGAAACTCTGCCAAATTAGACTGGGGCCTGGTGTTGCCATCCGGTTTCACCAGTCCTCAGTCAAATCGTCCAACCCATGCTAGCATGGAAAGCGGACGTTAAACGATGATGATGATGATGATGATGATGATGATATATATATATATATATATATATATATATATGCCTCATGTCTGCTCCTGTTCTTTTTCTGCCCTTTTTAATAATGACAAATACACTGTACCTATTGTTAACTGTTTATTATATATATATCAGCCCTCCAAACCACTTAGACCCTCTGAAGAAGCCTAGAGGCACACTCATCATTTAAACTTTATCTGCCCATCCCTACAGAACACTGAAGAGATGGAGATGGCATGGAGGATTTTGTTGCCTCTTGGCAGAAACGGCCATAAGGAACTGAGCATTTGCTCTTTTTTGTAATATTAATACATGTGTGTGTAATACATAGTTACTACATGCGTATGTTTTCTTCTAATACTTCCTAATGCTTTGGAATAAATAGACACACTGGAATGTTTACAGGATGATGTATGTCGTTTTGTATTATC
>NC_068982.1:77121451-77124861 GCF_001194135.2 Octopus bimaculoides | reverse complement strand
ACTGCAGCCATGCTGGAGCATCGCCTTTAGTCGAACAAATCGACCCCAGGACTTTTATATATAAATGCTCTTTGGATGAAATATGTAGTTGTCCCTTTCCCTGGAACCACTTCCTCCCCTCATCCTGAATATCAACACTTCTCATTTTGTTGTGTACAGATCATTCTTTTGATGTTACCTATTATCTCTTCCCTTATCCTGAGCAGCATCTTATCTGCCTCCATCCACCTTTGCTTGCCCCTCACTATATCTACCCCTGTGTACCTCTAAACTCCATCTCTGACACTGTACATTTCTCCTCCTTCTCTCGCTTTCTCTCCCCACACAATCCTCCATTACCCATCCATGCCACATATCTCATTTTTTTTATATCTATCTACAGTTTAATAATAATGCTGCTGTCCACCATTTCTGGGCTGCCACTTATCACCTCCTTCTTGAATCCCTCTTTTTTCTTTCATTTTCCACTCTGTAACTCAAATTTAACATTGACCATGCCTCCATCCTTGTTCTCCACTTGCTACTTCCACCACTACCTCATCTTTAACCATCTGTCACTCTCCTCTCACACTCTTACAAACTTAACCAGTCATCTCTTCCAATCTTCTGTCCCTATAATTCTCTTCCACTTAACATTCTTTAGTCTCTCATGTCAACATGCTTCTTTAATCATCACTCTCTCTCTCTTCTATGTTTCTTTCAGTCCTGAAAAACTTTTAGGTTCTTCAGTCTTGCGAGTTTCATAGCTGCCTCTCTAGTGCTGCTGTTATAAAAGAAAAAGAGAGAGAGAGAACCCAGTATACCCTGTAAAGTAATAGGTGTTAGGAAGGGCATCTAGCTATAGTGACTGACAAAGCAAGACATTGGTGTATGAAGCACTCCCCTGACTTGTTATATCATGTCAAACAATCCAACCCATGAAAGTTGACATAAAATCTTATATATACATATATATATATATATATATATATATATATGATGATGATGATGATTACTTCATCTTGAGAGATGATAGCCATCCCATCAATACATGCACACATCATACCCCTTCATGCAGCACAATCCCTCCATTGATGAGCCCTCAGATGACTCTTGAGACCAGCTGCTGACTGACAGGGTTTAAAACACAAGTGACAGATATTAATCAAATTTCTACATCTTTGCCTTTTGGAATCTGAAGAAATGTTTTTGGCAAACTAACATGTCTTTTAAGTCACACACATAGGCACAGGAGTGGCTGTGAGGAAAGAAGTTGGCTTCCCAACCACATGGGCCCAGTTTCACTCCCACTGTGTGACACCATGGGCAAGTGTCTTCTAGTATAGCTTCAGGCCGACTGGAATTTTGTGAGTGGATTTGGTAGACGGAAACTGAAACAAGCTCGTCGTATGTGTATGTGTGTGTGTGTGTGTGTGTGCGTGCGTGCGCATATGTGTGTCTCTGTCCTCACCACCGCTTGACAACCCTTATTGATGTGTTTACGTCACTGTGGATTAGAGGTTCGGCACAAGAGATCGACAGAATAAGAATCAGGCTTAAAAAAAGTACTGGGGTCGATATTCATTCGACTAAAAATTCTTCAAGACGCGGTGCCCATGCATGGCCACAGTCTAATGAATGAAACAAGTAAAAACTAGAGGATAAATAATATATATATATATATATATAAAATTATATATATATATATATATATATATGAGAGGGAGAGAGAGAGAAGATCTACATAGTTTTGTCTCAATGAATTCCACATTACTTGAAAGAGTGTGCATGGATACACACATTATATATTACATAAATCTGCCGCTATCCTATATAACTACCGGCAACATAAGCTACTACTGCAATATCATCTCACCCTATAACTCCCTAAAACAGACACATAATGTCACTGTTGTTAAAGGGGCCAAGTTAGACACCATTCATTTTCATTCAGGCACAAGGGATCTTTATCGATCCACAATAGTTTGAGCTGCGTTGCGGTAATTCGAAAGATGAAGAGATGAAAACAGTAAATGGTAATAACGGGAGTGGTTCGAGCGGGAGTTGAAGCGGTTATTGCGATGAAGAGAGGAAAGAAGTTGAACTACTGAAGAATAGCTGAGAAAATTTATATTATTCGTCTGTCGTTCTAATACCAGCATTCTCTGTAAGGGTTACTTCGCACTACATTGCCAGATTGTATTCCCTTCCATCTTTATCTTATTCTATCTGAAATTGCTTGGCAACGGCGATCGAATTAGACAGGAACTGGAAAACGCCATAATTACTGAACATGGTTACATACATAGATACACACATAGACACACACATACACTGATAGATACAGACAAATTCAAACATGCACACACGCACACACACACTCACATGCACGCACAAATACACAAACCCACGATATGACCACACGCGCACACAAACTCACATACACGCACATACGTACACATAGACACATACAAACATGCACACGCACACACGAGTACCACACACATACGCACCGCGGTCGTGGATGTTGCGCTTACATTAAATTCTATAGAAATAAAATTCATGTGTATATGTATATAAGTGTATGTGTGTATGTATATTTACATATACCAAATAAAGTAATGGAGATATTGATGTAACATTTATATAACCAGATTCTTTATTTGTTTTATGTTAAACGCTACGATTGATTAAAGTTCCCGGATTTTCAGTTTGTGTGATATGTTGGATTGTTTTTCTCTTCTATACATCCTGTTAGCTGGGACTTAACATGGTGCTCACTGAGGTAATTGCCTGAATTCTGCTAATCCTCTTTTACGTAATGTCTGTGTGTATGTATAGCCTATAAATATAGGCTATACATTTCAGTCATTAGACTGCGGCCATGCTGGGGCACCGCCTTGGAACATTTTAGTCGAACGAATCATCTCCACTACTTATTATGTTTTTGTGGTGTCTGGTACTTATTCTATCAGTATCTTTTACCAAACCGCTAAGTTACGGGGACGTAAATACACCAACACCGGTTGTCAGGTAGTGGTGGGGGACAAACAAATACACACACATACACACACAGATATACATACATATAATATATATATATATATATATATATATCATCATCATCATCGTCGTTTAACGTCCGCTTTCCATGCTAGCATGGGTTGGACGATTTGACTGAGGACTGGTGAAACCGGATGGCTACACCAGGCTCCAATCTGATTTGGCAGAGTTTCTGCAGCTGGATACCCTTCCTAACGCCAACTACTCAGAGAGTGTAGTATATATATATATATGTGTGTATGTATGTATAGAGGTTATGAGAGGTAATGGTGTCAAGAAGACCCAAAGGTGTCAGGTAATGTTGAGTAAGTGCTATGGACAGACTATAGTTAAGCTCCAGGTTCAGTGATTATGCGAATGAGGAGTCC
>NC_068982.1:77116497-77121441 GCF_001194135.2 Octopus bimaculoides | reverse complement strand
TTAAGCTCCAGGTTCAGTGATTATGCGAATGAGGAGTCCAACGTAGGTCATATATCAGCATGTGTATATATATATAAAATTAACAGAATGAGATAAAAATCCAAGGCTGTGAAAGATTTCAAGATGTTTATAAATACAGCTGTTTCCGGGATATTTTATGTATCCCTTCATTGGAGACGGTGTGAGAAAATGGTTAAGTGATAGTTATTCTAGATAAGATATGAAATAGAGTGAAGTGGAGGAATGAAAAGAGATATGCAGGGATATTGTATCTGTAGTTCTGTCCAACACAGGTCATATATCAGCATGTGTATATATAAAAAAATTAACAGAATGAGATAAAAATCCAAAGCTGTGAAAGATTTCAGAAAATTTATAAATAGGTCTTACAGCTGTTTCTGGGATATTTTATGTATCCCTTCATTGGAGACGGTGTGAGAAAATGGTTAAGTGATAGTTATTCTAGATAAGATATGAAATAGAGAGAAGTGGAGGAATGAAAATAGACATAAGATATGCAGGGATATTGTATCTGTAGTTCCATTATTTAGGCAGAATGGTATATATATTATATAAGATTCCTGTACCTTGTGAGTAAATACTGTTAAATACTATTGGAACTTACTCACAAGATACGGGAATCTTATATATATATATACCATTCTGCCTAAATAATGGAACTACAAATACAATATCCCTGCATATCTCACGTCTATTTTCATTCCTCCACTTCACTGTCTATTTTATATCTTATCTAGAATAACTATTGCTTAATCATCTTCTCAAATTGTCTCCGACGAAGGGATATATAAAATATTCCGGAAACAGCTGTAAGAGTTTCTATTTGTAAATGTTCTGAAATCTTTTACAGCCTTGGATTTTTATCTCATTCTGTTAATTTATATATATATATATATATACACACACACACACACACGACGGACCTTTCAGTTTCCGTCTACCAAATCCACTTAGAAGGTTTTGGTTGGCCCAAGGCTGTAGTAGAAGTCACTTGCCTAAGGTACCACACAGTGGGACTGACCCTGAAAGCAAACTTCTCACTACACAGCCACGCCGGCGCCTATATATATATATATATATATATATATGTATGTATGTGTGTGTGTGTGTGTGTGCATGTGTGTGTATATATATATATATATATATATACACACACATATACATTGAGTTATCCCATAAATAATGTGGTTGTTTTATACTTCTTTTATTCCTTTATTTTTTTAAATTAAGATAAACAAAGTTCCTTTTTAATCTAAAATATACTCTCCTTCATTTTCTACAATGCTCTTCCATCTATCTAGTATACTTGCAAAGCCCCTCTTCCAAAATTCACTTGTCCGTGAACAAAAATACTCCTCCTGTACTGTTCTGACCTCATATACAGAATTCATATTTTTCTGTCCAAATGATTTTGAAGACTGGAATAAATGATAATCAGATGGAGCAATGTTCAGCAAATATGATGGGTGGTGTATCATTTGCCACTCAAATCGCTCCAGCCCTTGGAATATCATCCTCACTGTATGTAACTGAGCATTTTCCTGATGGAAGAACACCTTTCGTCTTGAAACCAAAGATGGTTGTTTTTATTCTCGCTCTAACTTGAGATAACAACACCTTACATGGGTGAAGACCTTCTTTAGCCCTGGGTGCTGGTGTTTCTCCTTTCCCTACCCACTGTCTTTGGCACTTGACATTTTTATAGAGAACCCATTTCTCATCACCAGTTACTATTCAGTCCCAAAAAAGTTCATTTGTGAGATGTAACACCAAAGAAGAGCACACATTCACTCTTTGCGCATGGTTAGACTGAGAAAGTTTGTGAGGAACCCATTGACTCAATTTGCTGACTTTTCCAATGGCATGCAGATGTCGATGAATGGTTGAATGACCAAATCCAAGCTTCTCTGCTAGTTCCTCAACAGTTACGATGGGATTTTTTCCCACCAGGGTTTGCAGGACAACCTCATCAAGCTCTGCAGATCTTCCAGGATGAGGCTTATCTTCTAGGCTGTAGTTTCCGGCTAGGAATTTCTGGTACCACCATTGATACTGGCTTACACTTATTGTTCGATACCCATATACTGCATTAATATTTCTTGCACTTCCCACTGCATTGTTGTCTTTATTGAACTCATAAAACAAAATATGCGGAATTTTGAAAAAATAACTGTTAAAATCGAACTGCACTCTTCAAAACTTGCACTAAGAATAAGTTTAAGATAAAACTACTACTTGCTTTTATACCAAGTTGATGCAGGTAGTTTATCCTGTCCTCCTCCAACTTTTAGTTCATGCGATTGAAAAAACCGCATTATTTGATGACCCAGAGTGTGTGTGTGTGTGTATATATATGTATATGTGTGTGTGTATATATCTGTATATATGTATGTATGTATTGTTGGCTTCATCAGATTATAAAGCCAACCAGCAAAACTTTGAAGTCGTTATCTCCCATTTCCTTGTTAAAAAAAAATGTAAGGGTTTACTTTCATACATTGAGAGAGTCTCCAATAAATATTTGGCATTTTTATATATAAAAACCGACACATATATGGATGTGTATGAACACACATGCACACACACACACACACACAAACACACACACACAAACACACACACACACACACAAATGCACACACATATAGTATGTATAAATAATAATAACAATCATCATCATCATCCCCATTTAACTTCCATTTATCATGATGGCATGGGTTGGATGCTTTGAAACATGTTGGTGAGCCAGAGAATGGTATCAAGTTCCACTCTCTACTTTGCATGGTTTCTATGGCTGGATGCCCTTTCTAGTGTCAACCACTTTACAGAGTGTACTGAGTGTTCTTTTTTCATGGCATTAGCACCAATGAGATCAACTGATTTGTAAGACAAGACGCCTCAAATGAGGCACCTTGTTTTAGACACTTCAAATGAAGTGGGAAGGGCTCATATATAATAATGTGTGTATCTGTGTTGGTACTTAGCATCTGAAAACCATGTCAGCACTGTAACAAACAATGGCTACAACGTATCAAGTGATCTTTGCCTTTCAGCAAAGCACTATATTGACACATTCGGTGTGGGTGTTAAGAGTAAAGGAAAATTCCATACAGTTTCATGCCAAATGATGGTTATAAATTGACATGTGTGGGAAATACAAACCAGAGAAAGAAAGGAGAATGAGCACTTGCAGAGGGCGGCAGAAGGTTTTGATAAACTGTCAGTCACGCCACTTCAACCACATGTTAAAAGACTACTTCATCAAACATGAAGACTAACATTTTCTTCTCCTGCCAAACATACATTCTCATGTACAACCTCCTGGTTTTCATTATTACAGTCTTTAGCAAGTAATCTTTGTAATGTTGATATGGAAATAAAAATAAAGGAGAGTGAGCTGGCAAAATTGTTAACATGCCAGGCAAAATGCTGCTAAGCATTTTGTTTGTCTTTACATTCTGACTTCAAATTCCACTGTGGTCAACTTTGCCTTTCATTTTTCATCCTTTTGGGTTTGATAGAGTAAGTAGCAGTTGAGCATTGGGATTGGTGTAATTGACTTACCCCCACCCCTGAAATTGCTGGCCTTGGGCCAAAATTTGAAACCAGTATGGAAACAAATATGATTCATTAAAACTGAATATTGTGGTTGGTTTTACATGGAAAATGACAAATACATCCTGAATAAATTCCCAGTTCCCAGCTAACTGAGCAACACACACTCACACACAAACATACACACACACACACACACACTCACTCACTCACTCACTCACTCACTCACATGCGTGTGCGTTCACAAACACACACACGCACATCTGCTTCCCCCCTCTTCTGTATCCTTCTGTCTACCCTGAAACCCTTCAACCTTAACCATATTGGCAGTTTGCCTCTTCATCCCTCATTCACTATCCCATGCAATCCAGCAGACCACCCACCCACCACCCACTCATTTCTTCTCAGCTTGTGCTTTGTTATGCCACCTGGACACTTTATCATCATTATCTCTTGCAGCTCTTATCGATCAGTTTCTCTTTCTCTCTCCTCATTTTCTCTACTCAATGTGAATAGCCATGCAGATCCCTCTGTAGGAACCTGGTGTAGCCATCTGGTTCACCAGTCCTCAGTCAAATCTTCCAACCCATGCTAGCATGGAAAGCAGACATTAAACAATGATGATATATATATCCCAATAAAATTACATAACACACCATAAGTGTATGTAAATTAATTCTATGTAAGGAAGTATTTCTAACTCTTTTCTAACATAATACCAAGGTTTATAACCTTAGCTGTGGTGCAGTGAGAATTATGCAGATTCTGTCAGCCTGCCTGGTTATATATATATATATATATATATATATATGTATATATATATATATAGAGAGAGAGAGAGAGATATCTTAGGTTGCATAGTTTGGGTCTGGCACTAATTGCCAAAATCTACACTGCCAGGTAATTTTATTTTGGATATTGATTAATTAAGAAGAAGAAAAAATGACCAGGCTTGAAATACTTTCTTATATAAAAATCAATATAGGTATACATACATACATACAATCATACGTATATATATATATGTATATGTATACATATATACACATGTATATATATATACATTGTATACATATATGTATGTATATATATATATATATATATATATATATAAAACAGAGTTATTAGTGAGGGATTATCAATCTGGGCAAAATACTTGATAAGCTTTCTGTTAGGTACACCAGGCTAACAATGTTGTTTAGATTAGAAAAAAGAACTCCCCATATTCTTGTGGCAGGATCCAAGGTTATAGTTTATTACTATTCTGTATAGTAAATCCATAGTTGTGTTCCAGTGATACATAAAAACCAGCAAATATACATACATAGATACATACGTATCTATGTATGTATGTATCTCTCCCTATCC
>NC_068982.1:77111432-77116432 GCF_001194135.2 Octopus bimaculoides | reverse complement strand
ATCCATAGTTGTGTTCCAGTGATACATAAAAACCAGCAAATATACATACATACATAGATACATACGTATCTATGTATGTATGTATCTCTCCCTATCCCTCCTATCCCACACAAAGAATGCTACAAGTACCTTGATATTGATGAAAATATATTGTACCATGGTACTGTGAATAAGGATAGAGTGACTTAAGAATATTACATTAGCCTAAGAAAAATATGGCAGTCTGAACTCCCCTCTTACAATAAGACAATATCCCGCTATGCACTTGCAGTACCAGTGCTAATTCCAACATTTGGTATATTTGCCTGGTCTATAGAAGAAATCCACTCCATTGACAGTAAAACCTGCAAAATTTTAGCATCAACTAGAAATCTCCACAAACATAGTGATATCAACAAGCCCTATAAAAGATGAGTTAAAGGAGGTAGGGGCTTGAGATCAACGAGATGGCCTTCGAATGTCACATAGTCTCTCCCAAACAACACTTGCTGAGCAACAGCTGTAAAATAAATACATTAATTTAGTGCTGAAAAGTAATATCCTACATATTGGAAGTGAGCTCCTCATAAAGTACTGATGACCTTCTATACAGCCCCAAATCAGATGGACTAGTGTACCTCAAAGAAAGCCTGGAGGTGAAATGCTCAGCATACTAAAAGAAGACCAAATATGGGTGTGTTGCTAGTAGACGTGAAGAGGATAGTAACATTGACATGAAGTGAAGCCTCTCTTGGACTTGTGACTGCTACATCACATCACACTTCGAAGACTTTGCATGTCCCAAGATGCAACTGTAAATGTAGATCATGTCATACTTCTATGGAAGGTATCACACATGTGATTAGCAGCTGCCCAAAACTGTCATCAACATGACGTCACAAAAACAATATACAATGCCATTCAGAAAAGACTGTTCTGGAATAAATATAGAGAACCCCCTGTTATTGAATACATACACAAATACCAGCACAAGGAATACTGGTGGAACATTCCCATCAAAACATCTGACAAGAGATACTGACAAGAAAAAGTATGTACTGTCACAGAGGTCAGTTGTCCCACTGATGTCAATATCTCTGAAAATTAAAGAGACAGAGATAATTATGGACAACTGCTTTGAAACTTCCAGCTGCTATATCCAGATTACAAATTTACATTTATATCAATAATAATTGGTACACTTGGTTTTGTAAGTAAATGTCCAATTGTCAGTCTGGATAAGCTTGGATTTTCAGAGAAAGAAATCAACCAACTGATTCACACATTACAAATACATTCAGAAGAGTAAAACTATGCAAGATTTTTCTCAGGTTTAAAATGTGATGTTGTTTTCATTGTCTACATTCCAAAGATGGAGCAGTGTATCTTTGTTAGAAACCAGCTTCTTCCTCAGAGGAAGAATTTAAATGATTAAATTCAGAAGAGTCATACATACATACATACATACATACATACATACATCTTTATATATTCTTTTATTCAGTCATACTGGAGCATCACCATGTATTTGTTTCCTTTCCACAGTCCTCTTTAGTGTTTGGTTTCTTCTCAGTGGTGGGATTTCATATCACTACTTTTGTATGAGTTTTTTTTCCCTGGTTGCTGGTTGTTTGGCCTATTTTTATATATATATAGGTTTCTTTTGGCAGAGCATTTGAGCTCCAAGCTCATTTCAGATCGATGGGACAGCACCTTTTTGTATAACACAGTGACATCCAGTATGGGCATTTGTATATGGCTGAAGTTAAGTGCTAGCTCTTCCAAGGTTTTCCACATAAAATATATATATATATACAATATATATCAAATTATTACATATCTCTGCAGGGAGTGAAGTCAATTTTTTCAGCCACTTCCAGTAGTTCATCTGTTGCTCTGTGGCAGTCTTTTTAGTGTAGTAGTGTTGGATTGCTTCAAGTTCCACTATCAGTTTGATGCTATGAGTTTGATACCATGTGGTACCACTGATGAGAGCAGTAGTCCAAGCAGCTTAAAAAAAAAAGGTCTTCCACAGAGTTAACATGACTTTTTGGTCTCTTGTCTAACGAAGTTTAAAAGCTGTACTTCTCCATAATGGTAATTTGAAACCCTCCATTCCTATTGCGCACTCCGTTCATCTTCCTGAATCATATGAGAATATGAAACTTTTACTTCATGCCATTGCCTATGAAAGATACTCATGGAAAATATGTGGAGATTTAAAAGTCATTGGAATGTTAATGGGAATGCAGTCAGGTTTCACAAAATACTGTTGTTTCTTGTGTCTATGGAATAGTCGGGCAACTGACAAACATTATTCGGAATCAAACTGGCAGACAAGAACATCATACCAGCCAGGACTGTCTCGCGTCAAGAATACACCTCTTGGAGATCCATGTAATGTGCTATTGCTTCCTTTGCACATAAACCTTGGACTGATGAAACAGTTTGTAAAGATTCCTTGGGAAGAGAAATACCAGTGGGTTTGAGTATATTGTAGAAAAGTATCCCAAAATCACACAGGCGAAGGTGAAAGAGAGTATCTTTGTCAGACCCCAAATTAGAGAAGTACTCAAAGATGTCAACTTCAAGACAATACTGGATGAACTGGAATTGCCTGCCTGGAATGCTTTACAATTGGATCTGTGAGAATTTCTTGGGAAACAAGAAGGCAATGGACTACAAGGATGGTATCAAGAATCTTCTGAAATGTTACTCAGCAATGGGTTGTTGCATGTCACTGAAAGTTCACTTCTTGAACTTCTATCTGGATTTCTTCACAGGCAACCTTGGAGCAGTGTCTGATGAACATGGTAAAAGATTTCCCCAGGACATTAGTGCTATGGAGAAACGGTAGTATGCTGGCTGACTACTGCTGAACACTTTACCATGATCAAAAAGATCAGGAACACCACAGGAAATCTAAAGCACAATGTTTCTAACTCTGTTGTTCTAACTTTGTCTGTTTTGTGTGACCCATTTTTTATGTATTCACTCTTTGTAGAATGATAGTGATGATTATTAACTCAATAAACTCATTTACTTTCTAAAAATAATATGTCCTTATTTATTGTTAATGATTTCATATATATACAAATATGTAAACATTTACATGTATCTACTGGAAAACTGATACGTGCTGCATACAAATGGAGTGAAATTTTGAAATCAGCATGAACAATTAGTCTAAAAAGTTGGTTTGCATTCATAATGAGTATAATATATTTAATTTTGTTGACCAGTGTAATCTTTGAAAGCATGATAGTCTACACTTAGCAACTACCTTATCTTGGTAGAACCTCACTGAAGTCATCATCATCACCATCCTCCTCCTCCTCCTCACCACCACCACCACCACCATCATCATCACCAACCCTTGGATATCGCTGTCTCAAGTCCTAGGGCTCATAGGGTCAGTCACTCAGTTTCCATGATGTGTAAATGACTAAGATCACAGTATTCCCTCTTGAACAGGATGCTAATTCATTTTAGGGTTTACTTATTTATAGCTGCAAGGACTGGAGCAACGTGAAAGGAAGTGTTTTGCTTAAGAACATAACACACTGCCTGGTCCAGGAATTGAAATCACAATCTTGTGATTGTAAGAACAGCACCCTAACCAACAGATCACATGCTTTCACTTCTCAATAGAATAGTTGGTTTAGAATGATGATATGTTTCTCATTATGCATTTGTGTGTTTGTGCTCTCACAAAGTAAGTCTACCATCAATATTGGAAAGTAACAGAGAGAAAAAGAGCACAAAAAACAAGCAAAATAAAAGAAAGAAATGAAACAAAAACAAGATGCACTCTGCATGAAAAACAATTGTATTCAATGAAGCATGAATTCTGCTTGCATGAGAACCTGACTGCTCTAATTCCTATGATTAGAAGGAATATCTTACAGATCTTTCTCTTGTATTGCTCAATTTTTACTCTTCACCTAATTTTTTTTTTATATAGATCACTTTAACCCTTTGGTTACCATTTTTCTGTTGAAATACATTGCCATTGTTTCAATTAATTTTGGAAATGAAGAACTTAGTAAAAATAGCCCTGTCATTTTAATGATTGTCATTAGAGCATAAATTAACGTGGCATTTTTGTGGAATGTTTTAATTTAGTTAATGTAGATCACTTTAACCCTTTTCTTATGACAGTTCTGTTGAAATTTACTGCCTTTATTACAATTAATTTTGAAATTAATGAAGACTTTAGTAAAATAACTGATCGAAGCTTTGTGAGTGGATTTGATAGACAGAAACTGAAAGAAGTCCATTGTGTGTGTGTGTGCGTGTGTGCATGTGTGTGTGTGTGCGTGTGCGTGTATATATATCACGATCTGGCATACACAGGTGCTTACAATTATCAAGTATTACCTCTAACATTTATATATATATATATATACATACACACATACATCCATATGTGTTTTTATATATGTATGTGTATATATATATATATATATATATATATATATATATATATATATATATATATATATATATATATTTATACACATACATACATACATACATACATACATACATACATGTGGCAGTTACTGCTATTTCCAGCTGTGAAGTGTCTATCATTGACAAGGCCAAATTAGGCTAAAGTCACATGATCTGGTAGTTCTGGCAGCAGAATTATCAGTGATTGCCTGCCACTGGTGTTAGCTATGATGTGCTTTTATACACCAAATAACCATATGAGAGTTTTCCCACTTGGTAAATATCACAGTATTTGTGTGTTCCAACACAGCATCCAATTTTAAGTGGTGAATATTTTACCTTTTGGTATTAATACTACCTCTGTCGCTCTACTTATTTTATATATATATTTGCACATTGTATATATATTGCATGTGTAGTGTGTGTATATATATATATATATATATATATATATGCAATGACTAGGCCTAACCGAGACAATGACTTCTGACCGAGACCTTTGGAAATATGCTGTGCGTGAGAAGACCCGGCAAGCCAAGTGAGACCAAAATCCAAGGCCTCTGCCA
>NC_068982.1:77085304-77106877 GCF_001194135.2 Octopus bimaculoides | reverse complement strand
CATCCTCGTTTTACATCTGCTTTCCATGCTAACATAGGTTGGACCATTTGACTGAGGACTGGCAAGCCAGGAGGCTGCACCAGTCTCCAATTTGATCTGGCAAGGTTTCTACAGCTGGATGCCCTTCCCAACACCAAGAGAGTGTAGTGGGTACTTTTTATGTGCTACCAGCATGGGAGCCAGTTAGGTGGCACTGGCAATGATCATGTTTGGATGGTGCTTTTTATGTGCCACCAGCATGGGACTAGTCAGGCGGCACTGGCATTGGTCATGCTCAAATGGAACTTTTTACGTGCCAGTTAGGGAGCACTGGTACCGACCATGACTACGATTTCACTTGGCTCCACAGGTCTTCTCAAGCACAGTATATTGCCCAATGATTGAAGGGTACTTTTAAACGGGTCAGTTATGTGACACTGGCATCGGCCACAGCTACGATCTCACTTGGCTTTCTGGGTCGTCTAAGCACAGCATATCTCCAAAGGTCTCAGTCACTTGTCATTGCTTTTGTGAGGCCCAACATTTGAAGATCGTGCTTCACCATCTCATCCCATGTCTTCCTGGGTCTACCTCTTCCACAGGTTACCTCCACTGTCAGCATGTGACACTTCTTCACACAGCTGTCCTCATCCATACGCAACACATGACCATACCAGTGCACTCGTCTCTCTTGCACACCACATCTGATGCTTCTTATGTCCAACTTTTCTCTTAGGGCGCTTACACTCTGTCATGTATACACATGTATTATATATGTAATGTGTGTTTGTCCCCACTATCACTTGACAACTAGTATTAGTTTGTTTACATTCCTATGACTTAGTGGTTCAGCAAAAGAGTCCAATAGAATAAGTACTAGACATAAAAAAATATATGTACTGGATTTAATTTAATTGACAAAACCCTTCATAGCAGAGCCCCTGCATAGCCACAGTCCAATGATTGAATAATGTAAAAGAAAGTGAGAAGGAAAGAATATCTCCACACTACATTTCCCAGTTTATCCTTTTTCTAAGATAGTAGGCTGTGGTTTGATGCTATTTCTAGCAGAACAAGCTACCATGTGAGAGCTGGTATCTCATTTGTTTCTTATATTTCTACTTGCTTACTTTTGTTGGCACACCTTTCTTTGAAAATCTCTCCTTACTGACAGAACCTCTGTGAGAAAATTTTCAAAACAGAACAAGATCATTTTGAGTCACCTAGTGGTGGTGTTGGTAGTTGTTCTTTTTAGTGTGGTGGTGATAATGATGGTGATGGTTGTGGTGGTGGTAGTGATGGAGTTCTCTCAATGTTCAAGGGTGCTGTGAATTTTTTTTGGTGGTGGTGGGGACTTTGTGGGGAGAGGGGCTTATCGAATATACAGGAGCCTCTCCTTGGTTATTCAACTCTAATCTGATGTACTAGTTGAACCCTCTTCCTCTCTTTTAAGTTCTGCACATTGATAAAGAAAAGAGTGATTCAGAAGAGGAACATGAGTGCTTGGCACTCTCTCATTGCTTACACAATGAGAAAATATGTTTTCCCTTATTTCAAAACCTATAATATTAACCTTTTAATCATTCAAATTACTCTGTCAAATACTTTTATTTATTTGCATTGTTTCGAGTTAATTACGCATTATGTCAGAGCTTTGAGATTTCGATGATGTGATTGCTTATCTTCAAATGACATTGTAGGGTATGTGTAAGATGTCAGTCTGGTCTGTTTAAACATAAAACAGGCAGAATATTTGGGCCAGATATGCTAAAGTGTTAATATAGGTATGTCATTGATTTTCTAGAACTTTTGATTCTAAAGCCTTTCAAGATTTCTGATTTTTCTGACCAAGGTTGATCACTTTGGTTAACACACTAAATTCAACACATATTAAATTTATTTAAATGATTAAATGAAATACATTTATCTGTACATTAGTATAAATGTAAATTATTGTGGATTATAAGAGGTTTTCAGGCCATCAGTGCCCAGAAAGTTGGTGTTGTACCTGTATGTGCATGTACAATCATATTTAACCAGTTTGTGTACAGTCAGACATATGAAGACCTTTCACTGCCGAAATAGTCTTGGGAAAAATTTCTACTCTTAGACTTTGTATGTGAAAATATCATTCAACTAGGAATGACATCATTGGATTATAGAACAATTGCATTTCTGTGTCAATACACTTCATCAGCTACAAATACTGAACCAGTCTTTCACAGTCCTGTAAGAATGATATGATGACCTTTTTCATAACCTAATGATGTATTTTCACACATAGTATCTATGAGGACAATTTTCTTCTGAGACTATTTCCATAGCAAAAGGTCTTCCTATGTCTGGGTATAAATGAGTGTTAAATATGATTACACAGACATATATTTCATTCAAAGCTGTTTCATATACTGCTAGTTAGTATTAATTTCTTAGACTAATGTCAATTATTATAAGGATGAGGGGCAGAATTACAACTCAAGTTAGAGTTACAGCTTTTATTTATGATACTGTAGTGACAAAAGATAAAAAAAAAATCCAGCCCCAGCCTGATGAAATTTTAATTCAGGCTCTGGAGCAATAAACTTATATTGCATGGTGCTTAGTTTGGTATGATACTAGCTTAGTCACACCCATTACCATTTGTAATCATTATCATGGTTTTAATGTTCACTTTTCCATTCTTACATGAGTAAGATGGAATTCATTGAGACAGATTTTCTAAGGTCAGGTGCAATTCCTGTTGCCAACTTTTATTTGTTTCCAGGCAAAGTAGTATATATATATATACTCTTAGAGTGTTTGGCATTAGGAAGGGCATCCAGCTGTAGAAACCATGCCAAATCAAACTGGAAGCTGGTGCAGCCCTCTGGCTTACCAGTTCCAGTCAAACTGTCTAACCCATGCCAGCATGGAAAGTGGATATTAAATGATCATGATGATGACATATATATATATGACAGGATTTGTAAAGTTTCTGTCTACCAAATTCATTGATAGAGCATTGGTGGGCCTGGTGCTATATCAGAAGTCATGTGCCAAAGGTGGCATGGAATGGGATGAGACCTCAAGACCATGTGGCTGGGAAGCAAACTATTTAACTACACAGTCACACAGTTACAAATGTATGTTTTTCTGTTTGGGAAGTTAACAGATAATAAAATATCATTCTACAAAATTAATCAATATATAGGAAAAAACAACTTTAAATTGATCTTTAAGCTTCAAAATGTCGAGGTTGGCCAAATGTCTGGTAGAAAATATCTTCCAAAATATATTATTATTATTATTATTATTAGTATTGGTATGTTGTGTTATTCTTAACATCAATAAATATAGAATCAACTGGAACAGAAAAATCAATTGATCATCATTATTCTAATGAGTAGCTACAGAATAAAGTGATTTTTACTTCACAATTTCAAGACTGGAAGATACTTGAGGTAGCAGAAATGTTAAATTGATCTTGGTTAGTTTTGATGATAAAGATTTACTTGTTTGTATTCCAGACATATGAAACCTTAAATGTAACCCTCAGGTAGAATCAGTGAAACACAGTAATTTTCAGTCACAAGGCAGTATTTTTCAGTCATAGGTACAAGCCATCCAGTAGGGTTTCGCACAGTTTCCGTTTATCCAGTTTCATTTACATTATATTTGATTTTTGTAGTCAGTTCAACATCTCATTGTTCAGAGTTCAAATATCTTTCGTCGCTCCTGAGGTTGATAAATACCTGTAATACACTGGGTCAATGTAATTAACAAAATTAAGTTAACTAAATCACTGGCGGTGATATAAATGACCTTAAAGAACCTTTAGGACTGTTGCTCCAGTATGGCCTCACTCCAATGACTGAAACTGGAAAAGAATATTAAAATGTAGTATTATTGTCTCATCCAAACAAATTTAGCACATTAAATATGGGATAGGTCACAATGTACAGTAAAAGTATCAGGTCATTAAGAATGAAAGGTCTGATTTTGAACTGAAAGTTTCTTTTACTTTACCTCAACAAAAAGCAATGCAGTTAATCAATGTAAGCACCTAAATTAACAACATAATTTTGCCATTTTATTGGTAGTTTATTTATGCCAGCAGCGAAGAATTCTGGAGAGCAAGAGGTGATGAAATTACAAAAGGCTGATTTTGCATTTTCTTCAGATTTGAAGTTTTTTCCTTGCAAAAAGTTGTCTAATGCCTGGAAATTGGTGCAAAGTCTGGTGAATACAGTGGATGACACAATCCAAAAAAGAATATTCACCAAAAATGCTAATGGTGTCTGTTTGGTGGTCCAGTGCTGGTGACATCCATTAACAGGTTCATGAGATCTGGTAAGTCAATTACAGCAGATATATACATCAACCAAATGAATGGAGACAGGCCAATTCTCTTGCAAGACAATACTCGACCATGCTGCACAAAGAATGCTACTCAAGTTACAGGAACTGAACTTGGAAGTATTCTGTCATCCACCCAAACACAAAACCTTTAAACCCTAACTTGAGCCATGTAACCACACACGTGCTTCTCTCACTTTTTTCTTCCCTCTGGGCCTTTCTTCTTTCTTTCTGATGAAGAGCCATACTCAAAACTTTATACTCCTGCTCTTTTTTCCATCTTATACTGACTATCAACCTAATACATTCTATGTGTACATCCTTTTGATTTTTATCATTCTTCAATTTTGAATTGCCTATAATAATATCATCATCATTTAATGTCTATTGTCCATGCTGGCATGGGTTGGACGGTTTGACTGGGCTGGCACACTAAAAGGCTGCACCACACTCCAGTCTGGTTTGGCATGGTTTTCTATGGCTGGATGCCCTTCCTAATGCCAACCACTCCCAAGAGTGTAAGGGTGGTTTTATGTGCATGACACCGGTATCTGTCATGGCTGTGTGGTAAGAAGCTTGGTTCCAGGTTCAGTCCCACTGCGTGGCACCTGGGCAAGTGTCTTCAACTATAACTTCAGGCTGACCAAAGCCTTGTGAGTGGATTTGGTAAACAGAAACTGAAAAGAAGCCTGTTGTGTGTGTGTATATATATGTGTGTGTGTGTGTGTGTGTCTTTGTGTCTGCGTTTGTCCCCACCATCAGCACTCAACAACCAGCGTGGGTGTGTTTACATCCCTGTAACTTATCAGTTCAGTAAAAGCGGACAATAGAATAAGTACTATGCTTTAAAAGAATAAGTCCTGGAATTGGTTTGTCCAAGTAAAACCCTGGAATTGGTTTGTCCAGTATGGCTGCAGTAAAATGATTGAAACAAGTAAAAAAAATTATGTATATATATATATATGGTTGAGAATTTTAATTTGCAACCATGTATTCTCAGGTTTGATCCTACCATACAAGCTCGCCAAGAAAACAATGTATCCTAACCGATGCCTGGTGAATGAAATTTGGTATAGACAGAAACGGTGCAGAAGCTTGTCATATGTGTGTATATGCCTGATATGATACAACATAATTAAAAGAAGATACTAGTGAATGAAACATTTATAGGTTAAGTTGATGCATTTTCCACGATGTTACATGAGAAGTAAAACCCAGATAATATTTCACCAAGTAAACATATGCATCATTATGATGACAAATACAGGTAGGTGTATTTGCTTATATTTGTAATTGTTTGCAATTTTTGGACTGCAGACAGTTAATGACCTTTTGTGCAACACTTGTTTATTCTGTATATTTTAAACACAGAATTTTTACATGTTTCTTGGATGAGCCAGAAGAAAATGAACAGCATTGTCTGCTTCCAGACTTAGACAACTTGCTACATAATGTTTATCGTTTCCTAAGCTCAGGTATCAATTTCATGGTATTTATAAAAGTATATATAAATGCAGTTACATATACATACATAGATGTATATGTATGTATATATTAATGCTTTATTTTTGCAAAATTATATATAAAAACAATTTAACCTTGTAGTATTCAGATTACTGTGTCAAATTTAATACTTACTAATTTGCATTGAATTAATCATGCATTATCCTGTAACTTTGAGATTTCTATGATGAGATTGTATATTTTTAGAATGACATTGTAGGGTAGGTGTAAGATGCCAGGTTCTGACAATTTGAACATTAAACAAGTAGAATATTTGGGCTGGTTTGAATACTAAAGGGTTAATATTAAATAAAAGGATCACACAATTCTTTTTAGTAGAGTATGTTTATTAAACTTTTACAAGTTAAAAGTTAAGTGTCTTCTTTAGACTGATGATGATGAGCAAACCAAAATTTCGAAGTCACTGTCAATCTTTTTCTTGCAAAAGTTAATACATACACATACATATATCTACATATGTATTTACATGTGCGGGTGGCACATAAAATACACCATTCGAGCATGGCCATTGCCTGTACCGCCTGACTGGCCTTCGTGCCGGTGGGACGTAAAAGCACCCACTACACTCTCAGAGTGGTTGGCGTTAGGAAGGGCATCCAGCTGTAGAAACTCTGCCAAATCAAATTGGAGCCTGGTGTAGCCATCTGGTTTCACCAGTCCTCAGTCAAATCGTCCAACCCATGCTAGCATGGAAAGTGGACGTTAAACGATGATGATGATGATAGGATGTTTGGTATACAGTAGAGACATTGTTGGTAAAATTTCATGTCTCAACTAAGTAATCCAGCTCTCATATGTATACAGCAATGAAAAAAAAACACAAGTTGTGTAGACCTTTGACTGTCTCAATTGAAATTCCATGCTGAGACCATAAACATACATCCTATTTTCTAAATGCATCACTGCCTTTCTTCATTTGGATGGAGCTTTCATCCTCAAGAATATTTGTCATGTTTAGTAGTTTAAAAACAAATTTATCCATAACCTGCAATTTCTGTCCATACACATTTGGCACAGATGCTGCAGGGAGCAACATGATTGCAGTCATCAGCATACAACAATTTGTGAATTAGTGATGAAAACAACAGCTTTGTTCTGACAGTCTTATATTCAACATCCCACTTATTGACATCTAATGTAGACCCTGTGTAAACAATCCTTAAAAGCCAGAGCAAAGTATAATACAAACGAAGTTGGTACTGGTATATCCCCTTGCTTAACATTTTACAACTAAAATTGGATCAAAGAGCTTATCATCCATGTTGACACATGCTTTTATTCCATCAAAATTAATCAGGACATTCAAATTTCCTCAGAATGTTCCACAAAGCATTTCTATTCTCAATATAAAAATCTTAGATCAACAGACTTGATACAGGTCCATCTTCTGCCCAATGCCATTTTCCTGTACTAATAGAAAAGATGTCTGTTGTTTTCCTGTCATTTCTGAAACTACACTGAGACCTAAGGAGAACCATACCAGTAATGTCTGTCTAGCATGATCCTACACAACACCTTACCTACAACAGATAGAGATTCTATGGTCATTTCAATAGTTCTGTCTCCCTTTACAGAGATATATCATTTAAGATATTCCCTTCCATTCAAACTTTTTGCGTTAATTTAGCTGTTGAATCAGGCTTTCACTTCCACATTTCAAGATCTCAGCACAGAGACCATCTGTCCCAGGAAATTTTCCACTATCTAGCTTTTTTTTTTTACATTTTCAACTTCTTCAATGGAAGGAATTTCTACCTTGTTCTTTTATGGGCATACAAGGAATCAAGCCAGTATGCTCATGATCAACCTGAGGTTTATCTAAAAGTTCGTTAAAGTGTTCTTACCACCTGACAAAAATATCTTTAGGGGGTCTCTGAGCAGTTCTTTGGAAGCCAGTACTCAGAGAAATAACAGATGATGATGGCCCATAAATTTCCCACAGCAAGCTATACAAAAGTTTTGTATTGTTGGAGTTAGATGCAGATTGTATCTGTTCCACTTTATTCCTCCACTAAATATCCTGTCATGACGCCTGTGCTGTACCTTACATTTCACCTCCCAGTACAAGGTTTCATTCTTATGAATTTCTGGTTCTCCACTGAGGACTTTCATAAATGCTACATTATTTTTCATTTAATAGTATCTGAATTTCATCATTTTCATTAAACCGATTTTGATGTTTTCTTCCCACATCTTTGCAAATGCCACAGATATTTTAAACCCCCCCCCCCAAGAGTCATAGAAATAAATGTTGTCCATTCTTTTCCCCAACACCTCCTTAATAACATCCTTTAATTTCTCTGGAATGTTTACAGCATTGGCTTTTATAACAAGCCTTCACCTTTGCATACATGCTTATAAACACAATCTCTAATCATGACATACTATTCTCACTCTAGTGCACTTACCTATACATTCACTTTTTTCTGCTCCTCTATCCTATTCTGTCTTAAGTATTCACATTGAACCTTGACCTCATATCTCTCTTTCCAGATGAGCAAGCCATGTATTTACCCCTTCAGCAAGACACCTGATTTTATCCCTCAATACTATACCTTACTCTGTTGAGGGGTCTTGTCTTGCAAGTACTTGTTGACTTCAGACCTGGTGACACACACACACACACACACACAAAAGCACTTGATATACTCTGAAATGGATAGCATTAGAAAGGACACCTAACTATAGAAACCATGCCAAAGTAGACACTGGAACTTGGGGCAGTTCTGTAGCATGTTTGTTTACATTGAACTGTCCAAGCCATGCCATCATGGAAAAAGTGACATCAAATAACTATATATATATATATATATATGTATTCTTTTACTGGTTTCAGCCAAAGAAATCAACCCCAGGACTTATTCTTTGTAAGCCTGGTACTTATTTTAGCAGTTCAGCAAAAGAAACAGGTAAGTTTCAGGGATGCAAACATACCAATATTGGTTGTCAAGCAATGGTAGGTGGGTTAACAAACACATACACATATATATATACGATGGGCTTTCAGTTTTTGTTTACCAAAACCACTCACAAGGATTTGGTTGGCTTGAGGTTATAGTAGAAGACACTTGCCCAAGGTACCATACAGTGGGACTGAAGCCAGAACCATGTAGTTGGGAAGCAAGCTTCCTACCACAGCCATACCTGCACACCCACACCCACACCCACACTATATATATATATATATATATATATAATGAAGGACAATGGAGTGAGCAAGTCTTTATCTCATTGATTTATAATTGTTTCATCAAAAATCAATCTCGTAAGCATTGCTTTATTATACAATAATATATGCAACCATTGCAGGGCAGACATAAAAAAATCAAAGATGAATTCTTCAGAATCATTGATAAGTTATTGTTTCAGATATTTTTCTTGTCTTGTCAACTCAAACCAGAATGTTTTTGTTCTGTTTGGCTTGCAATATGTAAATGTAACCATCTAAACACTTCCAACTTGATATAGGTATATATTATTGTGAACTCAAGTGTTCACAGCAAATAATTTTCATTTATGATTCTTCAGAATCAATCTTCAATTTTGTGTGACACCTCATGTATCAATAGTTGCATATAGTACTGCATAATATAGCAGTGCTTATGAGATCAATTTTTGAAGTAACAATTGTAGATCAATGAAATAAAGACTTGCTTAACCCATTTTTCTTGGTTATAATTATAGAAACTGGATATTTGCGGACCTTCAGGCATAAGAAACAATCTCCAGATTACTGTTTGATAGCTGGACCTGTGGAAGAGCTTAATAGGGTAAACTCCAGGGTTAACACCCAAATGAAATTACTATATATATTAAATATACACATACAATTGGTTTCCTTCAAGTTTTCATCTGCCTAATCCATTCACAAGGCTTTAGCAAAAGAAATTTGCTCAAGGTGCCACATGGTAGGACTGATCTTGAAATCATGTGGTTGGGAAGCAATCTACACTTCTGAATTTTACTTAGATTTTTTCTATGGCTGGATGTCTTTCCTGTGATGTCTGCTTCAAGAAACTCCATCTGCCCTATGCAAGCATGGAAAAGTAGATGTTATGACAATGATAATCACAGGTAAGAGGCTAAGCAGAAGAAACAGTTGTAAAACCCTTGCTTTTCAGTTCCAAGTTTGTGGAAAGCCACACCACCTTGATAGGATGAAAAAATTGTTAAAAGAAAACAGACAGTAAAATCATTACAATATCTAATATGTTCTGGCAGATTCAAATGTGAATATTTGCAAAACACTGCATTGTCTCAAAGACCCCCTTACACTGGTGAATGATGTTTGCTATAAATATACATCATCTAAAGTAAAGAGGTAATCTACAATGACATACACAAAGCAAAAACAACAATGGTCAGATATTTACATTTGAATCTTTCACAACACAATAAAGATAGATATTGTTATTGTTTGGATTTTTGCTGTTCTATATGCACCCATGAGTAATTTTCGGCTTAGCATACATCAGCATGCATCTGCAATTAATTTGTTGGTTAATTTCTATAAACAAAATGATTGCACAGTCTGGCAGGGTAGCTTTGACTGAGGAGAGACAAAGCAGTTGAAATACTAGTGTTTCAAAGTTCATTTACATTGGTGAATTAGGTGTATTATGGACACACATCAAAATAGAAGTGGTGTTCTCTGGTGGTGAAAAATACAGCAATCAGATATTCAAATTCGGATCTGTCAGAACATATTAAGAATGGGTATACTATTGTTTGTATTCTCGCTGTTTTGCATACATCCCATGAAATAAAATCTTTACCAAAAACTGCTCTTTATTTTTATTTTACAGATCAACAGCTGGATTTATAATTAGTACTACAGTAATCAAAATATATTCACGCCATAGTACTTCAACCTATTTAGTTTGTTTTCTGTTCATTTTTGGGTTAGACGAATACATACTGGAACATTGTTTTAAAGCTGAATGTCTCTGTCACTAATTTACTTGTTTTTCAAGTAAGGTTGTTTTCATTTCACTTGTTTTTGAAAGCACAGAACTACCAGACAATTTGTTAATGGAAATGTCAAGAAATATAACCAACCTTGGCCCAGTGATTTTCATATGAAGCACAGAATGTAAACATTTACAGAGAACATCATAATCATTTCAACATCCACTTTTCCATACCTGCATGGGTTGGATGGAATTTATTAAGATAGATTTCTCTATGGCCAGATACCCTTCCTGTTGCCAATCTTAACCTATTTCCAAGCAAGGTAATATTTTCTCATGGCCAGAGATGTTTTCATGGAAGATTAGAAATGAAGGACACTGCTTGTATGATAAGAATACCCATTTACAACAATCACACAATGTCAAGACAAGGAGATACAAACACACATGATGGGTTCACAGTCCCACTGCATGGCACCTTGGGCAAGTGTCTTCTCATATAGTTGCAAGTGGATTTGGTAGACAGAAACTTGTGTGTATGTGGCCCCTCTTCTCTTGACATTACATGTTGATTGTAAATAAGCACCATCAATACAAGTGAGGTTGTTCACTATCAGTCTTCCGTGAAAATCATGTCTGGCCATAAAGAAATATTACCTTGCTTGGAAACATCTGCTTCAACAAGTTCTGCTTGACCCATTGTAAACATGAAATGGATGTCAAAACAACGATGGTGATGATGAACTCTACAAATTTCATTATTTGCTAACAAGCAAGTGTGAAAGCTGAAATTTTAAAAAGTCACATGAAGCCATTCAACTGTAGCGATAACCTTACTCCATTCATTAACAATGTTTGCAGTTAGGTCACACTAAAAACTAAAACTCAAATTAGCTGATAAACCAAATTTTCCTGTATTGTGTTTTTATTTTGTTTTATTTTAGTATATTATTATTATTATTTGTTTTAGAAAACAATATTTTTGCCATCTCATCAAAAAAAAAAAAAATTAAAAAAGTCCAACACTCCTCTTTGAAACCCTAACTTTTTTCTTTCTTTTTTGCCTTTTTTTTTGTAAATTTGTTGAAATGTTAGCATAGATCTCTTAGAAATGTATGTTGTATTTATTCATTTTTATTTTCTCACAGTAGCTGTTGGTTTGCTTGGGGGCAGAACTGAAGTTTGTAGACAAAGCATGCAAACTCACTCTAGATTCCAAGCTTTAGAATGAGAATTCTATAATTCTTTGAGTTGATAAATAAAAAACAAAACAAAAAAATAAAAAAGCTGATAAACAAGAGAAATGATATACTAAAACAACTTCACCATTCTCTTGTTAGACATGTACATAGAAACAATCTTACACACACATACATACATACATACATACATACATACATACATATATATATATATATATATGACAGTGATGAACACTGAATTTGGTGGATAAATATTCTTTTTTGAAGATTAACAATTCTACTAATGGTTTCATGTAAAGCATTTTACAATTTTTCAAATGGTCGACCTAAGAATGTTGGTGATTGGTCTCCATGTTGGATGAGACTTTCTTCATGAAATCTTTGGTAGAATAATTAATCTACAAATAAAAAATAGTGTGCGTGTGTGTATATTATATATATATATATATATATATATATATAATACCTACACTGGCTTTCACAGTTTGCAATCTATATCTGGTTGCTGATAAATCTCGAAACAAACTCAAGATGAAAAAAATATTGAGATTGGATCAGATGTCTTGAAAGTTTCTAAAAACATAAAAACCCCAAAAAATAAAAAAACAAAACAGGAATGAAAAAAATCAAACCAAGACCCACACATATACATGTTAAGTAAACGGGAGAAAATTTCCTATTTAGAATTTTAAATATGTATTATAATTTAGAAAACAAAACTAAAACTTGGATCAAACAAAAAGAACAGAAAGCTGAAAATCTTATGAATTTTACACTTAATAAAAAAAATAAAAGGCATATAAATAAACATTTGCAGAAAAACTACAGGCTATGTCTGTTATTGAGAGATTAAAGCTAAATGGATATATGTGTGTGTGTGTGTGTGTGAGTGTTTATGTGCGTATTACAAAGAAAAAACTCGAGTTTTAGCACACAGCATAAGCAAAGAATTACACTGAATGCATCAGAGTTCCGTCACAATCTGTCAGTGTTTTTTTGGGGCCTATGTTGGCACCACTATTACCATTTCATTCTTTCCTCTTCAGGAACAGCAGTGTATATAAAGAATGCAATAAAAATAATCCCTTGCCCATGATAATCCCTTGCCTGCAATTTTTTTTTGTTTCAGTTTGAGTAAATCTGTTACCTCCAGAAGAAAAAAAAAATGTTCTCTAATTTATTTTTTTTGCTCAGTCTCACAGCTTAAAATCTGGAGGAAAGAATGGCATAAGTTTTGGTTTACGGGTGTAGCAACATGTTAAAAGTGTTTGTGCCAGTGTCTATGTTTGTGTTTGTATGCATGCATTTTAGTGGCGTTTATCTTTCTTTACTGGTTAGTTTGTCTATAAGTTCCTGCAGTGGAGCAAGTTCACGACGGTCTATCAAGTTAAATTCCTGGACAAAGAATATGAAGTGCTTGAACGATGTGTTTAAGTGGGCTTCTTCACTCAGCTGCACCACTTCCCTGAAATGTTGGTGATAAATATGTGCATACACTCGGAACAAGCGTTTCAGAATAGTTTTTGCTATTGACAAAAAATTCTTTGGGAATGGTACACCTGCAAGAAGAAGGAAAAAAGTCACATTAACAACAATCTATAAGAGGTTAAGTGACTTTTAGACTTTCGATTAACAGGACAAGGTTTCAAATTTCAGTTTAATGATGAAAACTATTTCAATTAATGGATTAAATGATTGGGATTATGAGTACCTTTTAAGTTATTGGTAATGTTAGTTTACACATTGAAGACAACTTTTAAATAAAATTTTTAAAAAATATATCATCACTTTTATTCTGCTACTCTTCAGCCTCATTGGTTACCCAAACTTAAACTATCTCCACCAACCCTGTCCAATCACTACAGTTGCCACCTACTATTCTCTGCTTCCCTTACTTATCCACTCAACATTTGTTCTTCATTCATTATTTTTACCCTCTACCCTCTCTCCATCTATCACTGTTCCAAACACTCTTACAACTTCAACTCATCCACACTCTCTGGTTCTTCTGTTTCCACTTCTACTCACCCCATATCTTAAGTGTTCACCCATCCACCACTATTTTTATCTCTTCCCGGGTCCACCCTGATTACTTTCACCCTCTCTTCTAAAATGTGGGTAGACATGTAGCTTCTTTACAAAAAAACTGTTCTGCTTTGGCTCCTTCCCTCATACTTTAACCCTTCATCTAGCATAAAGCTGCCTCTATCAGGGATTCATAGTTGTACAAGCTGCATGACAGTTTCACTAGTGTTGGTGGTGTGAAAAAAGTATACACTGTGAAGTGGTAGACCTAGCTTCCATGGCTGGATGCTCTCCCTAATGTCAAAGTGGAACATGATACAGTCCTTGGACTGGTTGAATCCTGTCAAAACCTCCAACATATATCAGCATGGAATATAGATGATAAATGATGTTTGCCCCTATAAGATTATGTCCATTCCCAAACAGTTGACAATCTTTGACTTATCATTTGTAACCCTCTATTTTCTCTTTCCCTAATATACCCCACCTCTCACTTTTAATTTGCTTGATGCACTTAACAAGGAAGCTCAACACCGTCACTTGACTTACTAAAAATAGCAGCTAAATCTACCTGAAATTGTCTGAAATAAAGAAAGAACATTGATAATGAAGTCTTAGATATATCCCCTACCAATCACCACCAAAGAATGGTTGTATCTGGAAAGACTGATTCTAGGTCTGCTGTTTCATGGTTGACCAGGGGTTATGCAACAGCACAAACCTCATACTAATCTTTGTTCAACACCTCTGTAACTATATATTTCCAACAATCTCTTCAACTTCTAACCCACAACATTATAAAAGAGCCTAAAAATGCTAAAGGCACTACAACACATCCTAGTAACAATTTAACATAAAATACAAAACATTACATGAGATTTTGATGCCTAATTTAAGTGAAAATAATTAGTGAATCATCATTATCATCAACACCATTGTTGTTTTAACACCTATTTTTTGCATGGTTGCATAGGATGGGTAGAGTTTAATGAGGTAGATTTTCTATAGTTCAAATCCCTTCCTGTTGCTACCTAACCTGTTTCCAAGCAAGGTAATATTTTCCCATGACTAGACATATTTTTCAAGAATGACATCACTTGTTGACAGTGATATTCATTTACAACAGGCATGTAATGTCAAGTAAATGCAAACAGAAAAAATGGGCTTCTTTCAGACTCACAAGGTTTTGGCCAGCTTGGGGCCATAGTAGAAGATACTTGCTCAAGGTGCCATGCAGGACTAAACCTGAAACCATGTGGTTGGAAAGCAAACTTCTTAACCACATATCCATGCCTGTGTCTTAATAAAATTAAAATGAAATAAATGAGGTATGTAAGGTCGTTTGTTGAACTAATTTATTTAGATCCATACAAGACATTTTTCATATGGTTATTAATTCTGGTCAGGTTCTCAAAGAGAAAGATTTTATTATTTTTTTACATCAAACATCATCATTTAATGTCCACCTTCCATGCTGGCATGGGTGGGAATAACAATTCTTATTGATAGAAGATGTAAATCATTTACCTATTTTAGATGGAAATAATGTTTCATCATCTAACTGGTCTTGTACCCAGGTCATCAGATAATCAATATATTTGGGGGCTGAGCACTTGATTGGTTTTTTCACAGTCTGACCATCAGCCCAGTGGTACTCGTATTTTGGCCCGGCGGACATTACTGCACAACTCTCTTCCGTGCAAAATTCTGTGATTGTTCCATATAGCATGTTAATTTGATTAAAGAAATCAACAGCTGAAATTTAAAAAGAAGCAAGAGTTAGAACTAAACATTTAAAACAATCACCATCATCATCATCATTCAACAAACATGTTCCATACTGGCGTACATTGGATGCTTTGAGATGGATCTGAAGACTGCTTCATGCTCCAATAGTTGCCTTGACATGGTTTCTATTGCTGAATATCTTTCTCAATGCCAACCACTTTACAGCATGTCACTATGCAGCCTGCAAGACTAAGACCCTCTTCAACTAAATGGGAATTACAATAGAGAATATGGCAGCTTTATGTAATGGGATGGTAAGGGGATAAAGTAGTGAAACATGGAGCCAGAAAACAACAGGTTTCTTGCAGCAGGGGGGAAGGGGAACTAGCTTCACAGTTACTCAAGATAGGAAGGGAGTAGAAATGAGTGGGGATAAAACAGGAAGTGCGAGAGGGTAGAGGTTGCAAGAGTGTATGGGAGTGTGAGAAATGGTTAGAAACAGAGAATGAGTAAGAGAGTAAGTATTGTGAAGAAAAAATGGTGAGGTATGATAAGCAAGCAGGGAAGTGTAGGTGACAACTGTAGAAATTGGGTAGGGTTGAGGGGTGAGCAGTGATACAGTGGGTGGGGTGGGGGAAGGAGATGATCGACAGTGGAAAAAAGAGGAACGGAGAGAGAAGAGCAGTTGAATAGTAATAATAATAATAATAGGAAAGGTTTTGAATTTTGGCATAAAGCCAGCAATTTAAGTTGATTACATGGACCTCATTTTTCAACTGATACTTATTTTATTGGGCCTCAAAGGATGAATAGCAAAAGTTGTTGGAACAAATGCCACTAAGCATTTTGTCTGACATTAACAACTCTGCCAGTAACAATAATGGTTTCAAATTTTGGCACAAACCCAGCAATTTTGGGGGAGGAGGATATGTTGATTACATCAACCCCAGCAGCATTTGAACTCAGAACAAAGCTGGAAGAAATGCTGCTAGGCATTTTGTCTTGCATAGTAATGATTCTGCCAGCTTGCTGCCTTAATAATAATGGTGGTGATGATACAGGAGACAGAGGGGAGGAAGAGCAGGAGATGTGGTTGTGTCGGTTAAAAAAACATATTACAAAATATTAATGTCAAGACGAAACCTTGCATTCCAAAGTTTGTGTGTGTGAGTGTGTGTGTGTGTGTGTGTGTAACGGAATCTCTTATCAAAGATGACGTATAAGTGTTCAGCTTTTGCTGAACGACCCACACAAATAATTTGTTTACAGTGATCAAATGTATGCACTACACATAAGCTTACTCCAAACTGATGTTGCCCAAACAGGTGCATGATGTACCACACATAAGGTATTGAAGTAACCCCAGAGCAAACAGAGATGAAGTGTTTTGCTGAAGAACACAATGTACCAACTGGGTCCATGATCATGAGTGCAACACCCAAACCACTATGCACTCTCATTATATATACACATACATATAGATATAAATAAAATGGGTGACTGATTCACAATTTTACAACCTAAAGGAAGAAATATATATGTCACTAGAGTGACAAAGGGCACTAATCAGCACCAGTATTGCTAGAAATAGGAATCAAAACAACTCAATAGCCATGGCAAGCATTATCTTAATGACTGACAATGGAGGCAAGCTCTCTACAGCAGCAGATATAGCCAGATCATCAATGATTTTGCATTTTAATGCTTATGCCCCTTAATGCTCATCAGTGGCTCTCACTGTGCCCAGAGTTAAACTCAGCTCGCCATGACAGTTTATAAGATTTCCGTTGAAATCATACACTGGTTTCATAAACAGTAAAAGTGAATATTATAAATAATATGGGTGGCCAATTCACAATTTTATAAGCTAAAGACAGAAATACATATGTTATTAAAGTGACAAAGGGCACTAATCAGCACCAGTATTGCTAGAAATAAGAGTCAAAGCTTATATATACACACAACTGATGCCCTGCTACCATTGTCCTCCATCTCTGTCCACCTCTCCCACCTACACAATATTTCCCTATTTTTGGATTTTCTTACAGGCTTATTATACTGCTGCTCTCCACCTTTCCTATACTTCTACTTATCACCTCCTCCTCGTCCTCCTTCCTGAGATAGTTCTTTTACTTTCACCTCCATACTGATATTTATCACTGACCACACCATTCATCCCATTTACCTCTATCCACCTTCTCTAACCATCTTTCACTCTTATTAACCTATCCACTTATCTTCACCTTCTTGTATCTTGACAAGTACACTGACAACTTGTCAGCAAAATCTTTGTTCCAGCTACTCAACCCACTCCAATATAATGTGAGTTAGCCATGCATCATACCTATTTCTCTATCATACCCTCTCAACACCTGGCATAAAGCCACCTTCCCTTCAACTACAATCCCACTTTATTGAGGAACTTTTTCCTTTTGCTTTGTCTTGCAAGTTACTTGGCGACCTCACTAGTGCCAGTGTCATGAGAAAAAGTAGCCAATACATCAGGGAAGGTGCATGACTCAGTGGTTAGAGTGTCAGGCTCACAATCATGAGATAGTGAAGTCTGTTCCTGGACTGGACTGGGCATGGCATTGTGTTCTTGAGCAAAACACTTTATTTCACATTACTGTAGAAATGAGTTGCAATGTCACTGGTGTCAAGCGGTATCAACCTTTGTTTTCCCCTTAGATAACATTGGTAGTGTTTAGAGATGAGGCTGGTAAGCATGGATGACTGTTGGCTTTCCATAAACAACCTTGCCTGGACTTGTGTCTCAGAGGGTAACTTTCTAGAAGCAATCCCATAATCATTTGTGACCGAAGGTGGTCTTTACACTTTACACCCTGTAAAGTGGTTGACATTAAGAAGGGCATCCAGCTGTAAAAATCCTACCAATGCAGATAGTGGAGCTCAATGCAGTCATGCAGCCCATCCTGCCAAATGGTCAAAACCATGTTAGCATGGAAAACTAATGTTAAACAATAATGATGTTAACACAAAAGAAGTTTCAATTAAAATTTTATTGCAAGTTTTATCTGCTTGTTTCTTATTTATGCCCCACTCCACTGAAAGGCAGCACTAAATCAAAACTATGTCACCTCAGCTCAGCTACATTTATCAGAAGTGAAACCCTGTGATATAAAAATGCTATGATTTAATATTTAAATATTTTAAAATTTGATGCCTGTTCAAAGTTATTATTCATCTATTTACTTAAATATTTACTAATATAGAAGGGAGTTCCTGTTGTTTTTACAGCTGAGAATCCCTTTCTCCCATTAATGGTTCATCCAAGGGGAGGGGGAGTGAGAGAGAGGAGGAAGATGAAAGATGGCGAGAGAAGAGAGAGACAGTTTTATTTAGGGAGCTAAAGTGTGTTTATATTGAACTACAAAAACATCATTGTAATCTGTCAAGTGAGACAAAAATCTACAGAAATATGTATTTTATAAAAATATGGTGTATGTGCATTCATCTATCTATATATATTGTTTCCAAAAAATAAAAACGTGCAGCTTCCTGTCTTTCAGCAGTCTGTTGCTTTGTGTGTGTGTTTAGATGCATGGTTAAGAAGTTTGCTTTCTGACTATATAGTCCTGGGTTTAGTCCCACTGCACAGTGTCTTGGGCACTATAGTCTTCTATTATAGCTCTGGGTCAACGAAAGTGGATTTAATAGATGGAAATGTAAAGAAGCCTGTTGCATATATCTATATCTATATATATATATATATAAACATGCATATTTATGTATGTATATATGTGCTGTTGTCTCAACAGGACATGGTAATTGTAAACGAGCATTTATTTATTTATTTATGCACCCTTTTAAAGCCTAGCCAGGCTCATGGGCCCCGTTTCCCAGCTTTTACGGCGCCCCCCCCCCAGCTGGACGGGACGCCAGTCCATCGCAGCATTACTCAAGAAACAGGAAGAAAGAGCGAGAGAAAGTTGGGGTGAAAGTGTACAACAGGGGTCGCCACTACCCCCTGCTAGAGCCTCGTGGAGCTTTAGGTGTTTTTGCTCAATAAACACACACAATGCCTGGTCTGGGAATCGAAGCTGCAATCCTCCAACCGCGAATCTGCTGCCCTAACCACTGGGCCATTGTGCCTCCACATAAACGAGCATTACCATTATAGAAAAGATGTTCATTTCCAGTCTTCTGCAGAAAGCCTATATATTTGGGAAGTTTTCTTTTTGCAACAAAATCTACTTTCACTCTCTGTATATATCTTATTTACACAAGGCTTTCAAAAAAATAATTTGTTCATTTTCAATTTCAAATAGGGATCTTGAAACTTCCTGTCTTGATAGATTGTCAAAAAAGATGCTGCACCTCGACTCTTTACATTCTCCAGGCTCTCAATTGTTATTGCTTGCTGTATAAAGTACAAACTAGACAGTAGAATAAAAAAAAAAAAAAAGGAATATGTAAATGGATCTTTCAAGAGGTGGTAGGTCAGCACCAAACGGATGAGATACATGTTTATCTAGAAAACATGCCAGCACATACATTTGTATATTTACTGATTATTTACTACTGTTCTTATATATAATCTGTGACGTGTAATCACAGGGGTGTGAGTTTGAGTCTCATAGCTGGCCACCAACATTTTTTTCTGCAAAATAGGGGTAGTTTATCCTGTTCAGGCTATATTATTAGCATTATCCTGCATATGAGAATTTAAAAAATCACTTCTTTAACATTCTAAGACATCTCAACACTTCTAAAGCAAACTTTGTTTGTTTGTTTACTTTCATCGTAATTTGAATATATATATATATATATATATATATATATATATATATAAATATATATATATATAGACAGAAAGAGATAGAATCAAGAGAATAATGTGGAGTGGCAGTAAAGACATGTACAAGACAAAACATTGAAATTAAAATGAGATAAGAAGCTGAGAAGAGTTATGTGGCTTGAGGCTACTTACTATTGACAGCAACCCATTCATTAAGGTCTTCCCCTTCAGGTAGCAGCACAGCCATACGCAAGTTGCCACTACCTAAAGTGGCAGCAGCATGTTTCATCAAATCATACTGATGTGTACCTTCTGGAATGTTCTTCTTTGGCTTGAAAGTTTTGTTGTTTCGACCTCCACTGGAATGAGAGAAAAACAATAACATTTACTGTACAGCTCACAAATTCCTCACTCCATCCCCATTGTCATCTGACTGAAGAAATGCAATATTACATCTCATTGTTGAATAGCAGATATAACATGGGGACCTATGACAATATGGCAGTTTAGCAACCATATGAATTACTTAGAATATCTACACTTACACAGCTGAAATCCAATCTACAAAATTATTCCATGAGGATCTGAAGGCTAGTTCTTCAGACCACCAGAACATTAGTCATGGTTACACCATGATGTTATCATGAATGAAGTCCACAAAGCCATCATGTTTTGGACCATACAATGCACTACGAGTTGCTAATAAAGATCACCTGAGCAGGAAGTGCAGAAAGAAAGAGAGCAAAAGGCTGTCAAAAAGGTTTATGAACTGATGGCATCAAAGAAAGGAGTGGAAACAAGAGCCTGATTGATTGTTTACATGCAGCACAACACAGAGGGAACTGGAGAGTCTTGGCAAGCCAACTCCTGGACATGACAAGCACCTGGCAGATGATGGTTTTATTATCATCATCATTTAACGTCTGCTTTCTATGATAGCATGGGTTGGACAATTTGACTGGGGACTGACGAACCAGATGGCTACACCAGACTCCAATCTGATCTGGCAGAGTTTTTACAGCTGGATGCCCTTCCTATTGCCAACCACTCCGAGAGTGTAGTGGGTGCTTTTTACGTGCCACCGGCAGAGGGCCAATCTGGCGGTACTGGC
>NC_068982.1:77077827-77084889 GCF_001194135.2 Octopus bimaculoides | reverse complement strand
ACAATAAATGAGTATAATATAAAGTAAAGTAAATATCATAAGATAAATATAATATTTATCTTATGATATTTACTTTACTTTATATTATACTCATTTATTGTGCTTTTAATTATTAATTTTTCTATATGTGATAGTGGATTTTCATCGATGAGTTCTTGAAAATTGGTTATTTTCCCTAAAACTATATATTATATATATATATATATATATAAAGTGGTAGTTGTATATGAGGTTTGTCACAATGAAAAGAGTACAAGAGTACTTAAATACTAAGTCAGTACAGTGTATTAATATTTCAAGTTTAGGAATCCAACATATACTACTCATGAGTTTCTCATTGATGGAGGTTTCCAGGTAAATGAGTATTGTTTCTAGCAAGGAAAAGAGTGTATTAATTACATAGCATTTAGTATGTGAACCTGAAATTTATGTACTTATCTGTCTATAGATGTCAGTATATATGGGCCTGCATATATCTTGAAGAGGAAGTGCAGAGCTCATAACCTTTTTGGCACTCCTCGATCGGCTATTTAATGAATCATCAACAGTTCAATTAAATAGCAATCACACTAACCTCACTTCCACATGAATAAGAAAAGACTAGGTCATCAAATGGAAGAGCAAAAGATAATTGCTGTTGGGGAAATAAAAGTGTCATCATCATTGTATTCCATGCTGACATGGGTTGGACAGTTTGACAGGAAATGGGCAGACTCCAGTTGTCTGTTGTGGCATGGTTTCTACAGCTGGATGCCCTTCCTAATGTCAACCACTTTACAGTGTGGTGGATGCTTCTTACTTGCCACAGGTACATTTATGCAGCAACAGCACCTGTAAAGGTCAAGCTTGAAAGTATGGATGACAATGAATTTACTTCGCTTGACGCATCCTTTCAAGTACAGCAAATTGCCACAAATTATATCAGAACTCACTGATTAAATGAAAACTCCAATGTTTAGTGTATCTTTGGCTTAATTAACACACCAGCATCGGTTGTCAAGCGATGGTGGGGGACAAACACACACACATATATATATATACATATAAACGACAGGCTTCTTTCAGTTTCCGTCTACCAAATCGACTCACAAGGCTTTGGTCGGCCCGAGGCTATAGTAGAAGACACTTGCCCAAGGTGCCACACAGTGGGACTGAACCCGGAACCATGTGGTTAGTAAGCAAGCTACTTACCACACAGCCACTCCTGCGCCTATATATATTATATATATTTATAGTAAAGAGTGGCTATTCTTTACCCTGTTGACTTGGTCCTCAGTAAAGATATTGGAGTGTAAGTTCAAATCATTTGAACACTACTATGTGTTTTCTATATTGAAATTCTCTTGATCTCATTTATTGAATATATATATATTAGGGTATTTAGAAAGTAATTGCATTTACCAGAAAGGATATAAAAATTAATGCAAACTATGTTCATCTGAATAGTTTTAATCAAGAATGTAATCACCATCATTTTCAACGACAGCAACCCAATGGGAAAGTAACTTTTTTATGCTGTTCAAAGAGACCAATTTCTTTTCTGGAAAAAAGTCTGAAAGACTTTTCAACTTCTCCACTTTCCTGAATGTTTTGCCTCTTATAAAAGGTTCTAGTAATTGGAACCGATGGAAATCTAAGTTCTAAGTCAGGTGAGTATGGAGGATGTGGAAGAATTTCTCATCCTAACGATCTTATTTTTTTCTTGGGTTTGTTTTAAAGAATGTGGCCATGCATCGTCATGCTGGAGAATAACACTTCTGTTTACCAAAGCTGGCCACTTTCGATGTAATTTTTCATTTATACAATCAAGTTGTTGGCAGTAGATATTTGCATTGATGGTTGTTCCATGTTCCTGTAGCTCATAATGGATAATACCTTTCATGTTCCAAACACAGAGCAAGGATTTTTGCAGATAGAATTCTAGATTTGGTGTTGGCACTGCCTTCTCATGTGATAACCATTGTCTTTTTTGTTTTCTGTTGTGATGAAAAACCCATTTTACATCACCTGTAGTAATGCACTGCAGAAACAACAGGATGTTATTCCTGGTTAGAAGATTGCTGCAGATGGAACATTGTTCAGTTTTCAAGTGTAAGCTCGTGAAACCCAAATTCCCTCTTTGCACGTTTTCTCAATTTGCTAGAGATGTTTGTGGATAGTTGAACATAAAACATTAAATTTTTGCACAAAATCTCTGGTGCTTTGATATGGATTTGGTACAATAGCCTCATTCAAAAGGTTGCCATTCAGAGTGGGTTATCTTTCAGAGCAAGGCTTGTTGGATATGTCACAATCATCAACTTTAAGCCTTTTAAACCACAGCTGACATGTACGAGCTTTCACTGCATCTGGATACACTTCACAAATGTTTATTATTACTTCTGTAGTGGTACTTTTCTTTTCAAACACATACAGCAAGCAGTGGTGAATATGTTGTTACATAAAGTTCTTATCCTCCATGGGGTTAATTACTTAAATAACTATGAATGACACATTGTGGGAGAGAAATGATATACTATTTTTAGATCTTGCCCATTTGACCTTGGCTCTGATGTGTTTTTTGGTTCATATTTCATAGTGGTGAAAGAATGCAATTACTTACTGAAGACCCTAATTTCTATTTCTCTCTCTCTCTATGTATGTATATATCTCCAACTCCATCATTTTAATACTCCAAATGTTAAATATACATTCACCAATGTAACTATTATCATTTGTATGGCATCTCAAAATATTTACAATTTTTTAAAACAGTTTCCTTTCACTGTACCAACAAATATATATTTATTAAGTCACTCATATTCTAAGACCACTAAGTTATCTCCTGCATTAGCTTTGAGACAAAAACTCATGAATACTTCTTTCTCACTGTGTATATTTGATTCTACTTTAGTTTTGCAATGTTCTAAATATGATCACAAAAGATTTCACGTAACAAAAAAAACTATCTTTGGTACACTTTCAACTAACTCTTAATTATTACAAATCATTAACTGATAGTTATTCAGCATACATTATACATAGATTAAATAATAAAACTCCTAATTAATTCCAGCGTTTAATTATTGTAAAAGTGGTGAATTGGCGGAATGATTACATCATTGGACAAAATCACACAAGGTATTTCTTCTTGCTCTTTAGATTCTGAATTCAAATCGGAGGTCAACTTTGCCTTTCATCCTTGCAAGGTTATCAAAATGCCAGATAAGTACTGGTATCAACTGCACTCTCTCCACAAAATGCTAGCCTTGCACTTAAATTAGAAACAACTTTCCAACAGTAATATCCAATAATCTTATCTTTTTACCTTTTACTTGTTTCAGCCATAGGACAGTGGCTGTGCTAAAGCATTGCCTTGAAGAATTTTAGCTGAATAACTAACACCAGTACATACACTTTTAAACCTGGTACTTATTCTACAAGATTTTTTGCTGAGCTAAAGTTAGAGTGGGGACAAACAAACCAACAGTGGTTGCCAAGCAGTGTGTGGGGGTACTCTTTCTCTCTCTCTCATACACACACAAATAGTCGTGTGCACACACAACAGACTTTCACTTTCTGTCCAAATTCACTCAGCAGGTATTATTTGGACCAAGGTTATAGTAGAAAACATTTGCCCAAGTTGCTGCATAGTGAGACTGAACCAAAATCACATGGTTGTATAATGAGCTTAACTACACAGCCAAGACAATCACCTATAAAGCAGGTCTGTCTCTCTTGAAGAAATTGTACCTGCAATCTTTCATTAAATTCTGTTTAAAACTAGTAACACTATTGAATCACCTGACACTTGTAGTTTTCAGTTTACATTATTCATGCATCATCTACTGGCTATGAAGTCCTTTGGCCAGCGTACCCGAGGTCCTACTGTACATTTTGTGTACTTATAGCTTGCTTTGTGAGCACAACAAAGAAAAATTCTTGAACACTATGCTACAAAAATATCCTGAGAAAATTCAGTTTTGAGCACAATATTTGCAGGGCATAGACATCAGCCCATCATAAAATATGGGTTTATGATAGGTATCCATTGTAAGACAGACAAGTTCTGAGTAAAATATATATAAGTACAAAATGTCCATAATTTTCATGATTTTTTTCTCTCTGATATAAAGTAAAATTCTTATCTGCCTGGAAAACATGTCACCTTTACAAATCCATTAACTTTAATCAAGAATTAGATTCCAAATGTAAAGAGGTACACTAACTACAGAATTAAGGTGCTGGACAACTAATTACAAAGATACAAATTAAAATCCTCCTCCAGCAAGAAAATGCAATACTAATTTCAACTGGAACTGAGATGGAATGTTACAGAAAGACACTTTTCATTCTATATACAAAAAATATGGAACGTTAAAAAAGAAATTGTTTAGAAGATGGTGAACTCAGAAATGTTTCAGCCAATTGTTAAAAGTGTGGAAAATGAAGTGGTATTATGTAACACAATACTGAGACATCTTATCTCAAGATGAATATTGGTCATGAATGGAGAGTCTATGGTGAAAAAGGTAAAGGAAGAGATGGAATGGTTCAGCAATATCATGGTGGAGAACATGAAGTTGGCTGACATGTGGGGAAGATAGAAGGATTAAGTTGTGTACCAACAGTCACCCTACCACAGGGATTTTATTTGATTGAAGATATATAGTGTGGGTTGGTTAATTCAGATACACAAATAGAATAAGCCCAGTAATGTCTTATTTTCTCTGCAATCTAAGGTAATTTAGACCGAGCAGTGGTAATTTGTGACTTAAATTTCAATCATTTACCACAACACCTAGTCATAAGCTACAGGCTGCATAAGAGACCTAACAAGGTGCTACATAGTAGAATATAATTTACAACCACACAGTTGCAAAGTAAATGTTCTTTTATCACACAGCTATGCTCCTTAGCACTGAATGTTTGAATTGATTACTGCTCAATTACTCTCTCGTTTGGTAACATCTCTGTCACCCAAGACTAGAAATCTGTTCTCACTGCTGCTCTACCCAGCTTCTGATATTTACCACACACATACAACTCAGGTGACAGAAGCCATCATGCTGATAAGCTAGTCAGTTCTCTCCATTCAAGACAGATTCAGTTCTTTCAAAATAAGAACCAGATCAGTTTAAGAACAGCCTATACCCTAATGCTGTATGCATTCTCAGCAGTTGATAACCCACAAAGCTACAATTAACATATTAGTTTCTATTAACTGTACTATATAAACTTGTGTCTGAGCACAACCAAACCACATTTCAATACATATACCATGATACTGAATATTATAAATTCTTACCATACCTTCTCTAACATAAGTTCAAACTATCTATGGACACTTCTATTTCTGGATATGGACTAGACAACATTTATAAAAGGTTAGTAACATTAGCCGACTGGCTGGAATCCTAATATTTCACCATCATCATCATTTTAACATCCACTTTTCTATGCTTGCATAGGTCAGATGGAATTTATTGAGACAGATTTTTTTACAGCCAGATGTCCTTCCTGTTGCTAACTCCCATGTTTTTCTTTGGCCAGACATGAAAGCTTTCAGTTTCTGTCCACTAAGGCTTTGGTTAGCCCCAGGGCTATAGTAGAAGACACTTGCCTAAGGTGTTATGCAGTAGGACTGAACTCAAAACCATATGCTTGGGAAGCAAACTACTCAAGCATACAGTCATGCCTGCACCTATAGACAATGTCTGTATTTAGTAATCTTAAAATTTAAGGCTGTTCTTCAGTTCCTCCTCAAATTAATTCTTTAGCCTTTAAATTACTGCCAAATGTAATGCTTATTTATTTACATTGCTTTGAATTTATCACACATTATCTTGTAGCATTGAGATTTGAATGATGTGAATGTATATTTTTAGAATGACATTGTAGGGTAGGTGTGAGAAGCCAGATCTGGCTGGATTAAATGCTAAAGGGTTGTATTAGCCTAATTAATTGTATTAATTAGCTATATGTTTCATTGATAACACTTTATTTCAGGTCACACAACAGCTGATGTTATCCCAATCAATATTTTAGACTTACTGAGGAGTATATCAAGCGAGTTATTTTCAGACCAGATAATATTAGAACAGTTGTTTTGTTAAGGGACAGTAAAGCTTTTTATAGCAATAGGAGAAACAATCAACAATCAATAAAAAAAATAGTAAAACATGAAAGTAGTTTCTAACAAAGAGCTAGTAATTTAAACTCCACCCAGCTAATATGGAAATAAATGGTCTTTCCTCTATGAATGTTAGGTTGTAGCTAAAAAAAAGTTATCACATGAAGTTCCCATCTCATGACCTTCCTAACTTCTTTTACTTGTTTCTGTTACTGCCATGCTGGGAGTAGTGCTTCAATACTTATTTTTAAAGTTTGGTTTCTTTTGCAGAACAGCTAAGTTACAGGGACATAAACCAACAGCAATGGTGATGAGAGACAGAGACAAACACATATGAGGGACTTTTACATGGTTTCTGTCTAGCAAATTCACTCACATGGTACTGGCCAACCCAAGATTACAGTAGACACTTGTACAAGTGATATGCAGTGGGACAGAACCTGAAACCGTGTTGTTGCAAAGCAAGCTTTTTAATGCAGTATATTTTTGTTACTTTCACTCGTAGGCTGGAGTGTAGATATGATGGTGTATTGTGTAGTTGATATTGTTTGAAAAGAACTTGCAGATAGAAGTATATAGAAGTTTGCTTCTCAACCATGTGGTTTCAGGTCAGCAGGGTTAGTCAAACAAACTGACACAAATAAACTAACACTAATTATCAAGCAGTGAAGAGGAAGGAGGGAAACACAAACACATATGACAAGCTACCACATAGTTCCTATCAACTAAATTCACTCACAAGGAATTGGTTGGTCTGAGGTTATAGTAGAAGACACTTGCCCAAAGTGTTGTATGGTGAGACTGAATCCGAAGCATGATTGCAAAGTGGACTTCTTAACCGCAAAGCCAAACCAGCACCTAACTTCTCAACCACAGTCACATTTTAGTTGCTTTTTTTAGAGAGAGAGAGAGAGAGAGAGAGAGAGAGAGAGAGAAAGAGAGAGAAAGAG
>NC_068982.1:77058668-77076765 GCF_001194135.2 Octopus bimaculoides | reverse complement strand
TCAACTCCAGTACTTAATTTAAAGTCTGGTACTTATTCTTAGTGTCAATAGCTGAACTGCTAAGAATCTTACTTCTCAACCAGATGGTTCTAGGTTCAGTCCCACTACGTGGCACCTTGGGCAAGTGTCTTCTACTATAGTCTTGGCTGACCAAAGCCTTGTGAGTGGATTTGGTAGATGGAAACTGAAAGAAGCTTGAGTAACTATATAAAATGTTGTTGTAATAAACTGCTCTATATTTTTAGAGTGTGCTGCTTTCTGATATGTTTTTTTTAGTAACTGACTATATATATATGTGTGTATGTGTCCCACCCACCACTTGACAACCGGTGTTGGTGTGTTTGTGTCCTTTTAACTTAGCAATTTGGCAAAAGTGACCGATAGAATAAGTACCACTTCTTAAAAAAGAAAAGTACTAGGGGTCGATTCATTCGCCTAAAAATTCAAGGCAGTACCCCAGCATGACCACAGTCTAGTGAGTGAAACAAGCTAAGGATAAAATCAAAACTGGTTGCTAAATGGTGGTGGGGACAAGCACAAACACAAATATACATTTACAATGGTCTCACAGTTTCCATCGATCAAATTCACTCACAAAGCATTGATCATCTGGTGTTATAGTAAAAGATACTTGCCCAAGGTGCTACTCAGTGGAACTGAACAGGAAACCATCTGGTTGTCAAGTAAGCTTTTAATCACACAGCTATGTCTGCACCTATAATCACACAGCCAGGCCAGTAGACCCCCGCCCCATCAAAATACTCCAAACAAACAAACAAGCGAACAAAAATCTTATTGACATTTTATTTTAATAGCCTTCTTTATAGTTCAAAAGTGAAAATATTTTCAAATAAGTAAATCATTTTGTTCTTCAAATTTGATGATGCTTTCTCTAAGAAAGAAAGTATATAAGAAATTTTAGAAACTAAAACAAAGGTTTTAAGAAGGCTAGACTCAGGCAGATAGAACAATGCCATACTGCTATAAGAAAAAGAATCAGGTTTTCTCTTTCAATAATAGTAACAACAAAGATCAGACACTAGCATTGGATTTTGATGCGTGATTATAGTATAGAACATGACATATTTTTACTTTCAAATATATATTGATAAACTGTGTATATCCGAGGAGGACTTTTGTTGAATAAGCTTAGCAACCAATTTTAAAAGCACTGGGAATATCTACTGTATTATGCTTACATTTTTCTTCAAAGCAACTGGACAGATACAACCCAAACAGCTTAATAATGTGAATCAATAAAGAGGATTATTAATATCATGAAAAAAATTGACCTAATCTTTTCCATTAGAAATATTACAGAGCGATCACTTGATATTAATGAACATACATCTATGTTATATATAATAACAACAATAATCCTTGGATGGAATTTATAAACATTTAATGCATCGCTACGTACGTTTCCACGAATCACAACTCTTAAGATCACAGTCTGTATTCCTGGGATGATTACAGTGTAGTCCATAATATGAGGGCATCTGGTTGATGATGATGAACATCATCATATATTCAAAACATTTCTCCATAAACAAATTTTAAAAATATGATACTGTGTGGTACCTTGAGCAAGTTTCTCCTACCTTCTACTTTAGATATGGATGAATCAAAGTCGTCTAAGTTGATCTGATAGACAGGAACTGAAAGAAACTCAGTGTTTGTGTATGTGTGTGTGTATGCGTGTTTCCTGGTCTTGACACTGCTTGTTTGACAGTGACACACATTCACAACAATTATGCAGTGTTATTCACTATTTCCAATAACCAGGACACTACTTCAATAAAACTCCATCTGACCCATGCCAGCATGGAAAAGTGGAGCTTGGAATGACGACGACAATGATATAGGTAGTTTTTTAAAAATCTTTAGCAAGAGATTTAACTCATTAATTAGGACTTTTTCAGTTTCTAAAAACATCCTTCCGAGGAAGTCTTATAGTATAACTACTTACAATGTAGTGATATTTCATGTTGTCATGGTTATTTACTTTCAGACAAATAGATTTAAGTGATTGGTATAGAGAGGAGGAGGAGGAGGTGCAAGATATTCATTTCTATGCAACAGGAGCCATCTATTGAAGTAGTATAGATTTGAAGATCATTTTACGATGCTGCCTATGCAATAAACACACATACACAATTAAAAAGAGATTTTAAGATTAATAGCAGTGTTTTAATTCTGAGTAAAATCAGTGAAGCAAAATTATATGGTACAAATCATAGTTCAATAATAATGTGGGAGAAGGTGTGTGTGTGTGTGTGTGTGTGTGCATACACACACATTGTGATAGTCTATGCTCTAGTTCTTCAAGTACAGATAATTATAATTAATGAACAGAAAAACTTAAAGAAATAGAGCAAAAAAAAAAAAAAAAAAAAAAAAAAAAAAGATTTAGATTTAGATTTTAGCTAAATTTAATACTCTTGAGGTTTTGGAAGCTGAGTAGCTGAAGGATATAAGATGTTCACATCTCACATCATATTCTGATTAACCACTGCCAAACACAGTCTCGTATTCTTAGGCAAGGCACATCACTCTATCTTCAACTATAAATAGATATTGTCTGACTGTTGAGTAAAGGTTAGTATCAAAACACTAAACATCTGCATAAACACAGTAATTCCACCCATACTTACTGATATAGCAAACAAATTTCATGTCATACACTTGCATATAGAATTTTGAGGTGCAGGCATGGTTGTGTGGATAAAAAGATTGCTTTGGAACCACATGGTTTGGGTTCAGTTTCACTGTGTGGCAACTTGTGCACAACAGCCCCAAGTTGGCCAACAGATGGAAACTATAAAGAAGCCAGATGTGTGGGTCTGTCCAGGTTTTGACATTTGCATGCTGATTGTAGACAATGTCTTTGTTCATAAAAAAACCCCCAAAAATTATATCATTTGCCTGCAATCTTCTATGAAAACATGACCAGTTGTAGCCATTCCTGTTCAAAGGACTAGAAGGCATATTAACCTTGATTACAAACAGGTGAGAGCAGGTGACAGGAAGAATGTGCAGCCATAGAAAATCTATTGCAACAAGTCTCATCTGACCCATGCAAGCATGTGAAAATGATGATAATGATAAACTAATAACAGTAAATGACAGTGCATACTAGGCTTGATGGTAGGTAAAGAGTAAAAGAACACAACACACATTGAGAAAGAATTACAGAGACTGAGAAAGAAGGGAGGGAGTGATGTCAAAATAGTTATGAGAGGAGTTACACAAATGAGAAATTTGTTTCATTTTAAGGTAAATATTTTTCTTTTGAAAATTATTATTTATTCTATAATTTTGATAAAAGTTAAATTATAATTGTTATATGTATAACATATTTCCTGATATTACCCATGGTGGCAAAAGTATACTTCTAAAGTTACCTGTCATATGATGGGTAACACTAATAACAGAATGAAAACAAACACAGCTTTAAAAAATAAAATACAAGTTGGGCTATTGTAAGCAAAGTTTTGCATTATGATCAATAAAAGAAGACGAGAGGAATGACTATAATGTAATAGTTCAAGAGAGTATTGTAGTTGAAAGTATGTTTGGGGAGATGCTAGTACAAAGATAATTTTTTCCTGTTTAATAGTACTGAATGAAAGTGTTGCCTTATTGCTCTCGTGATTCTAAGATTGTGGTTTGATTCCTGGACTGGGCAGTGTATTGTGTTCTTGAGCAAAACACGTCAATTCATGTGGTTCCAGTTCATTCAGCTGTAAATGAATTTCAGCAATAGCTGGGATGTTGATCCTGTAACAGACTGGAGTCTCATTCAGGAGGGAGTGTTGTAATCTAAGTCATTTATATATATGCTGTGGAAACCAGGCTGAGCTCTGGCCTTATGAGTACTAGGATTCAAGGCAGACCAAATTTAAGTTTAATACTAATAGGTTTAGCCATCCGGTTGCACCAGTCCTCAGTCAAATCGTCCAACCCATGCTAGCATGGAAAGCGGACGTTAAATGATGATGATGATGATGATGATGATGATGATGTATTTGGCTTGTGTGTGTCTCCTACCTGTATATGCAAGTAGTGTGAGTACAGTGTCCTATGTAAGTGCAAAACCTATTTCTGAGACTTTTTTCAAAGTTAAAGTAGACATAGTTATAAAGATTATCCCCAAACTAAGAAGTTCAGGCAACTTACAGAATTCTAAGCAAGTTCTATAATGGAATGAGAGAATATTTGTTCAAGATCTTCACTACACAACTATATAATAGTAACTAGAAAATGAATCAGTGTCTAAAAGATATTTAAACTGAAGTTTGATCAAGGTTCACATTTCGACAAACTAGTTCTAAACAGAAAATTTTTATAAATCAAATACAAATGAGAGAGAGAGAGCGAGAGAGCGAGAGAGAGAGAAAGAGAGAGATTGATTGATTGATTCAGAGTATTATAACAGTGTTGGAAGTGATAGGTCACTAGTTGATAAAGTTAGATAGGTTATCCATGACAATGGCACACACAATGTAGCATATTTATATAGATTAGGGTTAATCACTAGAACAATTGAAGAGTTGAACCTAGATCTGAAGTACATTGTTTAAGGGCAATGAAAGAGACACCCTTAAAACTGGAGAAGTTTTTAGTCTTGGTGACTGATCTGTATGTATTTAATAGTAGACAAGTGGAATGGAGGAGCATGTGTGTGTGTGTTATATGAAGCTAAAAAAAAAAAAAAAGGTAGAAGTCTCCTTATAGAGACATCTTTGACACAGAATTGTGATCGGCCCTACAAAGAAGGTGGACACCCTCTCAGCAAGTAATCTAGAACATCAGACAGTTTGCAAGCTGCACATTGCAGGAATGTGTCTTTTGTTTAATATATCTTTAGCTTTTACTTGTTTTAGTTTCTGAACTGTGGTCATGCAGGGGCATCACCTTCAGGGATTTAGTCAAACAAATTGACTTAAATACTAATCTTCACATCTGGTGTATTTGTAATATGTATACACACACATACAATCTATCAGTCTCTTTTGCCAAACTGTTAGGTTACATGGATGTAAACAAACCAGCATCAGCTATCAAGTGATGGTCCCCCCCCCCCATTTATCTATGTATATATGACAAATTTCCACAGTTTCTGGCCTGGGGATATAGTTGAAGACACTTGCCCAATTTGATATGAAGTGGGAATGAACTTGAAACCATGTGGTTGCAAAATGAGTTTCTTAAACAGTCGTGCTTGTACCTTATTAATTTTCTTCCTAAAAATCTCCAGCTGGGTTATAAATTATCAATTAAATATTAACATAATCAACTGACTTTTTTTTTACTTCTTATTACACATTACTGCAATATACATAAGGTCAACTAATGATGCATTCTTTGATTGTCTGATTTACTATTTTAAAACTATAAAACCAGAAATATATAATATTGATTAGATTAATATGGCATGCTAAATATACTTTCCTTACAACAACAGACAATTTTTTCCTTATAATCACTTGCTCAGTTCTCAAGTGATTATAATATTCATTTGTATTACCCACCATCTCATAATGTCACTGTGCAAAGTTTATTATAACAGCTAGGGTTTTAATTTTCTAAATGTATACAGAGCTCTCCCAATTAAGCAGCCACATGGTTCTGGGTTCAGTCCCTCTGCGTGGCGTCTTAGGCAAGTGTCTCCCACTATAGCCAAGGGCTGACTAAAGCCTTGTGAGTGGATTTGGTAGACAGAAACTGAAAAGAAGCCCATCATGTATATGTATATATTTGTGTGTGTGTGTGTGTGTGTGTGTGTGTGTTTGTCCCCATCAACATTGCTTGACAACCCACGGTGGTGTGTTTATGTCCCGGTAACTTAGTGGTTTGGCAAAAGAGACTCATAGAAGTACCAGGTTTACAAAGAATAAGTCCTGGGGTTGATTTCTTTGATTAAAGGTGGTGCTCCAGCATAGCCACAGTCAAATGACTGAAACAAGTAAAATAATCTTTTACCTTTGACTTGCTCCAGTCGTTAGACTGAAGCCATGCTAGGGCACCATCTTGGAGAAATTTTTAGTCAACTAATTGACTCTAGTACTGTTTTCTTTTTAAGCCTTGTACTTATTTTACTGGTCTCTTTTGTCAAACTGCTAAGTTATGGGGACATAAACACACCAGCTTTGGTTGTCAAGTGGTGGGTGGGAGAAACACAAAGACACACACACATGCATAAATACAAACAAACACATGAGTGTCTTTCAGTTTCTGCCAACCAAATCCATACACAAGTCAGCCCGAGGCTATAGAAGACACTTGCCCAAGAGGTACACAGTGGGACTGAACTTGGGACCATGTGGTTAGGAAGCAAACTTTTTAACACAAAGCCAGGTCTGCACATATGGAAAAAAAAAAAAAAAAAAAAAAATCCAAATCTTTTTAACAAAATTTAAATTGAATTCAATGAGATATCAAATATGCATGCCTGATCACTGAACAATAGGAATTTTTAATAAATTAATTAGATGCAAATTTGATAAAAAATTTTTGTATCTCCAATGAGAAGCTGGTTAAACCAGTCTCAGTTATAATTATTAAAGACAGAAATAATTCAATTTAAACAAGCACCAAAGCCAAGAATTGAGGATATTTTATAAAATTTATAGAAGACAAGCTTCAACACTCAATCACATCTATCACCAAAGAAGTATAATTTATTATATTTACAGGAGTCAGCTCTCAATGTGCAATTCAACCTCTGCTCTCTATCACATCTAAAATTTGTGAAATGATTAACTGAAACTCCCTAAATATTCAAACCACCATGTTCCAGAATGGCCTTAGCCATGATGGTTAAATCAAAGTAAAGAACCTAAGTATCTATGCATGCACTTGATTTGCAAGAATTAACAACCAAATCCTCCCACTGAGAGAGAGAGAGAGAGAGAGAGAGAGAGAGAGAGAGAGAGAGAGAGAGAGAGAGAGAGAAAGAGAGAGAGAGAGAGAGGGGTGGTGGTGGTGGTGGTGGTGGTGGTGCAAGCATGGCTGTGTGGTTAAGAATCTCATTTTGTAACCATGTGGTTTCAAGTTCAGTCTAATTGCACAGCTCCTTGGGCACAGGTTTTTGGTTCTAGGTAAATTCCACCCATGGACAGATGTTATTCCAATTTCGATTATTATTGTTTCGTTTCTTTCGTGGTCAGATATTGTAATATTGGGTTTATTGTTTTCTATATGGTTAGGTATTATTACTGAGCTATCTATTAAAATCTTAACCTTTTCATTTGTTGTTACCTTTTCTATTTTCACGTTTCTGATTTTCTGTTTTTTGGTGTGTTATATTGCTGTAGTTGGTTCGCAAAGATTATCTTGGTTATCTCATTATGTCTCTATATTTCATGTGTGCTATTTTTCCATATTGTATTGCCATAGTTCAATATTTCCTTTGTTTTTTTACAATATCTGCATGACTTTTTTCTTCCATAGTAGTTGTTTCTGTCTTGTAAATACTGTATATTTTTTTATCTCTCATTGAGTATTTGCTTTGTTTTATAAATTTCAATGAGTCTTGTATTTTTTGTATTCATTGACATTGATATTTTTATGCATTCTTTTTTTTACTTCTATAATATTGTAACACATATAATAATGATAATTATCATTATTATAATTTCACCTATGCTGAAATTTACCATGGTGGAGTATACCGTGGTGGAATTTACCAGTCACCCAGCTCTTTTACTATAGCTCCACGATGACCAATGCCATATGAGAGGATTTGGTACATTAAACCCTTCAAGGATAGAAGCTGGTTACACATATGTGTGTGTCTATGTTTGTCCCTTCCTCCTACTATTTGACAATTGGTGTTGGTTTGTTTATAATAGAATAAGTCCCAGACTTTATACCACATTATAAATCAACAATATTTTAACACAGTATATTGACATTTGTCTAGATTTTATTCATCTTAACTTTGACACCTAATATCTTAAGTCTAATTTCACCACTTATGAACGACTGAACACCACTAAAGTCAACACATTATCATTTAATGCCTGTCTCCCACGCCGATATGGATTGGATGGTTTGAAAGAATCTGATGAGACAGAGAAACTGCACTGAACTCCAATATCAGTTTTGGAATGGTTTCTATGGCTGAATGCTCTTCCTAATACCAAAGATATTTTAGTAGTATTTTCACAAGTTTCAATTGGCTTGTGATACAGAATATGAAAGTATAACTATTTTAATTTTTTTTGACATTCTAATATCCTAAAAGATAAAGTTGTTATAAGAATATGTTAAATTGAAATCACTTGTAAAGTTTCCTTAATGCTGAATTATTGATGAAAGAGGCTGTGTTAGAAGACGGAGAAAACTTGAGTTTCTAAGAATAGAATACATGTAACCTCATTCATCTTTGATCCAGGAAAATACAGCAGACTCAATTGTGGACCTTGTTATTCTTAAGGATTGATCTGTGACCACATGGGTCAGCAATCAGTCAAAGATGTTGATTGTAATGGCAAAATATGTACCAGTGACCACCACAATTCTCAGCTACTGCAAGTGCACAGACTATTGCTCATGTTTATATGACAGAATTGTGAGGATGAAGCCTTTTTTAGTATGAATTTATGTACTTGTACTGATTGACATGAGACCAGAGAACAGAAAGAATACAAGGGCACCTGATTGTAACAAATGATGCCAATGTATGTGTTCTATATAGGAAAAGGTAGAGATGATCAAGAAAATATTTGATGGTTTAGTCGTGTGTCACGAGATTGGTGTCAATCAATCTACCATTTGTCTAATTTACAATGTGCAAGGAGATGATTCATTTGTTATTTTGTTGTTTAGGAACTAAACCTCTGTTACTAGAAAAGAAAAAAAAAAAGCAGGATAAAGTCAAGATGGTCCATTTTTGTAAGAGAAACAAATATCAAAATATCGATGATGATGGATAACAACAATTTAGGCACAAAACCAAAAATTTTTAAGAGAGGGGATGTACCATCAATCCCAGTATTTGATTGGTATTTTATTTTATCAACCTTGAAAGGATGAAAAGCATAGCTGACCTTGGTGGGATTTGAACTCCATGTAAAAAGAATGTGAAAAGCTGGACCAAGTACAGCAATGCATTTTTTCTGACACTAATGATTCTACCAGCAACAACAATAATAGGATTCAACAACTGGTGAGATGAAAACTCAGCATCATTGTTGAATTACTGATGGTTTGGAATTAGATTACACAAACTGAAAAGCTAAATTCATTTTCAAGTTATGCAATATAATTTCCATGTACATATAAACCATTGATCTTTACATGCTTACAGTGGTATTATTGAATAACTGAAATGGTTTTGAGTTGAAGACTGTACATGACTGGTGTCTAGAACTTACAACACAACAGAATGAAATAGCTACATATCTCTTAGTAATTGATGTTAATTTAGTAGCTTAAAACATCCATTTAAGAAGGCAAAAAAAAAAAAAACTACAATATTGTTTTCAAATTTTGGTACAAGGCCATAAATTTCAGGGAAGTTGATTAGATTGACTCCAGTGCTCAACTGATACTTATTTTATTGACCTTGAGAAGATGAAAGGCAAAATTGATCTCAGCAGAATTTGAACTGAGAATGTGAAGACGGATGAAATGTTGGTAAGCATTTTGCCTTGTATGCTAATGGTTCTGCTAGTTTGCTGCTTTACAAAAAGGCTGTAATATTAAGATAACAGGTGGGGAGCTGACAAAATGAGTGCCATTTCTTCCAGCTCTTTACATTTTGAGTCCAAATCCCACTGAAATCAACTTTGTCTTTCATCCCTTTAGGGTTGATAAAATAAAGTACCAGTGAAACCAGGGCTGATGTAATCAATGAACTTGACCCTCATCTCGAAATTGTTGGCTTTGAATCCAGCAGAGAGTATGTTGTGATTTTGGTCACTTTATTGAGAGAGAGAGAGAGAGAGAAAGAGAGAGAATATATAAGTAATAAAAATCAATATTTTAGAAATAAGGCTATGACAGTAAATATTATAACTGGAGTACAAAATCTACAAATGCAAGTATTGTATAAAATAACTTTTATATTGAGTTAGTTGATACAGAGCCACTTATGTCAATATGACATGAATACAGAATAAACAAAAACTAGTGAGGCATTAATTTACTGTTAGTTAATCAATAGTTGAACTAAAATGTGTCAGGCTCAAAATAAGAATTATCATTGCCAGAAGTGGTTTTTGTTTTATTTTTACTACGTTGCAAAATTTGAAGAATATCAATATTACATCAGTTTTGGACAGGTAAAACATCATGCTGATAAGGGATAATTGAAAACCAATATATAAATTCACAGGTAAATAATTTGAATTACACACACACAATTACATATATATATCTCAGTTTACAAGTGGCAAAAGCGGATCAAAATTTTACCAGTGAATCAAGTGTGGCTGTCTTCAGAAGCAAACAATATTTTAAAATTTGTCAAAAGAAAAAAAAGGCATCATTTTTGATATCTGACAAGTAAATCTGAATAAATATGAAAGTAAGCAAAAATTTATCCTTCTATGTTCATTTATTCTGGTTCTTACTACACAAAAATGGAAGCAAGAACCATATAGAATGAATAAAAAGACTGCATTATACAATATATGGTCTCTAGTTTGGAATATTTCCAGTAAAATAAGAGGAGATGATAGTTTTAAATCTGAGACTTTCACTATTTAAAACCTTAATAAGTTAATTGCTTATTAATTAGTGTATAGGAAACTAATCTAAATAGTTGATGTATGCAACAAACTCTTTTGAGATTGTGAAATTTAAAAGGAAAAACAGAATTATAAATTAAAAAAAAGAAGCAATACTCAAAACCTTTGCAGATCCTTCCAGACAGGAGGGACTGATTGATTGATGTTCAGTGTCTGTAGGTAAAATATGGACAGAGACAGTATTCCAGAGGACTGAAGTTAAAGGAAAGAATTGAGTAAAGTATTTAGTGTAAGGTCTGGGAAGTAAGAAAAGGAAGAAGGTGAGGCAGAGAGCAGAGAAACTGATAGGACAAGTGAATGTGAGTGGCAACAGTAGGAGTGGTGGCTATTGTAATAGCAATAAGGAGTAACAAAACATCTGAGAGTTAATGGTTGAATCTTTGCCAATCAGTCAAATAAATGGTCTTCTTTTTGATTCAGTCTTGAATGTTAAATGTGTGAAGTAACACCATTCTTATACATAGATGTGAGAATACTCTAGTGTTGGTCTATTTGAGGTTTGTAGTGCATTAGCAACTGATCAGGACTGTGGTATTATTTTGGTACTAAGTAGGAATCATAGTATTTGAGATGTAGTTTTGGCAATGCTATATCATGATGCAAAGATATTCTAAAGGTTTCTGTTTATGGATTTGTGAACTGGTTATGTTATATGTAGATTGGAAGTTACTTGGTGTCTTGACTGGTGCTATGGCATGAAAAAAGCATTTAGAGCTTACTGTAAATTGGATGGCATTAAGGGTATCCAGCCACAGAAGCCACACCAAAGCTGACATTGAGTTTGATATAGCTCTGTGGCTTGCCAGATCCTGTCAAACCAGCTAACCCATGTAAGCATGGAAGACTGATGTTAATGGAATAAATATAGCAGTAAATTTATTAAACAATTACAAATAGTTTTTTTTCCCTGAACAGTTTACTGTTTATTTTAATCAAGGATTAGAGAGATACAATCACTATTTAAAATGTAGCTAAGATTAAAAGGTGAGGAACATTCAAATATCTAAAGACAAGATACAGTACTAAATTTACTAATACTTTTCACAAAAACTGATTAATTTTTCCTCATGCAAAATTTCTTTTATATCACCCGTTACTTAACACATGCTCATAAGTGTAATTCCGTGAAATATTCATGCTTATTTACGTGGCAGATATGTGCAATCTAACTAAAGGTTCAATTATATGTTTGGGATATTTTTTTTGTTTATGGGAAAAATAAGAGTGAATATTTATTTTATGAGTGCTGTGTATTAAGTCTATAAAATTGTGCATAAAGTACATTAAATAAGCATTGTATTCTGATTTCTTTCACTTTTCAGTGAATAGCAGATGAGTGACTATCTTTTAATACAGTCAACGCAGGGTACGTTTTCAGGTTTTGGATAAAGTTTTCAGAAATAACCCAATAGGCTTACCATTAATCCCGTAAAACATTCACAGGTACTGCTAGTATATATATATAAACATATATATATATATATATATATATATATATATATATATGTAATATGTGTGTGTGTGCGTGTATGTATATATACGCATATATGGGTACAGGATGTCACCAACTGTGCAAACAACATGAAAAATGTAAATGAGTTAAATCCGTAAACAACAAGAGAAAAGAAATGAGAAACAGGACAAGCAAACACAGAGAAAGGATTTTTCATCAGTTGCCGGTTAGCTATCTACTCATTTCGTGCATTCAACGAGTCTTCGAAGACAGTTGCTCCTATAAATTCTAAAATAAAATTTAGGATTTATGGAGGGTCAAAGTTGAGAAGAAAAACAGGACAGTGGAGACATACAAGGAAACTGAATGAAAACAAACATGGAGGGTCATTAGACCAGAAGGAGAGGAAAATAGTGAATACTGGGAAAAATATTTTCTTTGAAAATAGAAAAGATGGAAGAGAGAAAAAACGTCCAATCTTTTGAACATCCATGCAGGAAAAGAAAGATGGTCACGTGTGAGCAACAAGAGAGAGACAGAAAGCAAATGGTGAAAGAGGGAGGGGGAGATATATATTTATTTATTTTAGATTTTTGATCGAATCTCTTACGAGTTAACATGGGACCCCTTGACAACAATGTAAACTTCATTTGATTAAGTTATCTTTGGCCTAACAAGTTTCTAGCGAATTACCCCTTGTTTGGGTAATTAATACTTCCAAGGTTTGGCTAGTTATGAAACATATGTAGCTTGAATTTTATCTGCTAATTTTATCCCTAATTTTGGATTTTTATTTGCATACACAGCAACCCCAGCTGCTAACCACAAACTATAAAATAACTTTTCAACTTATTGAACTTCGATACAGGAAAAAATTTACAACAGTCTACATCAATAAACCACTATTGTTCCTGAAAGTTGCTTTTTATACCTTCTACAGAGTGTTTAAATCTTACTTCCTACACCTTGGTCCTTGGATCTTACTTTTATGTAATATATATCTATATATGCATGCATGTACACAAGCACACACAAGCACTGCTGAATTATTGACAAGGTAATATGCTTCAATTATGTGTTATGCTTCCAGACAAAGTATATATTACTGTTCATTTTAGGTTAGTTAGCTGAAAATAGGTACCAACCACCATTTCAAAATAAAGAAGTTTTTGAATTAGAGGGCATCTGACTATTCGAAAATAAATATTGCAAAAAGAATATAACACCATAATACTCATGCAAACTGAAAATATAAGTGAATGGATAAGATAGTTATTATATACAATGATATGTGATATCACAAATGGTTAAGTATGTTTAAACAGTATGGTAATAACTATTAGCTGTAAACGGATTACAAAAAACAGCTGCAACTAGGATAAAATGGAGATTTGGCTTTCTACTGAGATTGGTGGTGGAACTACCTCTACCTTTGATGAACCTTGACTATGTTTTCAAGTACTTGCTATATATTTTAGTGACAACTATCCGTACAAAGGGGGTGGGTGGAGAGAAATAAATCTCAAAAACTAGCCTTGTTATATATTTATTAGTGGTTGACATTATGAAAGCATTTAGTCATAAAGAACAATTACTCTTTAGGTAGCTAGGCAGATATTTGAATTTGCAAACTTACTCATATTTAGTTTCACTTTATGTCAGTAGTGAATCTCATAACTCTTAGGATCACAGTAACAAATACTCCTACAAGTTAGCTAAAGAAAGTCAGTTTCACGATGCCCTTCCTTCTTTGAGCTCTACACACAGGAAATAACAAGCAAATAAAACATTCACCAAAAGTACAGGGTTCATTACCCTTAACAATGCTTCCCAGATAGATGGGGAGCAAAAGAGAATGAAGAGGGAGGGATGGAGGAAAATGCCTTAAAACTGGAAACCTGGCCTGAATGCTTGCAACAGAGTGAATTCTGTTAAAAATCATCCAAGGTGCCAAATGGTGGTTTAAAACTGGGTGATGGATTAACCCGACCAACCTATAAGAGGCCAGTGAGATTTGAATTCAAAACACAAAAGTATTGGAACAAATACTTTAAAAAGGGTCTAGTCTCATATTTTCAGTTTCACCAATCTACAACATTGGAATAGTTCTTTACTGAACCTGAAAGAATACAAAACAAAATTAATCTCAACTGGATTTGAACTCAGAGCCCTGAGTGTCAGAAGAAATGAGTGAGGCATTCCATTTGATGCTCTAATGACTTTGCCATAGTCAGTCATAAGATCTCAGTAGAGAGAGTGTAATGTTGATGTTACTTGAGTTTCCCCTCAGAACAGCAGAACTTCAAACATTTTCTTTTCCAATCCCCAAGTTTACACAGACAACCCTATCACACTCAAGTCTGAGAGAAACTGAAGGAGTAACACAAATAGTGTCTGCACTTGCCAGAGCCAAACAAATAATAAAAAGAAACCAAATATATATATGTGTGTGGTAAATGTATATTTTTACATAATATTTTGAGTATTGGTAAAGTGTCAGTTTAATCTATAGTAGAGGAAATGACTATTTAGGTGCACCAAAACACTGGGATTTCAATAGAAAGTTTATCGAGAAAAATCAAAAAGGTATTAATACATCTTTCCCTCCCATCACTCATTTCATCCTGCAGAACAATTTTTATATATATATATATATATATATATATATATATATATATTACATTTTTTTTTTTTTTGTCTGAAGCTACTGTACAAAAATATATCCTCTCATGAAAGACGGACAGAAATGGAAGAAGACTAGACTAAGAGGTTACAAAATAAACAGTGAACTATTGATTGCATGACTTGTTGCTTTAGAGCAGTGCTTCTCAAACTTTTTTCATTTATGACCCATTTTTCATCACAAGATTTTTCGCAATCCCAGGTATTAGATATGAAATAAAACATACAAATAAATACATAAATCATGTATTATTTTTGCTGAAAAAAAGTAGTTATATTATTTGTCAAAATAAAAGTAGCTTTAGGATTTGTGTATTTGTGAAATAACATAAAAACTGAAATTCAAGTGTTTGAATTTAATTTTCGTGATCCCATTTGGGGTTGTGACCCATAGTTTAAGAAACACTGCTTTAGAGAGATACAAAGAATACTATGATGATAATAAAAATGGTTTCAAATTTTGGTACAAGGCCAGCAATTTTAGGGGAGGGGTAAGTCAATTACATTCAGGTGGACAAAAAGTTAGACCCTACATAATTTATAGAATTGGCTGCAAATTATCACAATCACACAACACAGTGATTATTTCATAAATGATGATGATAGCTGGTTAAGAGATTCCAAGAAGATATCTGAGAATATGACAACAGGAATAGAAAAGTATTTATGTATGTTTACATGAGCGAGTTTGGGTTTGTGCTTGTGGATTTGTGATTTTGTGTTTGTGACAGCATGCGGCTTAGTGGTTTGAGTACTCAGTTCATGATTGTAAGGTCATGTGTTTGATTCCTGGCAGCATGTTGTGTCTTTGAGCAAGACACTTTATTTCATGTTGCTCCAGTTCACTCAGCTGCCAAAAATTGGTAGCACCTGTATTTCAAAAGGCCATTCTTGTCACATTCTGTGTCACACTGAATTTCCCTGAGAACTATGTTAAGGGTACACATATCTGCAGAATACTCAACCACTTGCACATTAATTTCACGAGCAGGCTGTTCTGTTGATTGGATCAATTGGAACCCTTGTTGTCATAATCAATGGAGCAAGTGCCAGGTATGGCTGTATGGTTGAAAAGCTTGCTTCTCAACCATGCAGTCTTGGGTTTAGTCCTATTGTGCAGCAACTTGGGCAAGTGTTTTCTTCTATAGCCTTGAGCTGACCAAAGCCTCGTGAGTGGATCTGGAAAATGGAAACTAGAAGAAGCTTGTTGAGTATATATGTGTGCATGTGTGTGTGTGTATATATCCTTGCCAGGACATTATGTGATGGATGTAAATGAGCTCCACCACCAAACATTTCTGTAAATGTTCATAGAAGCTGTTGCTGTATGAGTAGTCACTCTATCTTATCAAAACCATGTTTCATAAACTATTAAAGAAATATTTACTAAGCACATCATTCAATTTCCATCACTGTGACATGCCATGATCTGTTTGATCATCTGACCTTTTGGTTTGTATTTCCTTTGGGCTATCACAAAGAGAATGTGCTCATCAATAAATGCTGCACACCAGATGAAGTAAAAGCTGTTATTTATTTTATCTTTTACTTGTTTTAGTCATTAGACTGTGGCCAAAATGGGGCACTGCCTTGATGAATTAAGTCAAACAAATTGACCCCAATACTTATTCTATTAGTCTCTTTCGCTGAATGACAAAGTTACAGGGATGTAAACAAACCAAGAGTGATTGTCAAGTGATGCATGAACAAATACAAAGACAAACATACACGACAACCTTCCACTCAGTTTTCATCTACCAAATTCATTTACAAGGCATTGGTTGGCCCAAGGTCAAAGAAGAAGTCACTTTCCAAGTTTCCATGAAGTGGAATTGAACCCGAAACCACATGGTTGTAAGGTAAGCTTCTAAACACACAGCAACGCTTGTCAAGAAATTATAGTAATATCTCAAGACAGTACATGCAACACAGAACTTTGAAGCCAGGCTACATGTACATGAGCAAAATAATGAAAAGCAATTGAATGACTGAGTGAATGGTTATATGTTATGTATGTTTATAAATGGCACACATTGTTCTATAAATTTAGAACAATGAACAAGGTATTAGAACAATAAAGGTTGCTAATACCCTATATTTGCCAACATTGTATTCATTAAAAGAATATCACGTTCCCTGAATTAATTCCCAAACCTTGAATTAATTGGATTTACAATGGATTTCAAACCACATCTTTCAATTTTTGTCTGAAACAAATACATTTCAGGCATTTTTATAACAATGTCACATTTAACAGGGACATTTTTAACTGCATGTAAACCCTACCTTACACAATATTGAACCAATGATGGAGCTCAACCTATTAGAAATACCAGTGAAATCTCCCTCAAACCAAGCCTTACATGTTATCATTATTGTTTTAATGTCCACATTTCAATGTTTGAATGGGATAGATGGAAATTTGTTGAAGCGGATTTTCTATGGCTGGCTTTGCTTCCTGTCACCAACCCTTATCCATTTCCCCATAACCAGATGTTTCCATTGGACATTGGAAATGATTGGGCACCACTTATTTACAAAGCATGGGTTGAACGATTTGACTGAGGACTGGCGAACCAGATGGCTACACCAGATTGGAGCATGGAAGGCGGACGTTAAACGATGATGATGATCATCATGCAATGTCAAGATCAGGAGACAAACACAAACAGGGAATCCTTTCAGTTCCTGTCCATCAAATTCACTCACAAGGCTTTAACTGGCCTTGGGCTATAGTAGAAGACACTTGCCTAATGTGCCATGCAGTGTGGCTGAACCTGGAATCATATGGTTGGGATACTTCTTATCACACAGCCATGACTTACAAAAACAAATTAGATATTGTGGTTTCTGTGTTTCCTGCACAAAAGAAAAAGAGGGGATGGTCACTGTTGGAATATCTTTGATTATGGATCTGCTTGATTAGGACTGTCCTGGAGCTGAACATCTGCTACAATAAACTGACACACACAAAGAAAAAAACATATTAAAAAAAAACTTTGAAAATTTTAAGAGTGAAGAATTACTTATGTATGTAACAAAAACCTCCTTGAAGTCTAAAGTGGGTACATACAAGCCCTGACTGTTAGTGGTTGAAAATTACTCTTCAGAAATATTAAAGCAGCAGTTGGAGATCATTGGAGAAAGTGACCAAGTTTTAAAGAGAAAAACACATGAAGAGAAAAACCAAACCCCCCCCCCC